>NC_090925.1:1022248872-1022550372 GCF_040938575.1 Ambystoma mexicanum | reverse complement strand
AAATGTGGCATAGAAAACATATCTTTCTCCCAAAATGGGCTACAGTCCCATTGAGTAGACTACATTCCTTTGACTCATATTCTCGGGATGACATAAACTACTGTTGTGTTGCTCTTCATTTCAAAGGTATCTATCAATAATACAGAATAACATACTTAAGCCGCAAACTACATCATTAATATACTAAATTGAATATGATTGGGGGATAATGTTATGTGTGGACAATGCCTGCCCTGAAATCTTCTATAACTCTCTTTGTGGGAGAATTAAATATATACATAGTCCAAGCTCATTTTAACAATGCATAGTGTTCCCCCTCTATAAAACTAAGAATCTACAGGCATCTGAGTAATATAGGGAACAAGTAGGTATTATGTAGAAATTATAAATATGATTTAGTTGTTTCTACTTTCTAGTCACTTTTGCCGTGGTGAAATGCACTGAGATCTAAGTGCTCTGTGTTATGAGTGTATTGACACAATTGAGTGACCTCTTTTCTCTTCTTCTATTTATGTCTGAAAATAGTCCTATTTTTGTTTCTAAAAAATGAGGTGGTACCACAGAATCTGATACAGCCATCATTGTGTATTTTTTACTTCATCTTCCAATATGCAAGTTTGGCGTTTGTAATACACCGACAACATAACACATTGTATACACATAGTCAAAGTTTCATTTAAATGAGCATAAACAATCTAAGGGTCACCCAAATAATGATGTATTCATGAACTAAAAAAAAACAGTCTTTTTCAGTGGTTAATGTTGGGTATATCTTGGCTGACTTTTGGTAATGGAATCATTATGTTCAATTATATAAAAAACGATTCGGAAATCCTTTCATTTGTGTCAATGTATCGCTTATTTATATATGAATAATCTTTTGTAATGTCCAAATTATGTGCGGGGACTGCTGGAAACAAAACTATATTGTGCCTGGATCATGTTTAGACATACACCATTTAAGTATTGTTAATGAAGTCTCTATGTATCACAATCAATGCAAGCCAATAATGGTAGGGAATTGTGGGTAATTGCAAGTCATTATACTGCCTTAACACAGCATGGCTCCTCAGACTGTCATATTACTTTCCACAGAAGTCATTTTTTAGCTGTATTAGGCACTTTACAAACTGAAGCTAAATTGGGTTCAGTTTTTAGGGACATGTAAACAGAAGTTATGTTTGGAAATAGAAAATGTTGGTTGCAGCAATATCATTTTGGCCATATTAGATTCTACTTTGTTCAATCTGGTTTAGTAGAGTTTTCATATATTGATAAAGTGCAAAGTGACCCGGAAGTTCGCCGTGGCACAAGTGATTCAGGTTAACAGCTACCACTTGTGAATGTGAATGCATTGTTTAAACTGCATAACATAACGTTTTCAGGTATCCCTTGAATTGTAGGTGATTGTCCTTCCATTTAAGAGAGGCAGTGATGAAGTTCCAAAGAAGGTAGGCTTGAGATGTCAAAGTCAAAATGAGGGCAGTGTGAGTAGGTTGTCATCTGCAGAGCAAAAACAGTGAACAAGGACATATTTTATAAATATACCCCTGAATAATTTTAATAGTGTACAGTACTTACCAACTTCAACGTTATGTGTTCAATAACAGGCAAGCAATATAGGTTACAGAGAAGACACATTGTTTGTAGGCTCTTAAGCAAGTTACTGGCAAAAGTATTGTCATCTCCCGGCAGACATTTCAGAAAATAATTAGACATGCCCAGGTGTGTAGCATTATTGGTGTCTCCCGCCTGTAGGACACAAACACATTTACCAATGGAACTTGGTGTCAAAATGTTGAGCATTTTCTTGATCTTGAACAACTCACTTAGACAAGAACCAACTACCTATTATTGTAAAAGGATATTTTCATGGTTTATAAGAAATGTTCATTAGCATTCACATTGCGCAAATGTAATGACATAATCAACATTCTAATCAAATGACAATTAAAGTACGATATTGCTAGTCAAATTCTATTGCACACACGGGGCATGATAATTAACTTCTTAATCTGATGAACGCTCGAAAATTGACTATCATTGCTAATATCTAAATTGTGCACAAAAGGCCAACTCAAGGGGCCATCAGAAAGTATTACCAATGCGGCTCAAGCATCCTCAGGGAAGAATCCCGGTTTGTGAAAGCTTTGCATTTCGGCCTGTTTTTGCTCACCAGCCTTCGACAGCCATCATACTGAGACCTAAGCTGGTATCCGTGATGGACGGTCTGTTCCGATGGAACAGGACCTGAGTGTGCAGCATAGGGATGCAATTCCATATTTAAAAGTATGAAGTAACATGGCCAGTGGCTGGGGGAACAGGTTGAAAAGTAACTCATATATTGCTGCACCCTGCGGAACCACAAACAATTGTAGTGGAAGGGGACACAGAGCTATCACTCATCAAAGATTGGGTATCATTTGAGAGAACATTACCAAGCCAACGGAATGAAGGACATGCACGATATGGCAAATTGCTGGAGTCTCCCCAAGAAGATGGGTTGGTCAAGGGCATTTAAGGCAGCCAAGCGAAATTGTGAACTTAATGGCGTGCTTTAAAACTGTATGGGGCTCATTTTCTAAGGAGTAAGAGCGGGGCGGAAAATTGCTTTTACACTTTCATTTTCCTGCTCCAGCTCATGTCGCAGCCATCCTGAGTCGTAGGAGGGCATCTCTGCTTCGCTTTCCTCCTCTGTCTCAGGACAGCACTTTGTATTCTCCCGCAGGTGTAAAATGAATTGATTGCAATGGAATGCACCTTGTAATAGCACCTGCTAATGAGCAAGCGGATTCCATTGGAATCCATAATATCACGCCACCTTCAAAGTGCATTTGAAGGCAGGATTTTTTTATCTCTCAAATCAGAGGGTAAAGCTCTGGTGTCAAGGCCATTTCACCTTGTTAACTCTTTAGTGTATCGCTACGCTTTGAGAGCGATGAAAATTGCATGCAGGGGACCCAACTCACATGAGGGCAATTTCTCATCTTTACAAAATTCGACTCTGAATGTTTTCAAACATTGAATTTCAATATTACTTTACAGTGCCAAGAACAGTTGTAATCAATCTTATACTTACTGGGTCCAGTTGTCCTCGTATGTCTCTGTGTGAGATCAATATGGCATGAGTTGCAGCGTCATACGTCGCAAAACGTTTGCAGAAAAAAACATACCTTTTAATTGTTGCGCAAGCATGCCACTTTTTTTATTTTTAACATGCCATCCTCAGAATTGCCATGATTGTGAATTATGTTGTGGTGTGGCAAGTGTGTGGCGTGAGAGAGAAGAGTACAATTTAGGGTGGCAATGTCAAGCGTTTAAGTGCAACTTAGCAGCTTAGTCGAAAGGGGAGGGTGAGCAGCATAGTTTGTAGGTGTGACTGGCAGAGGAAGCCGGGAGATGGTGGACAGAGGGGAGGGAAAGTGCACAGGTGAAGGCAGCATCCTTCCGGTGCAAAGACTCAGGTTTTACCAGCAATTCACACAGTGTTTTAAGGACAGGGTTCTAAGGACAGGGCTCTAAGGACAGGGCTCTAAGGATAGGGCTTTAAGTGCTCTGGGGTGGAGCCCAGTCGGTCTCCAAAAACTACTCCTCTGCCAGGGCTCCCTTTGTTACAATTTCTCCTGTAAACAAGACTGCAGTCTTAGAGCGCGTGCTCATGATAATGAGATTTGCAGATGCATGATATATTTACAGTGTGCAAAAGCAATGCATTTTAGGAAAGTAGACCTTGCTCTCTGTTCAAGCAGAGTAACCCAAGCCTCTTTCCCAGGGCTTTAGGTGGGCTGGGGAAAGCCGGGACTGAGCCCCGACAGTCTCCCAAAACCTTGATCAAGTCGGGACTCTGCCACGGCTCGCATTACCGCAGTTAGATCCGAAAAACATTTTTTTAAAAAACTTTGCGTGCTCAGAATTCGAACTTGCACAGTGCCGGTGATTAGTCAGTCTCGCGTTGCCCTGTGCTATTACTTAGGAGTTGAATTGTGTTAGTTTCATTCATAGACTGCATGACATATGAACCCTATAATGGGCCTTATGTATCAAGCAGTCTATTGTATAAAACAAAATAAATTGTGCACCTATGAAATATCACATTGTGCTGCAACACTGGTTTGTCAGTGGCAGGGCGTGGGTTGGAATCCCTAGCATGGGACAATTAAAGAAAACAAAACATTTTTATCGTCCAGTTCTTAGTGGAAACAGGAGGGGGTGCAGCATAGTTTGAAGGTGTGACTGGACAGAAGAAGCCGGGCCCTGCTGATGACAAGCCAGTGTCACATTGCACTGTGCTATTTCGCAGGTGCCAGAATCCATTGGTTTCATTCAATGGACTGCTTGACCCAGTCTACTGAATGAAACAAAACGAATGGAGCACCAATGAAAGCAGCAAAGTGCCATTTCACACTGGCCTAGGGCTTGTGTGAATGCCCAGCTCGAGACAATACAAACAAAAGTAACACAACAACTTTTCTTTTTTATGGTCCTGTGCTGGGGACACTTCAGGCCACGCCCATATTTTAGGCCTCACCCCCTCATTGCAGCCCCCCTCGATTTCGCAACCCACTTAGAATCGTCACTGTTAAAGTGAGTTTTGAAACAAATGAAATGAACACCAAGATCATTGTGGATTTTACAGACATGTTTGCCAACATCTCTGTTGTCATTCTTGACCAGATTTAAAAAGTTAAATAACGGGGCAGGGAAACTAACATAAAAGTAGGACTGACTCTTGAAAGTGGCTTTCAAGGCACTACACTTCAGTAGCAGTTGGAGAAGAAAGAGGTGTAAGTGTTGCTGGTGGAATAAGCACACATTATAATTAATGTATCACACACTACCACTATCTTAATGCATACAATGCAGCATTTCTTCTGTGTGAGATTGTGCATTCCTTCCTGCCAGTTTTGAAGACCTATTACTTAAAACCGGGACCACTGCATTTTCCAATGGAAACATAATCTTGAGAAAGGGGGACAGAGCGGCAAAACCGAGACGTCTGGGCCCCCAACCAAAATGCTCTTTGATTTTATGCCTAGCCATCCGGAAGCCTTTTGGCTTGTCCTCCTCCCCTTTTTCATAGGCGGTAGGAGGTTGATTTACCCACTGGTTGAATCACTGATTGCATTTTTTAATATGCTGACTCAGCTTGATTTATTTAAAGACAGTGATTTATTTACAAGCTAAGGGAGAGATATGTATTTACAATATGCAGGTGAGCGACCCAAAATACATGTTTGCAGGATCACATGATGCGTTCTTTGGATCAGTCTCTTTCGAACATTCCCACCACTATGTAGGCAATGCCCAGCTGCAGGGCCGCATCCCTCTATTAGGAACACCTTCCCCAGATTTCTTATCCCACTCAAACGCTCTATCTAAGGCTAGTGATTGGCTGGTGCCTTGCTAAAGGGGGATTCTATGGCATGACAGGAGGCTTCATATTATGCATTTCCATCTTTACTCTGAAACCACAGCAGCAAAGAAAAAACTTTACAAACAAAAAGTTTCAACAACAGAACTATATAAGAGTTCAATGTCCATGCATGGGGAACTCCCCAAACCATCATGGAGGACAGGTCATGCCCTGCAGGGAACCAATGAGCAGGGATCCTCCTCTATATATATCCATTACTCTAACTCCAACCCCTCTTTCTTTGCTGCTGACACCACAGAGCTAAGTCACCCCTTTCAGTTGTGTCTTACATGTTAGTCAGTGTTCGCCATATTAATTGGTGTTGCATATATATGTGTGCCTTGCGGCTTTCACTTTGGAAAATTGTGTTTCCTTATTTTAAATTTATTTGCTGTGTTATTTGAACTGCCACTTACTTTGTGGCGTCTAACAGAATTAATGGGCCAGGAGCGCCCGTGCTTCTTCCTGCAGTATGGTTCCTTTTATGGGTTTGGGGCGCCTGGCAGCTGAGCTGTGTGTTTATTTTACTTTCTTTCTGAGATAATGCGGGCAGTCGCATGGGCCCTTGTGGACGCTAAAGCTTTAGCTTCAGGCCTGTCCAGCGTGATTTATGTACAGAATGTCAGCTGTGCTGGGTCTTTGAAGCCTGGGCTTCAGACCTCCCGTGCACACCCTTTGTTTATCTTGTTTATTTTTCGCGTGAGGCCCATTTAGAAGCTGTTGCTTACAGGCCTGTCACCCATGGGTTGGTGTGCCTAGTGGGCCCAGTTATGTTTTCTTTTATTTTGAGAGTCTTTGTCAGCAGGGGTCTTTTAAGCCTTTGCTTTGGACCTCACACGCACAGCCAAGGGGTAGGGCTGAGCAGCGCTTTTTTTTTTTTTCTACTGTAGCTAGTACAGCCACCAGTGGCTCAAATGGAAAGTGCTTGGTCTTGGAATGCTGGAGACCTGAGTTCTAATCCAAGGTCTGGAACATTTTTGGCATGATTTAAAAACAAATTTAAATCTTTTTATGCTGAATTATGAATGTCAAATTTTTGAATTTATCCATAAGGGAATTTTCCTTTCTTATACGCTACCCTGACCCAGGGGTAGGGTTGAGCAGCGCTCAGATACCTGTGGGTTTGTAGCGCTATATATATAATTGCTGATTTATGAATGCTAAATTGTTCACTTTATACCAAATGAGATAAAAGGGGTTTTTCCCTTTAAAGTAATCCTTATGGGAAAGGTGCAGGCTTCCACATATGGGTCTCCCATTTCAATCCCCATGCGCGCCCTGGCAACAGCTTTGCTTACTGAAGCGCAGGTGAGGGGAGCGCCATGCACCACCTTTACATTTTAGAAATGAAATACAAAATGCTACCAAGTGTATCTTGCGTCAGAATTTCAGCACCTTTATTTTGAGTGCCGCTGCCTGCTCGGCTTCAGGTTTCACCTGAGTTTGGATGCGAGGGTTGTTCCCTGGCGGGCTGCTGACTTCCATACCCTGCTCGGGTAAGCAGCTTGTGGTGCGCTTGCTTGGCGTATTCCTTTGACACAGCAATGGTTAAGATGTGTGTGAAGCACTGCCGCTTCTCTTTGTTCAAACAACTATTTTGTTTGTTTTATTTGTTTTCTCACTTTATCCTTCAAAGAAAAGACAGGGGTTGGTGGAGGAGGTTGTTAAATGACCTAGAGGGGGCTTGGGCCTTCCTATCCAGCCATCATTCAGGCACAATCCTGTACTAGAATGATATTTCATGTCCCTTTACGGGGGAAAAGAAATGTCTGCTTAATTACCCCTCTCTCTCTTTTTCCGTTAGGTAAGTTCAGGACAACTCAGTCCGTTTTCCTTTAGGTTTCTCCTCCCCTGAAGGGGTTAAGTTTGCAGGTTAGGGGTGTACCTACAGTTCTGGTCTGTTCCTCATATCCTGTTTTCTTAATATATATCTCCCCTAATGCATGGTCCTTGGTTTCTGTGTCAGTTAATTTGGCGGACCCTACTTGCCTTCATAAGGCGTTAAGAACCTTAGCCTTCTTCCCTCATCAGGGGGGCGGTCTTGGGAGACAGTGACATCCTCTTATTTTGTGAGCTAACCCTCTCGACATTGATTGCACAGTCCTCAGTATCCTTCTTTGCCCTAGGGGACATAAGGGGTAGGACCCTACGAAGGAAGAGGGTATCTGGGTTTTTTAGGACATGTATAACCCAGTTTGCTCACTGGCTAAAGAGGGATGTAACCTCTATGTTCACTATTTGATGTGCAAGTACTGGGCTACTTGATCGAGATCTGTTTGCCTGCTCGGCAACGACGGCGCCTCTGCTCTTACGGAGCGGCATAGTTACCCCTCTTGTGAGAAGGGATGGCTCAAGGGCAATGCAGTCCTCTGAGAGGTTAAACTATACAATCCAGGTTCGGATTATAATACTAGCACTTGAAAATGTGCAGATCATGAAGGACTGGATTATAAGAGCGATTGCCTGCTCGGCTTCGATGGAAAACCTTCACGGCCACAGGATGACCTAAGCCCTTATCCGTGCGATTTCATCTCAAATTATTATTGAACAGGTGGCTTTATTAAGATCTTGCCCCTCAGGAGAAGGGAGCAGCTTCTTTGGAGGTTTTCCTGAGTCTACCTATCCGGTAGAAGGTGCATCAAGAAGTGCGCAGTTACTCCTCTGCTCGAGGGGCTTGAGCATGGTGTTTTTTGTTCCTTTGGAAGCATCTTGCCGACAGCAGTCCTGCTAGTCATAGGATATCTCCTGTAATGCCTTATGTGTTCACTAGGTTTTTTGTAGATGATGTTCATCTCAAACCCCTGGGGGTTGCTGTGGGTTAACAAGGATCCTATTTGTGCTCTTCCTCTGTCAGTTTTTCCCTTGCCCTCATTTTAGAAGGGGCGGTGATAACAACCTCCCTCACGGTTTCTCAATTATGAATGAGATAAATATGCTCTCACTAATTGGGAGTGGACATATAGGATACTTCTAATAATAAGTATTTTACAAGTTTTAACATATATTTGTGGCACTCTTTAAATGGAAGTATTGTTATGCTCATTGTTTCCTGTCTCCTGGCAGATGGTATGGTCGTATTAGACCTCGAGGGTTAGTGTTGAGGGGTTTCCTCCATTATTCCTCCCCTCAAGAGTTTCCGCGTCAGTTCTACTGATGGGTTCACTCTTATCTTTGTCCCTCCCTTTCGGTTTGGCCTTTCCCTTCAGCCCCTGGTGTCACCAAGCTAATGAAGAAGGTGATAACTCACCGAGGTTCCAAAGATTCTGGCTTGTGTGTATATATATATATATATTTGTTTCTTGGATACAGTTAGAGATGTCCCTTCCGCAATCACAGAGTTTGTTCTTGGTTTTAGGCACGTCATTATAACTCTGCATCTTATCCTTTGGGATGATAGACTGTACTTAAGTAAGGAGTTAGCAGTTTTCTCCCCTGGAAAGGGTGATTTTTTCCCTTAGCTAGTTAACCTAGATGGGCAGAGGGCCGGCTCCTTCCGTGTCATTGTTCCAAGCACCCCGCGAGAATCTATTGCTCTCGCATTTAGATCAGCCTTTGGAACAGTTACCTAACCCTGTTACACACAAGAGCCTTTCTCTAAGATCAATTCCAGTTAGCTCAGTGACTGGAGCAACATATTGTCAATCAGGATGTCGGTCCGATAACTCAGCAAGTGCATCACTCGCTTTAACGTCTGTGCAAAGCCTGCTGATGCAGGATCCAATGGGCAGAGCCACACTCAGCCTTTCATACTTGCGAGATCGATAAATGAGCTCTACACACCGTGTGTTATAACAAGCAGGGCTCAGATGCCTGATGGTTTGTAGCGCTTTATGAAAGCTACATTATTAGCTCTCTCTTGGCCTCAATCTGGTACGGTTGGAGTTCCGATTGGGTGATCTCTTTTCCTTGTGAGAAGGTGGACGCCAGTCCACTGTCTTCGGACGGTTCCTCCGGGATTGCTCGGTTCCTTTTGGGGCCTTCTCGGGAGGGGGATGGTTCCCATCTCTATAGGATTTTACGGTGCATGTTGTCTAGTGTCATCCCTATCCACCTTTCTCTATCTCTGCACGTCACTTCTCTTATGGTTGCTCTGTTATTCATTAGAATATATTTTAATCTTTTCCTGGGGCTTCAGAAGTTCTTTGCGCAGTGCACTATCTGGGTCATCAAGGACTTTTGGAAAGCCTTTAATAAGCCTGTTTTCTTTAGATGGCGGCTATTCAGTGAATGGGTATGTGATAAGATTTTGCTTCTGTTTCTCCCTTAACGGAAATAGGTTGTTCTGGTAGAACGGTCTACGAAGGCTACTTTACATGCCAATGATTGCATTTTACTGCCATTATCGCAGCGAAACATGGTCGCTAAGGGTGAAAACGGTGGTTGGCAGTACTTGGTGCGCGGGACCTTCAGGTCCATTGGTTTTGGGGTTCCACCTTGACTAGGTGTTTCTTATCGGCTTCGATTATATCATATGGTACCACATCTTTGTTTTTTCAAGTAAGGATTGTCTGTGCTACAACTGTTTTCAAAGTTATCCATATGGAGTTTCTTTCCTGTTAAAGTGCATATCCTGTTTCAGCCCTTTAGATATGGACAGTGGAATGTTCTCCCGGGGGTCATGATTTATTGCCAGATTGGGTACCCATAGGGTTTCCTCCATTTATTATCCAGGTCTGGGTCATTTTCTAATGTATAAGTTTTTAAGTGTTTTTAAATGCTTAAATTGGACTTAACCCCTAAATACCTCTCAGCTGCTTTCCTGTGGGAACATTATTGCGGGGTCTCTTACCCTTGGGCATATGGATTAAGTAGATTTGCAGAGAAAGGGAGTTAATTGCTCCTTGGTCCTTCAATGGAAGATGCTATAGTGTTTAAGATGCTCTCCTGGGGGAGGGAATTGTCAAAGCAGCTGTTTGGTCATGGGAATAATATTTGGAATAATAATTTTATTTTATCACTAGTGTATTGCTCAGGGTGGGATTTGTATTGGGATGCAAGGGCTTTGAACTTGCATAATATGAAGCCTCCTGTCATGCCATAGAATGGGAAATCCCCCTCACTAACGTGACAGGGGGTTTAGATTCTATAAAAGACAGGAGGCAAGTATTATCCCACCCACCCTCCCTTTGTATTGGCTGTTCTGCTTCCACCCACCCACCCTGTTATATTTCATATTGTTTCAGATTTGGGTGAGAAGTCCTATCCAGAAGAACTTCGTCATAGATTCAGGCTGTGGGAAGGTTGAGATCTCCAGTTTCGCTGGATCCTTTCTCCGCGCTACGCAGTTCAACCGTTTCATTGGACGTCTGGTGCAAGACAGCTACAGAAAGAGGGGTTGGAGTTAGAGTAATGGATATATATAGAGGAGGATCCCTGCTCATTGGTTCCCTGCAGGGCATGACCTGTCCTCCATGATGGTTTGGGGAGTTCCCCATGCATGGACATTGAACTCTTATATAGTTCTGTTGTTGAAACTTTTTGTTTGTAAAGTTTTTTCTTTGCTGCTGTGGTTTCAGAGTAAAGATGGAAATGCATAATACTCGCCTCCTGTCTTTTATAGAATCTAAACCCCCTGTCACGTTAGTGAGGGGGATTTCCCATCGTGGTTCTTGTCTTGCTAAACAAGTGGGAGCGCATGCGTATCACTAAACTATTTCTATACAACGCAAAAACGAGATGTCTGCCACAAACATGGCGTTCTAGAAAGAGACCCTTTTATCTGTCTTTTCCGGACACACTTCATAGGTGCGGCAGAGGAGATCACAGCACAGGCAGAGGCCAAGGACGGTGAGGGTTAGCGTTTTATTTTGAGTTATTAAATAAAGGCGCGTAGGAGGCCTGCAGGTCGAGGCTCTGCTAAATGTTCGGGAGGCACGTGTAATTCCGCCTAACAACACCTGCGTTCCCTGTTGATTGATACAGGTGGCCAGCAGAGGTCTATAGTTAGTTCAACAAACGATATAAAGACTTGGATTTTGGTAATTAAGTAGTAAAGACTCACTGAGCCTGAGGAGAGTGCTTTGAAAGTTATAATATTTCAAACCAAGGTTTAAACCTCCGTAAAAAAAAAAATATATATATATATATATTAAATGCGTATGTACAGCGCACACATACACCCGTTCCATGTTTTAAGACATAATTACTCAGAACGTTTGCTGAAAGAGGGTGAAAGGACCGCCTCTCGCGGTGGCATGGTGCGGGTGCAGGCGAGCGGCACGAAGTCATTGTATATGTTCCAAGGGAACAGAAGGCATATGGCTGTCAGGACGAATGTGGCCTTCTGCAATTAGATCACACACTGAGCAGGAATGTTTGCCAAGCCACGGCGAGACCAATCGATTTTGCAGCGAAACGAAGTGCGTTGTTTCCTCGTGTAAGGTTCATAAATACTGCATGCTAAATACTGAACGCTGGGAGGTCTCACAGGCTCGACAGACACGGTCTCAGTTCCCGGGCTTTCTAGACAACTAGACAACCATGTTAGACGCCCCTGTCACTCACTTGCTCTCAAACACACACATGCTGTGTTTTTCCCTGATTACTTTCACTGACTCGCCTCATTTAGAGTGTGGCTGTGCAGTGAATAACTGGCGGTAACACTATCACCGAATTAAACTCGCTAGATAAGTCCTTGTTTTGTGTGGAGGAATTTTCCACCACACAAAAACATTGCCACGTCCAGTAATTACCACATATGAGAGTCACTGCATGTGGTAATTAACGATCCCCGTGGAGTCCTACGGGACTCGAGAATAGGCAATACCTAAAGGTTCTGCATGACTCTAAAGCACATGCTACCACATGGTAACTGCATGCGATAATGGTATTTCCATTTAGCAGTAGTACCAGAGGTAATTCTGCCAAATGCTAAATGAGGCACTGATTCTCTACTTTGGAGGCTCCTCTTTTAGCTCGTTTTATAGAACGTTCTGGGTCGCTCAGTTCTGATTACTATTGTAGCAGTAACACCTGATCCGGCACACCAGATCCGGTGGTTATGGCCCAGGCCAAGGTATAGGCTCAAGCACAGCCAGGGCCTTATCAATGGATCCCAGCATGAAACCACTCTATCCGGCCCGCTGAATCAGGTGTTATTGCTATAGAACCCTGGTTTTTAAATCTGGAATTCCAGGGTGCTAACAGCAAATCATTTTTTTTTTAATGAACTTATCGCCACTTGCTGATCCACTAATTTAAACAAAATACTTGGCTAAGATGGCCGCCATGGAGGTGGAAGACGGAATTGCATGCAGAGACCATCTTCCTTTTCCATGGTGACCGCCGGCCAGAAAGGAGGCTAGAGCTGCACCAGCAGTTGCCGCAGCCAAAAGCATAAGGTGAGTGGGGTAGGAGGGTGGGGAGACGAGGAAACAGTGAGGGGAGGGGATGGTGAGGGGAAGATGGCAGGGTGGGGAAACAACTGTGTGGCTGCTTGGCACGCAAGCTGATATTGTGGGATTCAGCCTGCAATCTGAGCAACCTGATTGGTTGCCTCCCCCGCCCCAGGTGCTAATTTAGGGTCTTTGCGTAGAAGCTCCACTCTCGAATGAATGAGCCAAGCCAAAGGTTCCATGATGTCGCGGCCCCTTCCAATGGGGACTGCTCATCCCCTGCAAATGGGGACGACCTGTTCCCATAACTTACTTGTTCCATGCTCCCTCAATGCTCCCTCAACAGCCCAGTTATCCGCACAGCCTTCTTCTTCTGGCTCCAACATTATGTCACCATCGGGACATCCCACAGAACACTTCACGTCTGATGTGGCTACCCCACGAAAGCTATATTTCCATGAACGCGCACCATGATGGGTATGTCGTTATGAGAGCCTCACTGGCTTTTGCGGGTGAAAGGGCACTATTTAGGCTGACAACAGGTGCAAAATCCTTAGCAACAGGGGTGTGTAGAATTGTTAGGCATTAGGCACCCAAAGCCCTAATAGTGCTCTTTTAGTTAACTCAGGAAGTTAGGTCAGGCTCCCAGGCATCTAATTACCAGGTCATTCCCAGGGATTCCACCCAACCAGAGTGTTTAGGCTTAACTTATCTCTCTCTGTATCCCACTCTATCGGTCTCGGTCTTCTCAATCTCTCTCCTTGGGTCACTCATGCTCTCTCCCTCTTTCCCTCTTACCTGCACGCGTTCTCTCTCTTTTGTGAACACTTTCCTCTATCGGCCTGTCTTTCTCTCCCACTTTTCCATCATATATAAACCTAGCTGTTTCTTCCTTTCTAAACTCACCTTCTCTCCATCTAGCTCTTGTACCTTCACTCAGTATTGCTCCCATTTAATATTTCCCCTTTCTAATGTTTGTCCTTCACCCTCTTTTTCACTCACTCATTCTGTCTCATTCCACACTTCCCGTCCCTTCCTCCCACCCCTAAACTGCATATCGTCCTTCTCAGCACCACATTCCCTTGTTCTCCTCACTTTGTTGGACAACCTCTCTTGTTTGGCTCACTCTCTCGCCCTCTCCCTTTCTCTTTTTTCACAATTTAGTTAAATTCAGAAATGCGTCATGGCCATCACTGGTTATACATGTTTTCTGAAACTTTCAGATTAACAATTGTATTATAAATTGAATTGTGCATGGCACATTGGTATGTCGCTGTCTTTTCTGCTGTCTCTGGGTTTTTACTAGCAGGATTTGGACATGTTGCTCTTCGTTGAGCTTTTGTGAAGGTTCAGCTCTTTCTGGAAAATTCCTACACGATATATTTTCCATCTCTTTTTATATTTGGGGCCAGATAAGATGACGTGTCTCTCATTTTCCACCTGTGCCACAGGAGATGTGATGTCTGGTGTCGGTACCTCTATTTCGGTCAACCTGCATTTGTGTTGGGGTTTGTACTAGCATGATAGGGTGTATCTTCTGTTTAGCGCTCACTACCATTTCATTTTGTAGTTGTACTTTCCAGTGTGTGGTGTGTTTCTGTTTCAACCCTGCAATGAGTTTCAGTTTCATGTAGTCTCTTTCTTTTCTGGATACCTGGGATTTTAACGAAATATGTAATACAAGCATTTTGAATGAACCGAAAATACTGAAATAATATGCATTTTCGTATCATTTCGGGGTTCCCCTTGAATCCCTGCCATTTCCCTAGGTTTATAATCCCACCCTAACCACCTCCCCACCCGTAGTAATCCTTAACCCCATCCCATACACATTTTACAAACAAATTGGTGTTTTTTGATATGTTAGGTTCGTTAAAATTTGTTTTCGTTATTATCTATTTTTAATATAACTCTATATCTCTTATATGCTTTGGACTTCTCAGGAGGGCAGTTACTTTTTCAGTTGAGTTTTGTGAGCTTTGGTCTTGATCAGGGGTGGATGGACTGGCCTATAGAAAACTCTGGAGATTTCCTGGTAGGCCTCTCCACCCTGGGCCTCTTTTGTGGGGTAACCAATTTCATTTCCAAATGTTCTCATAGAAAAAGCATTGGGGTTGCTGAACATGTGTTACATGGGGTCACTTTGAACATCATTTTCAGGCTCTCTTTTGGTTCCCAGTCCACCCCTGGTCTTGATGGATTTATTGCTGCTTGTCCCTATTTCTTTCTAGAACGGTTGCTGCACTAGTTGGGTCTTGCACCTTGACCCCTTTTCAATCTCAATCTCCCGCTCTCTCTCTCTTGCTCCCTTTCTGTCCCTATCACCACCTTCTGTGAGCCTCCTTCTTCTCTCTTTCGCTCTCTCTAACTCGTTCGCTTGATCTCGTTCTCTCCCTCTCTCCCTCTCTCCCTCCTTCCCTTCACTATCATGATGTCTTATTGTTCCTCTCCTTCTCCCACTTCTTCTCTCTCTCTCTCGCTCATCCCTATCACCAACTTCTGTGAAGCCTCCTTCCTTCCCCTCCTCCGTCTCTGTCTCTCGCTCTCTCTCCCTCTCTCGTTCTTTTTATCACTCTCTCTAGCTGTCCCTCACTTTAACCATTCTCTGCCATGCTGTCTTCTTTTTCCATTCCCTCTCCTCCCTTCTCCTCTCTCTCTCTCTCTCTCTCTCTCTCTCTCTCTCTCTCTCTCTCTCTCTCTCTCTCTCTCTCTCTCTCTCTCTCTCTCTGTGCCTAGCACACCTTCTCTTGAGCCTCCTTCCTTATGTTCTATTTCTCTCCCTCTCTCACTTGCACTCCCTCCCTCCCCATGTCCCTTCGTCCCTCTACTCGTCTCTTTTGTCCTTTCTTATTTCTCTTCCACACTCTCTCTCCCACCACATCACCATATCTGGAGCCCCACTAGCGTGAACAGCAGCTCTTAGAATAGTTGTGCTAATCGATCACACGATCACAAACAGGAAATCAGAGAAAAAGGTGATTCCGACAGTAGTCTACGGCACACAAGCCATGATACATGCAAAGGACTATAGCTGGACAAAACTAGAAGCCCTCTTCTGGCTTAAGATCTTGCAGCTGCCACCTTCTTTCCCAATGCCTAGGATCAGACACGAAATAGCATTACAGTCCATCAGCTCAATTGTGTTATGGAAACAACTAGACCTATATCGCAAGCTCCTCACCGATGAGAAAACACCAGCAATTAAAATCTTGAAGTTCCATGACGGAGCAATGAATAACACAATCCTCGCTAAGTGGAAAGACAATCTGGACCAACTCATGCAAACAGAAGAAATCTCACATGAAATGCTTACGCTGCGTCCTCAACATGCAAAAATAAAAATAATGGAAAATGACTGGATAAAAACCCTTGAGGAAAAAACAAAATAAACCCTCAACCTACAATGTGAGACAGACATCAGATCCATTAACGAATTACCAGCCTGCCTGACCATCTTTCCTGATGCCAAAATCTGTGCAATATATCTGAAAGTCCGAACGAACACTATACCAACACGCTTCTATCTAGCCAAAACCAGACAAATTGCTCCAACAGAACATTGTTGCCGCTTCTATTCAGACACTCAAAAATCTGAAACACTGTTCCACCTACTAATGGAATGTAACGATCTCTCAGAACAAAGATCTAGATTCGGCAGCTATTATAAGATCGGAGAGCAAACGATGGAGACTGAAGAGAGATGGATGGAGATGCTCAACGGCAGATCGCAAAAACTCATCTTGACAATATGCCAATTTTTACAAGAAATTCTTATTCTTGGCAAACCTGTAATAAGTTAAAAAGAAACCTTGGAAAACTGGAGACAAATGAAAAGTTTAAAAATGAAACGATAACATTTAAAAAAAAAATAAAAAAAAAATCAGAACATTAACACCGGGGATATTTAAATGGTGTGTTTAATAACAAGTTGCACTAATAATATAGTTCAGCTCGATGTAGTGCTAATTTAAATCATTCATCTTATAAATGTTAATGTTTGGATGCGTAGTGGCAAATTAGACTTTTTTTTACCATGCGTTCTGGCAACCTCTAAAGATGTGCTGCTTAAGTAGCAGTGTGAAGGAAACAGAGCTGTCAGTCAAAGCAAGACATGAACGGGGGATATGTATGTGTATGCAGCGGCTGCTCATTCAAAAGCAGCCCTGGCACTTTGCCAGGCCAGCGGGTTGGGAGGTGTGGATGCAGGCCATCTTGGAGTGGCACCTGTAGACAGATGCACTACCCTGGCACCGGGCGGGAGGGCGACATCACTGGCAGGTGCCACCGATTGGTGGCAGAAGTGTAGAGCATAGGGGTCCCGGGCGGGTATAAAGAGGGGAGGCGGCAGTGTGAGGTATTCGGCCAAGGGCTCTTAGAACGGTCCTCATTGGTACATGCTAGGGGATAGCAGTCTGGGGGTTTAGTCGGTTTAGGGGGATCACATATATCCCTCAGGCCCGTCCTGGAGCATGGGGGTGATGGACATGAACACTGCCCCCACGCTCTAGTACCTAATGATGAGGTAATTGATGATGTAATAGTGATGCAATTGATGACATAATCGATGATGTAACTCTCTGATGATGTACTTCATGTATGGCCTTATCACATTTTGGTGATGTAAGATATATAATATATGCTGCCTAATACCTCACAAAAATATACACATTGGTGTTTGGTGTCCCTCACTGGCCCTGCCACCTGCCTCGCCCACACGTCGCCACCAGTGCATTGCATACCATTTGCCACTGAGAGCCACGGCTCAGCGAGACCCAGGGATATTATGCAACCTCCCATCACTCAGCAATGTAAGTGCCTGTCATAGCGTATCCATCATTGACACCCACCTGCTGTATGCCTCTGTGATACACGGCACAACGCCAATAAAGCTTTTATTCCTCTTCCATCTATTCGAGCTAACAAGTGTGGCCTACACAATGGCGCACACGTGTTTTTGTTCATGAATGCGTTCAAATGGCGTTTTACCAAATGAATGGAAAACATAAGAAAAGAAACAACGTGTACGTGAAATTTTGCAAGGAAAGTTTGATATTGTCTTCATCCATGTGCCTTCTTCGTCTTTGACATCTCTGGGTTCTGACACGTCAAGATCACATGTTTAGTTTTATACCGGATCAGCGCTGGTCAATGGGTGACTCTTGCAGGATCCGCGACCCGGCATCAGATGTCTGGCTGGATCTTGGACCCGGCCTGCCTCAACCCTGACAAGGCTTTACGCAGCCCCCTACTTCGCCGAGGGAAGTTGGGGGCTGAGTGATCTAATCTGCTCTAGCCTCCTTTCCACAGCCTTCAGTCGGTATTTGCGTGCTCTTCCTCAGCCTGTTTTCTTTCTTCTGGCCTGAAAGGGACACAAGGGAAATCAATGGGCCATGATTATCTCTGGGGTGGGGTGGGGGCCATCACTGTAAAAAACAGACTTTCGATATGCTGGGCACACTATTTTTTCCCAAATGTGCATCTTACACTTTCACAGAAAAAAATCAAATCATTTCCAAACTCAAAAATGCTGCTTAAACTTGCATTCACTAGTTTTCTTTGAAATGTGTTTCTTTTTTGTCGATCTACCAAACAAATACCCTGTAGTTGTTGCGCCCCATCCTTTCGGTTGTATTAAAGGTTATATTTATAAAGATGGTATACGCTTGTCAAACTGCTTATTCACAAATACATTCTTCTTTTGTGCTGACAGCAGTTAGTAGGAAATTAAACACTGGGATCAGGGGTGACAATTTTTGATTTTCACTACAGGGGCAGAAATACCCCGACCTCCTCCCTGAATATAAGCACGTGACCAACCCAACTCATCCTCTGGTCAAACACATTTTATTGCATTTGTTATTTTTACAAGGAATTGAAAAAAGTCATACGATTAACAACCACTTTTAATGATTAACATCTCAGCAACAGTCTCTCAACTAGCTGAACTACCCTTGTATCTTTCTACTGTAGAGCGTGTCTATGGATCCCCACAGTACTAAAAATCACTGGCCCTCATTACGAGTTCAGCGGTAACCATGCCGCTATTGGCGGTTTGGCTGCCGCCGAAATCGCATCGGGGTCGGGGTCCTCGGAATGAGGACTTAACGGGCCATTCTGAGTTCGGAAGGTCCGGTAATTCCTCCCTCCAAGGACCCGGACACTGTCCTTCCCCATTCCCATTCAGCCCCCATAGGGCTGAATGGGAATGGGAGAGGGAGCAAACAACGGGCCATTACGAGATGGCCTGTTGTTTGCTCCCTCTTCCCCTCGCGGGACCCGGTAAGCACGCCTGGTTTTCCCAGGCGTGCTTACCGTGTCCTGCGAGGGGAACTCGTAATGCGGCAGTACAGGGTGAACGGCGCCGGCACCTTTTACGGCACCGTTCACTCCATATCGCCAAGGTCGTAATGTGTTTTTTGGGTGCACCACAGCAGGGAGTTCTGGTTCACACAGGTCAGCAGAGTGGTTATGTTTACACAGACTAGCAGGTTGTTGAGGTTTACACAGGCCAGCAGAGAGTTCAGGTTCACACAGGTTAGCAGGGTATTCAGGTTTGTTCCAGACAGTACAGTGTTTAGATTCCCATAGGATAGCAGGAAATTCACGGTTCACACAGAGCAGCAGGGTGTTTCTGTTTACACAGGCTAGCAGGGTGTTCAGGTTTATACCGGACTGTACAGTGTTTGGCTTCACACAGGACAGCAGGGAGTTCAGGTTCACACAGGTCAGCAAAGTGTTTATGTTTACGCAGGTTATAA
This sequence comes from Ambystoma mexicanum, assembly GCF_040938575.1. Classification (NCBI taxonomy): domain Eukaryota; kingdom Metazoa; phylum Chordata; class Amphibia; order Caudata; family Ambystomatidae; genus Ambystoma; species Ambystoma mexicanum. The sequence goes on along the minus strand of NC_090925.1, from coordinate 1,022,530,867 downwards.
GGGTGTTGAGGTTTACAAGTGACAGTCCAGTGTTTGGGTTTAGGCAGGACAGCGGGTTGTGTGGGCTGATGCAGACCAGCAGAGCTGGCGGTTTACACATGGCTGCATGGTGTTTGGAATTATGCAGGATATGAGCATGTTTGAATTTACACAGGGCTGGAGGGAGCTTAGGTTTACACATGGCAGTAGGGTGTTTGGATGCACGGTGTCCAGCTGTTTGTAATGGATTACACAGTGCAGCAGGGTGTTTGCGTGTGCACAGGACCCCAGGCTGTTTGAGTGTAAACAGGTAAGCACGGTGTTATGGATTAAACAGGACAGGTGAGTGCTTACTTTGACACAGATGTGTAGGGAGTTTCGATGTAGACAGTTCAGTGGGGAATGTGGGTGTGTGTAGGCCAACAAGGTGTTTAGGTTTACAAGGCTGGTTGGGTTTAAACAGGACAGTAGGGTGTGGCAGTTTGCAGAGGACAGTAGGGTCTTTAGGTGTACACAAGGCAGCTAGGTGTTTGGGTTCACACCGGACTTTTGTGTTTAAACAGCAGAGTGGGGTGTAATGGTTTATATAAGACAGCAGGTCGATTGTGTTTATAAGGGACAGCAGATTTGATGGGTTACCAAAGTGTAGGCTATATGCATTTGCACAGGACATCAGGGTGCTTGAGACAAAGGACAACATGTTGTTTAGATTTACCGAGGATGCCACTGTTCATTAATTAGGAAGCAGGTGGTCATGTGGTCCACATGTTTTCCTTTCCCCATCAGATGAACCTGGTTCTTCATGGCTGCCTCCAAAATCCTGTCTGGGTCTGGTCTGGTGGAGGGGGGACTTACCGGGACATTCCGCCCTAGGCGGACCCGGTATGTCCCCATTCCGAAAACCATTCCCCATTCCCATTTGAGCCCCTATAGGGCTCAATGGGAAGGGGGAAGGCGCTAATAATGGGCCTGCTAATTACAGGCCTGTTATTAGCTCCAAGGTCCCTTAACGGGTCCCGTAAAGAACGTTTGGTCCGACCACACGTCCTTTACGGTCCCCACCAAGGGACCTTTGAATTGGCCGGTAAGGGATTACTGCCACCAGTCTCCTTACCGGTGCCCGGTATCCCTTACCGCCCGACTTGTAATGACCCCCCATGACTCTTTCCCCTGTGATTCGTGGCCGTGGTATCAGGGCCCGGATGCTTCCCTGGAAACTTGCGGAACAACACTAACCTCAGGGGATCCAACATGAATTGTAAATGTGCTGAAACTTGGTATTGAATGACTTGTAAGTCTTTCAGCTGCAACCTCTGGTCCTTAAAATATCTTCCCATAGTCTTGCTTCGGATTTTCATCTTAATAGGGCCGGTGAAATGGCACGGGCAAAACATGTCCTCCGTGAATCATTACGGCATGTTTAGGTGGTTTTGAACCCCAGAAACCTTTTGAATTTACCCAGAGGGTCATCTGGGGGAGTACTGAGTCATGCAGGGTTACAAAATAAGTGCTTAATGAGGGAGTGAAGGCTACTGCCATCACCCAAAGGTCCCAATTACTTGTTCCCCTCCACTACTTCGGTCTAGCATTGAACCATTTGGCATTATTGGGGTGCTGTTGAATGCTTATGATTGCTGGGGTGCATAAGGGACACTTGGGTTGGTGGGGTAGAATGGGCTCCTGTGGGCTGGTTTGCACCACCAAAAGTAGCCCACAAAGGTTTGCTGGTCACCAAACATTTGAATCAGTGACTCGCTGAATTCCCAAGTCACTTTTAGGAGAGTCAGATCATGCCTGCTTCCTTCTTTCCTATGCAATTGGATAGTACTGGTGATACAGCACCTCAATTTCTCCCCGATGCCTGGATTTCACATTACACCGATTATCATGAAGCTTTTCTTTCTCTCGGTCAAGACAGCAGTGGAGACAAACTAAACGATTCCCATCATGTAATCGAGCACTACCGAGTTCACATTTTATCTTGAAAAATACATGTTGTGTTTCTCCACCGATTGAGGGGATAATTGCATTGAAAGCATTGAACGAATGATCACGATGGAATTGTTAAGTGTATCGCCTTCTCGTAATCTTAAGGAAAACCCAAAATGTGCATCGCCATCCAACAATTGAGTAATGAAAAAAAAAACATTCTCCTAAAAGCATCTGATGAAGGAAGCTGCTATGCAGAGTCTTGAGGATTCGGGTTTGGGAAACTGAACACCAAGTTAATGGTGGTAAGCATCAGAGAGAAATGGAAGAGTGAAGGTTCTTGTACATTTAGCCTAAATGAATTACTTAAGGGAATACCTACACACACACACACACACACACTCTCTCTTTCTCTTTCTCTCTCTCTCTCGCTCTCTCACACGTAGAGCAATGTGTTAGGTATGTATTCTAACATTAAATTTAATCTTGTCAGTGGCATGAATATCCAATACTTTATATTTTTTTTTCAAATTGAGATACATTGAGACAAACTCTTAAGGTCTTCTGTCCTTAAGACAACGGCCCTCATTAGGACTCAGGCGCTAAACCATGGTGCTACTAGCACCATGGTCCATGCCGTAGTCCACCATGGAGAAAGGGCGAATTACCATCCCATTCCAAGGTTGCCGGGGCGGTAATTCCCCCTTTCTCCATGGCCCTTCTCCATTCCCATTTTTGCCCCATAGGGCTCAATGGGAATGGGGAACGCAGTAATTACCTCGTAGTAAGGCGCTAAGGGGTTAACGGCGCCGCAGCCTCTTACGGCGCCATTAACCCATTAGCGCCAGGGTTGTAATGATCCCCAACCTGTCTGTGTCCATAAGAGCGAATTTGCAAGGAATCCTTTGTCGCCTTTGGTAGTCAGGTAGACCTGAAGGTTAGCAGCCAGCATTAATTTATAATGGCTCAGCCTGAAGACATGCTTTGGAATAATCACTGAATTACTCTAAGTTATTAGGAAACATGCTTTTGAGGCATGTGAATTTGCTTAGATTTGCATGCTTTGCATAGGTCACAATCTAGTGAGTGTTTCGGCCTTGTGTTGTTTATGAATCCAAAGGGTTGTTCTTGTCATATCACCCCTTCCTTATGTGTGCAGGCACCCATGATCCCTCACACGTCAACATCCTCAGATTGCTTATTTTTTCTGGTATCAGTGGGTCTCAATCAAGTGGAGGAGTAACCGACACAGCGATCCAATGCCGTTACAGCACCTTTTTCAGACCGATATCCACAGCAGCGATTGACTATGAGCAGCCAGAGACTGAGCCACTTTATTCACCCCGTACGAGGGGGCAGATGCTGATGAATGGTTCTGTAGACAGAGTGGGGAGGAATATTATTAATGTTTTCACCACATGGTGTATTCGAATGCCTCAATTCCCCCTTCTATTTACATTTCAGGCTGCACTCAGTTTTGAGGCCACTCGTTAAAAATATACTGTTTAAATTTGGTCTGGAGTGCAGTACAAACCTATCTTGGAAGGACAGACATTGAGGGTGCAATAATTCCCTTCTAAGGGACCACGCTGAAGGCAGGATCGCAATGTATACGCACTTTAAACCAATAATTGAAACTAAGCCGAATCGGTAAAAGCCTAAACATCTGCCTCCACATAGGTTATCGATGTTGTCAAAGTCGACCTCGGACAGCTGCAAAAAGAAGCCAGATCAGTGCTTCAAAGGGCCAATGCCAAACTGGTGTATGGTTAAAACCCCTGGGATCCAAATGACTGTTCAATTGCCTAAAACCAAACACAGGTAAGGACTGAATGCACCTTCTCAAGTGGGAGCATCAGACATTTGGGGACAATGCCGGGAACAACAGGCTAGGGCCTCCTGCTCTGTCAGTGCTGGCAGAGTAAAACATAAACACAAAGACCTTTAAAATGGAGGACACGATAAGGGGACAGCCATCACAGAGTGCATTGGTGCTACCCAGGATACAGCTAATGCCACACCGAAAATACAATAATCTTGAGGCTCATTCATGGGGGCAAGCAGAACCATCCTCTCAACAGCTTCTTAGAACTTTCAGCACACAGAGGATGAAGGGGAGAATGAATGAGGAGGAGGTCAGGGAACAGGAATTGCAATCTATCCTTGTCCTGACACATACAATGCATACAATTGAGATTTTAGCAAAACTGTCTCCAAAAGAGTTGCTTTTATGGAAGACCAAGAACACACGGTTCTAAAGGGCATTAAGGATACTACAGCTGCTGAATCTCTGTCAGTTAAAAACAGAGAATACATAGAGAGCCTCTAACAGGTTCCTTAGTGGAGGAAGACTAGGATTATGATGTGGATTTAGGTGACCTAGGCGATGAATATCCAAAGGAAGAGGAAGACATCCTGACAATTAGCAAATGGACTTGTCTGATTACAACCTCCTCTGGAGAAGATCACTATGAATACATTGCACTACATTGACTAGAGGGCAGTGGGTTTCTTTGACATTAAAGCTTAAGAGTCTGATAGAGATATTGGGCCTCATTATGACCCTGGCGGCTGCGGTATGAACGGTGCCTGTAAGGTACCGGCACTGTTCATACAGGGCCGCCACATTACGAGTTTTCTCTTTAGTGGCAGTATGCATGTCTGGTCTGGCCACACGTGCATACCAGCAAACGCCAGCAGACCAGGATGCTAACAATAGACCCGTCATTAAATGGGAATGGGGACGTACCGGGTCCGGGTCCCGAAAATGGGAATTACCGTGCCCGCAAAAGTCGGAATGGACCGATAATTCCCTTTTTTCGGGACCCGGACACGAGTTTGAAGGTATCCATGGCGGTAATGACGGCATGGCTACCTCCAAACTCGTAATGAGGCTAATTGACTTTATAGAAGCCAACTTGGAGGTTCAGAATCACTTTTCACATTATATAACTCTAACAAAGTCAGTAAAAAAATGCAGATAGAACCCTACCTCTCATGCCAGCAGCAACAAATGCCGTAAAACCCCCAATAGGAAAAAAGTACAAGCAGTCTCCTTCAGACCCAATGTACATTTAGGGGAAAAGAACACCCGACGCTCTACTTGTTAATACTGCCTGAAAGAAAAGTAATGCTTCTCTCTCACCCGCAGAACAACCACCCATAAGAGAAAGTGCACCTATTTATTCTTTTGGTCACAAAATGGCCGCCTCACTGACATACACAGCCCATATCACCAATGCAACAGAGTTAATGGCACAGTGTAACAGAGCACAATGGGATGCACTTGACTCGCTAATTGGAGAAGCAAAGAATCCCTCTAGGCAGCTTTTTAAAATGTCCTAAGGAAGGAAAACAAACTGCTAAGGTGGTTATTAAAAACACATTGATGCATTTTAAACATTAGACCGTCATGTCACAGTGGCTCTGGTGTACAAATCATGGGCTTTTAGCAAGAATAGCATTGCTCAATACGCCTCTGGTTGGCTCGCTGCTCTTTGGAAAAGGTGTTGCTGAGGCCTTAGAGAAAGCAAAAAAATAGCACAATATTTTAAGACGCTAGTCCATAACAAGCAGAAAACCATACCAGCACCAACGGACATCCTGAAATCGGCATCCTTCTGAGGCAAATCCTGCGTGCAAGCATTCAGCCACTTTAGCCATCCCACATACAGTGGCTTGCCACAAGCACATGAAGCCACACTTTCTCCTGTTCAATGCTGCAGTGTCAGGGAAATATTGCAGCCAAAACCATAGTGGTGCAGCTTCTGCCTCGAGCAAGTGACATCCAAGTGCAAGTCCCTGCCCATGCTTCTCCAGTAGGAGTAAGATTGTCATGGTACACCCGCACCTGGCTGGGGATCACCACAGACAAGTGCATGGTAAGCACATTAAGAGAGGGGTACTGCATCAAGCTTCGAGGAAGACCGCACAACCTCCCACACACACCAGAAGATTGCCACAAGAACACCTTCTTCTGTTCCAAAAAGACGTTCTGGTGCTTCTTCAAAAGGGAACAATGGAGCCGGTTCCCAGAAGTCAGGTAAACACAGGAAAGTACTATGTGTATATCCTTTTACCGAATACAGCCAAAACCAAAATGACCAGCACTAGACCCGCTCTTTGCAAACAAATGTGTAGAAATTCAGAAAAATCAAAATGTCCATGCTACAAGAAGTAATCCCTCTCCTAAAAAAAGCAGATTACATGACAACGCTAGATGTGAAGGTTGCATGCTTTCCTATTTTGCTGTTCATAGGTTACTGCAAATATCTCTGCTTCAATGTCGACACGCACGCCATTTTCAGTTCAAGGTGTTTCCTTTTAGACCTGCATTGGCACGTATGTTCACAAAGGTGCTAGCAGTGGTGATTACACATCTGTGCTGAGAAACCATTTAAGTATCCCTTATCCAGACAATGGGCTAAACAATAGGGGCGATCCCAGGATTGTGCTCGGGAAAACTCTCAAAAGACTATCAATCTTTTTCCTGAGGTGGCTTTTTTAAATCAAAGAACAACAATCCAGCCTTATTCCAAGCCACTCAGAGCTGTTCCTAGGAACTATCATGGAAACATACAAGGCGATCCCTTGTCCGACATAGGAGGGAGTACAAGCACTTGAAAACTCTGTCCTCGCCCAGCAAATGTGGCACTGGTGCATAAGCACACACATTTTTCATTCAGATATGGCACATGCCAGGAGTAGACAACATCCTAGCAGACAACCTAAGCAGGGTGTTGGTCCACGAATACAAATGGTCACTCAACACAAACATCCTCAGACGTATTTTCAATCTGCCAGTCATGCATAAATAAACCTTTTTGCAACAAAAGAACATGCTAAACATGTATTCTTCACCCTTGCTACCTAGGCTACACACTATGGGCCTCATCACGAGTTTGGTGGTAACCCTTAAATCCGGCGGTAGTGCTGTTACCGCCGGATTTAAGGATCCGCCAAATCATGGCATTGGCGGATTTATCCCCAGCTCTGGGCTGGGGGGAAATCCGCCGAAAATTTGCGCTCATACTACTGGCGGTAAATCCGCCGGCAGTTTGAGCGTGAAATTTCCCCATTGAGCCCAATGGGGAATTGGGCATTCCCGAATGGGCTCAATGGGGAATGGGGATTTCCAAATCCGCCAAACCCGTGAACCGGTGCTAGTAGCACCGGTGGGTTTGGCGGTAAGGCAGATAGCACCAGCGCTATTAGCGCCGACGTTACCACCCAACTTGTGATGAGGCCCAATGTATGAACTGTTCAAGGAAAGGTGCAACTTTGCCACCAAACCCCTCTGCTTTACTTTGTAGTTCACAAACGACTTCAGTAAAACGTGATACTAATTCTCATTGCACCAACATGGGCATGGTAGCTGTGGTATCCCCACCTTGGCCTTGGCCTTGGCCCTCCTCCAACCCCCACCTGAGAGGCTAAGAACCGCGGGGTCATCTTTGACTCCTCCCTTTCCTTCTCCGTCCACATCTCTGAGGTCTCTAAAAAGTCAAATTTCCGACTGCACCTCCTCAGAAGTACTCTGCCTTTCCTCTCCTTCCCCCAGAAGCTCATGGTATCCCAAGCTCTGGTTCTGTCTAGCTTGGACTATTGTAACAGCCTCTTTCTAAATCTACCTGCCTCTACTCTCCACCCTCTGCAACTAATCCAGAACAGGACTGCAAGACTTGTCCTTGCTCTCAAGCCCTGGGATTGTATCTCTCCAGCTCTGAAGTCTCTCCACTGGCTCCTAGTGGATGCAAGGATTAAATTCAAAACCCTCTGCATTGTCCACAAGGCTTTCTGGGGCCTGGGTCCAAAATACCTTCAGCTATCCCTCTGCAAATACCTCCCCTCTCAAGCTCTTTGCTCCTCTACCTCCAACTCCCTTAGGGTCAGTTGTTTTTCTAAGAAACGAGCTGGGGGTAGATCTCTGTCTTCGGCTGGGGCCTCCCTCTTGAACAGCCTCCCTGCCACTCTAAAACTTGAGGAGAACCATCTCCGGTTCCGGAAGCACCTCAAGACCTTCGTCTTTTCTTCTGTCTTCGCTCCCCCTCTCCCCTGCTGATCTGTTCTCTCTTGGGACCATGCACCTGGCCACCCTCCGTCCTTTGGGCCCAGGTACCTGCTCATCCTGCCACCCTCCCAAACTGCCTCCGGACCACCCCTTGCACTGGGGTCTGTATCTGTACCCATACAGCCCCCACCTTTTTCTTCCTGCATTGATCAGATCTACCCTGTCTGCTGCCTTAAACCTAGCACTTGCAAATTGCTACATTACCGTTTGTTGCCTTTATTATTTATGTATTGTTATTTATCTGTTTCTGCTCTGCTTCGCACTTTCTTCCTCTCCCCCTTCCATGCACTTTTCCCCTCCCCCTCTCCCATGCACTTGCTCGTTCTCAATGTCACTGGGCCTAGTAAGATCGCTGTTTTGTTCTCCCCTGTTCCCCTCCCTTGCCTTGTCACGCTCTTACCCTTGCCTTGTCACGCTCTTAAAAACTTGTGTACGAGCGCGATAGAAATAAAATATCAATCAATCAATCCTGCCCATCACTCAAGCTGCTGCCAGTTGCCAACCTTCTTACAGAAATCATCTGCAGCTAACATGCCCCAGCCCCATAGCTATAAACCTAGCAGACTGACTCATGAGGCCATGGAGCGTGGTCAGTGGCCATTGCTGCTCTCATGTATGCAAATACTGCATGAGGCAAGGAAACAAAACACAAAGCGCTGCTACTTTAATGAGTGAAAGTGGTTTGCCATTTGGTGCACAAAGAAACAAATCAACTCCACGGAATGCACACCTGCAGATTTTGTTACCTACCTGCTTTGTCTCGTGAAATCAGGATTAGTTTACAATTATCTTAAAGTACATTTAGATGCTCTGACAGAATATACCACCTCACAACAAAGGGGTCATGGTATCAGGTGCCGGTGGTCAGAGAATTTAAGGAAGGCGTAAGGTGCACTTTCCCACCAGTCATACGCAGCCCACCTGGGGGATATCTAAACAAGGTTCTTCAAAGATTATTGTGACTTCTTTGTGAGCCAAAACCTTGAGCTGCCTTAAAGGAGCTCAGATAAAAAAGTAGCGACCCTAATCACCATAACCTCACACAGGATGGTGAGATGCAGTCTCCCTCAGTAGGTCACCCATTTGTCACTATTCACAAGTAAAATTTGTTTTTTAGTACACGTCCATGGTTCCCTCCCTAATACGTTTCAAAGTGTCATCTCAAACGATTAAGCTAATTGCCAGGCGTCTTCCTGAATTCAGAGAGCAGGAGATGTGGGGGGGAGGGGAGCACTGCATACACTCAATGTGCATAGAGCAGTACAATTCTACCCAAGCAAAATCAAGGCACTGCATAAGATAAGACAGTTCATATCTTTTGCAACAGCAAGAGAGGATGACCCTGCAACTAAATCCATGATTGCATACAGGTTATTCACTGTACAACTCCGTTACACATTGCCTCATAAACGTCTCCTGTTCACTCTTCGAGCTCTCTCCACACATACTACTGCAGCAGTTATAGCCTTCATTACAAGCGTAGCATTAGATGCTATTTTCAAAGAGGCAACATGGAATTCAGTTCACACAGTGACGCATAATTATTGCTTTGATATGCAAGCAAGCACAGATTCTTAGGTCAGAAAAGCAATGCTAAAAACATCTCTTATCAATTATTTATTGAGCTAACGCACCACCATCATAAAATGCTAGCTTGTCTATGCAAAGGATTTGAATCTAAGCAGATTCATAAGCCCCAGAAGGCCTGCGTTATTTTCCCCAGTAATCGTCTTTCTGTGGTTTGTATCTGCTTAGAGTCGCGTGTGCCCATTCAGCCTCCCAATGTGGAAGCTAAACTACAGTACTTATGTGCACCATGTTATACTTCATGTCATGAAAACAAACAGACTTAGGGTGTTGAAGCATGAGGGATCACGGGTGCCTTCACAAGTAGAAAAGTGATAGACAGGAATGGCCCTGTTGATGCTCCTTTTTATTTCCCAAAAATAATATGGTGCAGTACTCCAAATGAACCACTGCATGGCAGAAAATACAAAGCATGTGTCTCTGAACAAATACAAGCCACAGATAAACGATTACTGGGTAATCAATGATTGGCATATGCATTTGGTAATGGATTCCACAACAGAATTAAGTAACATTTACTCTCCCAGAAATGCACATAAGCATTTTTATTATGGTTACAGTTCTTGGATATTCGTACGGACATGCTGAAGGTAGACTATATGTGAATAATAGTATCCTAATGTGGTTAGTCCAACGCAGAGAAGATTTACAATTCTAAACTTAAATGTGTTAGCAGGAGTAGTGACTGTTTTGGGACTGTGCAACTGGAGTACATGTTCAGCACTTGAGTACTGGCATCACTCAGGCAAGTGTCCTTAATGTCAGTCTTATTTGTTTGCAGGATTCTTTCTTATGATGGAGTGAACGCCCCGTTATTGTATTTATTCTGGGAAAGTAGGGAGGAAACGGAGCTGGGTGCACGATGCAAAATAAAGATGTGTCTTTGCACATGGTGCCATGTACTATGCTGGACATCGCAGCTCCACAGATAGTGGTCAGGGCCAAAAACAGTGGGCATTGGAAGGCACTCTGAATGCTTACGCTTGATAGACTTTATCAAAACACTTCATCAAGCAGCATAGGCAGCCCCACATGGTCACTGTCAGGATGTGCCCAAGCTCCTCCTAGTGTAAATTATCAACGGTGAGAACCCACACTTACATTTTGAGTAGCTGTCAACAAGAAGTGTGATCCTGGTTGGTATTCACAATTATAGAAAAGTTCTGCCTGGCTCAGCACAATCTATAAGTGACTGGAGCATTGTATAAGAAAGCAAAGATGGCATAGTGCGGCTCTCATGGATGTACCAACAGTCTGCTTTCCAGTGGGAAGCAGTGCATGCTTAAAAAAAGTGGAGACCAAGGCATTCTTTTTTTTCGTATGACTTTTGGAAGAATCTATTGGGATACATCTACACAGTTAGTGTGTGTCGTGGTGTGTGTGTGTGTGTATAGAGAGAAGTAGTTTTTTTTTCTTTGTATATGCTCTTCCTTTCCGTTTTCATGTCTCTTTTCCAAACCCCTACCAACCACTTTTTGTAAAAAAAAACAAAAGATGTTGTATCTCAATCTGTAATCACAGCAGTAGAAACAGCGACCTTTTTTCGAGGATTGTACCCCTTTGCCATTTCAGGGGCCGGCCCCAATAGCATTATACAGGAATAGGATATGGCTGACTAATACTTGCACATGAGGGAACCACCAGAACGATACCTGCGCGATGCAGCAGTCCTTTGCAAAGGTCCCTCACAAGTGGTAATAGAAACATATGATTCCGTGCATCTTATGCCTGTTTGCGAAATCGGTGCAGCGATTCTTCTGTGGATTCACTATTTTATTTTTCCTTTATCTTTTTAATTTATATGTGACTTCATAGTAAAGTGAATATGATAACCAGTACCCTACACAAGTCATTGAGTGCACACACCAAAATGTTCAGATGGTGATCTATATAAGGCCGCACCTGAAGAGTAAGTAAGCCTTGGCGATCACATTTAGAGATTCAACTAATATCTTGAATTTTGGGTGTTTTTGTGCCACATGAACATTTAGAACTACCCCATAGATTTGTCTGGGGATATTCAAGGATGCCAAGTGTCATAGATTTAGTGCCCAGAGATGGATGCAGGCTTCTGTAATACGCCCCACTGCCTAAGCAGTGGGGCCTGTGCAAGAATTGTCTAGTTCCTGCATTCATGAAAAGCAAAAAGATAACATTTTTATGGAGTGCTGTAGGCAGAGAGGCTACGTGAGCACTGTCCAAGAATGAGGGGACACAAGGTTGCTTGGGAGTGGTATGGTTGGCCTAGATTCTACGTCAAATAGTGAACAGCACATATTCAGTGGTATTCAGTGGTCAAACATGATTTTGCTTAGTGAACCGTGAAAATCTGCAGGTCACTTTTGACAATGGTTGCCCAGTCTAACAGGTGTTCATTAGTAAGTTGGGTCTGGTCCTGATATAAGGTACAGTAAAAGGAAGCAATCTGCCATTATCAAATTGGTGTAGAAGGAATTGATGTTGTTCAATAGTTCAATGGAAGAAATATTGTGTGTGAGAATTAAAATGTCTGATTTGTCAAGCATATGGAGGAGGAGAATTTTGTTTAATATAAGGGTCACTCGTCTTAACTGCCAAACATTCCAACCACTGCTTTTCAAGTTTCCTAAATTATAAGCATTTCAAAAGATGTGTGTTAGGATTTAAAGGGGCTGCGGGCTATATAAGAGCATTTTCTTCTATGCAAAGATGCAAGACAGCGCAGGAGGTCCAGCAGCCCTCGGGAAATGGCTGCTCAAGTTGGGAAATTAGTAGTGAGTCCTTTAGGAAACAGTGTGAGAATGGTCAATTGTTAGGCATTGGTGTTCTCTGTATTCCTGCATTTTACAGGAAAACTATTCCAAAAGCAACACCCTTCAATTTAAAAGGCTTCAGCATGTTGTGCATTTGCACCCCAATCATAAGATTGTCTCACACATTCTGGTGTAAGTATGGAGCCTAAAAGACACGTGCAGTGATACTTTTTACTTTCCTCCAAATTAATCGGAATTTTCATATGCCTCTCTCTATTTCCAAAGATCACCACATCCTTGCAAGCCAGAGTTAACCTGGGAAAAAGAAGTGACTTTTACTGTCACTTGTTTCATATACACAGATTTTGAACCTCTTCAACCCCAAGTTCAAGCGTTTTACTGATGGTTGAAAACCACTTGACTTCATGCAGCCTGACTTTGATCTTCTCTGTTTTAGATTGTTTAATTCAGGCCTGCCATGCACATATACTCACACGAGTGTGCGTGCTTGTGCGCGCTTGTGCGCACGTACACTCACACGCACACACACACACACACACACACCTCTCCACCCAACTTGCTTCCACTACCAGTGCTAGCAGTCTAGTTACAATTCATATTTAATAAAAAAAACATGACATTCACTTATCTGTGGTTTGCGCTGATATAGCATTTTATTCTTAAGAACATGTTATTCTTTCACAGATTAAACTGCGTGTCATGAAGGCAGTGTTAAAACGTCAACATTATATTTTTCACTAGCATGAAGTTGCAATGTAATGGAAATATTGGTTACTTTTCAAAAAGACTAGATCCCATTCTGACAAATTTTAAACACTGGTGGAAAGATTCTCAAAACGTTTTGGGGAGAAAGTGAGGCATCTCCTCACTTGCACCAAATAAAGGATCGGCCCTTTTTCTCCCCTTTGAGCATTTGCGCACATAAGGGGTCCTTATGGGGTATTTAAAAGCACATCCCAAATTCACAAACGGGTTGCACTGTTCAATGCCCTCAAATGATGGTCATCCCTCTGCACGTTTTGAAACAGGCGTAGGGTGAGGGGCAAATCCTGACAGGTTCATTTCCGACCCTGTCATGATTTTATCGTTAAGTGTGACAGCTGCAGTTTAAACCATGGCTGTGATTATTTTTTTCTTAGTCATTTCACTGGGACGAGCCCTTTAACGGCTTGCATCAGTGGAATGCTCCCCCAGGAACCATGTGGTTGCTGAGATCCTGCCATACATTTGTGTTGGGAGTGCACTCCTGACACTAATGTATGCAAGGGAGACGGACAGCACATATTTGCACTATAGTCCACCCCCCTACTCAAATACTTGGGTTCCCTTTGCGAATCAGGTGACCTGAGCATTCCTGAAGGCAGCACAAATGAAATGAGAGCATTTTCTGCACTCATTTAATTTGTGCTGCATTTTCAGCATCTGCACCTATATTTTTCAACATTGCATGAAACAGTTAAGTAATAACTTGTTTATGGCTCCAAGGGCACACATTCTTGAGATTATCTAAACATTTGCAGAATATAAGAATGACGCATCCTCTCATATGATATATGAAATGGCATTTGTAACGCGCCTATACACAAGTGTTTCAAGGCGCGGCGAGGCAGGGGGGGAACAAGGGGAGACAGACAACGATCCTACTAGGCCAGGCGTCATTCAGATCGCGCAAGTGCAAGGGTAGAGGGGAAGGGAAAAGTGCATGGGGGAAAGGGAGAGGGGAAAGTGCAGTACAGGGTTATTAGCATACAGCATACAGGATAAATAACAAGGGCCAGCTGGTGGCAAGTGCGAGGTAAGTGCAGACAAGTGCTGGGAAGGGGGGCTGTAGGGATACAGACAGAGTCCCGCAGTGCAGGGGTTGCCGGGGAGGCAGTGCAGGGGAGAGTGGCTGGGCCAAGGACCGAGAACGCTGAGTGGCACAGTTGCAGATTCAGTGCAGTTTCAGTAATTTTAGCAGGGGAGAGTGGGAGAGAAAGCGGAGGCAAAGAGGAAGGTTTTGAGGTGCTTCCAGAACCGGAGATGGTTCTCCTCAAGTTTCAAGGAGGCAGGAAGGCTGTTCCAGAGGGAGGCCCCTGCAGCGGAGAGAGATCTACCCCCAACTCGTTGTTTGGAGAAGCGGCTGACCCTGAGGGAGTTGGAGGCGGATGAGCGAAGAGCTCGAGAAGGAAGATATTTAGGAAGAGAGAGTTGAAGGTATTTTGGCCCAAGGCCCCAGACGGCCTTGTGGAGAATGCAGAGGGTTTTGAACTTGATCCTCACAGTCACTGGGAGCCAGTGTAGTGATTTCAGTCATGGAGAGATACGGTCCCTGGGCTTGAGGCCAAGGACAAGTTTTGCAGTCCTGTTCTGGATGAGTTGCAAAGGGCAGAGAGTAGAGGCGGGCAGATTTAGATAGATGCTGTTACAGTAGTCCAGCTTCGAGAGAACCAGGGCTCTAGAGACAGTGAGCTTCTGGGGGAAGGAGAGGAAAGGAAGCATACCTGTGAGGAGGTGTATCTGGTAGTGTGGCTTCTTAGAGATGTCGGATATGTGAGGAGCGAAGGAGAGTGTGGAGTCAAAGATGACCCCGAGGTTTTTTGCCTTGCAGGTAGGAGCAGTAAGAGGGCCCAGAGAGGCCGGCCAGAGACGCGCCAATCATAGGCAATTATTGTTCATGAACTTGAGAAGAGATATAGGGGCTGATTCATGGAATTATTTGCACCGAAAAACAGGGATTTGTGCGCCATTCTGCCTGCAAATCCCTGTTTAACAAATGGGGATTTGCAGATAGAATGGCGTACAAATCCCTGTTTTTCGGCGCAAAAAATTCCATGAATCAGCCCCATAATCTATGAACCATGACACAAGATACTAAGACCCATCACTCAGGACACATGGCTCTATTATCCATGGCCCATAAGACCATGACGTAAGCCACTAATACCTCATCCTTAGTTGGACAGTATTGCACCGGCATACCGCCCAACACAATTAACGTTGCTGCAACTCGATCCTTTGGAATTTGCACCAGATCTGGAGTTGCGGTCAGGAGGTAAATCCCCATTCCCATTGGACCCAATGGGGGTCCAACTCGAGATTGGGCGGAGCAGTAAATGCGGTGGTAATAGCGTTCCCATCACATTTTACCGCTCCGCCCAGCTCATGGTGAGGTCCTATGAAACTAAAACATGTGAAATGAAGGAAGCCAGAGTCGGTTGCTGGTTGCTAGTTATCATGTGATTATCGGAAAGGCCTGATCAAATCCTACATCAATCAGTCCAAAAGAGATGTCTGTCTGAACCACTGCATCTTTGGTCATGCAAAACGTATGTCGAGTAGCAGAGTCTGGTCTGAACAGTAAGCAGACAGGGCCAAAAGCTCTTCATATATATTTTCCAAACTATATATGCAAAGAGAAAATTAATGTGTAACTTCCTTCTAAATGATTGGCATGTTTTTCTAAATTCTAATTGTATTCCTGGTCTTACATTTTTGGAGCTAAAATGAGAAGTGTAATATTATTTTATCACATTTTATAAGATCTGGAAATTAATAGGAGAGTGGCCATGCTATTGTATTGGCAGGCATGCTACTTAACAGTCCACTGATATTTAGAGTACTCTGAATCAAGCTGTGGGTCATGTTTGGGAACATGCCACTTTAAAACCTGTGTCTCCCTTTGTATCTCTTCCTTTCAAGACAAGTAATCCTATACATATATTGATAGATGTGAAAATGGACCCAAACTGGTGTATTGCTATTGTTTCACTTGTATTTGTACCCATGAATTTTGAGAGCTTTAAGGATGTTATAATTTATTAACAAAGTGTTTTTGATATGGTGTTTCGCTCATTTTGTTTAATGGGTTAACAGTTTCTGAAATAACATCACCTGACTACTGTTTCTCCGTTGCTGGCAGCACTGATTGGAGTTCATTGTATTGTTTTACTGTACCCAATTTTTAGATGGCTATGCACATTGATTATTGGTTTTAGGCTTTAGATTCCTACAATGGATCAGAGAAGAAGGAAGATCCTGCACGCACATTATTTTTAATATTTGGAGTTGTTCATTGTTTGACTATACTATTTGTATATTTATATATTATCTTTACCATATTATAGATATGTAAACAAATGCACAAAAAATATGTTGAAGGGCATTTGTTATGTGTTCCTATTTTTTAAGTGTATAGAGGCACTGAACCACATTACGGGTTTGGCAGTAATTCAGCGGAAAAGCTGCAAAATGACCACCAAAATCAATTACTGTTACTGTCACTTTATACCTTGGACTTACAACAGGATTGCGAGTGGTGGCATGGTCATGTTAGTCCCCATGTTTGGAGTCCATTGGGCTCCATGGGGATATTGGCGGATTTAACCATGAGATGTCATTTTACAATGCCAATTCAACCAAACGTTGGCATTAAAGCTGAAGATTTAAAATCTATTAATTATTTTATTTGTATTTATTTGATTGGGTTTTTATAATGTGCCTATACAGTCAAAAGTGTTTCAAGGCACAATCAGAATCATGCTGGAGGTAAATCCGTCAATTCAAGGCCATTTTTGTAGATTGGCATTGCAGTAAAAATTACTGTAATTCACTTAGTGCCCAAACGAAGGTGGTGGTAATCGAATGTCCATCACTCTGTTAACATATTGACAAACTTGTAATGAGGCTCACAATAAATAGTAGAAATGCTTGCTGTTTTAGTGCTAAAACTGTGTGGGGAAATTTTGATGGCATTTATTTTTAAATATTTACACAAGCGTAGTAGGAATTGATTTCAAGCTGTTCTGGGAGTAGACCCACAACATTTTTACTGACTGATAACTGACTGGTACTCAAGAATGCCAAAGCATCAGTAGGGTGTTCTGACTGCATATTGATGGAGGCTAGGAGCTGGAAAGAGGGATATGATGAAAATCAATGTACGCCTTTCAATGTCAAGTTTTTCAATCTCTTTATTTTGACTCATGCTTGAAAACCTACAATACATTTTATTATATCCCATGTCTTACCATTCTTGGCCCTTTGGTATTGAGGACAACAAGAAGGCACAATGGGTAAGTCAGGTGTCGCCTATCCTAAAGTTCTAACCAGGAGCACAGCCAACTATGAAGTTGTCCCTCTTTCTTTGGAAAGCCTTATATGGTGGCCAATAAGATGGGATAGAGCTGGACAATGCTTAGGAGAAAACAGCATGGGGGAGGATGTAAGGAAATGTGACATGTATGCTTTACGAGCTTAACTACCAGGCTTTTCTGGGATTTCAATTCACAGATTTTTAAATCTCAGATCGGTAAGTCTCACTTCAGTTTCTTCAGCAGTTTCATGCTTCATTTTTTAGCAGCACAAATTCTCAGATCAGTAAGTCCTGCTTGAGTTTCTCGAGCAGTTTCATTCCTTCATTCTTCAGCAGCACTAATTCTCTTAACAGCAAGTTGTGTTTCAGTTTCTCCAGCATTTCTGTTGTTTTGTTTTTTAGCAGCACAAATTCTTTGATTAGTCAGTCTTGCTTCAGGTTCTTGGGCACTTTCATTGTTCAGTCTGTAAGCATTTTGAATTATATCAGCTTCATGGTCTTGAGATCTACCTTCTTCAGAATGTTGATCATGTTTCAGCTTTCGATGTTTTATTTTTATTGGGGTGGGATTAAATACTGCTCTATTTTCTTGTAGTATTTCTGTAAAAATATATTTGTGGAATTAAAGCATTAATGAAGGAGAGAATACAGAAGAAAGAAGTATTTATGTACAAATCAACTGATTCAACTATGTCATCTTCAAATTGTAGCAACATTCCATTTGATGTCATGACAGTGAAGAACCTGTGCTTTACAACATTTTGCAATGGAAATTAATCAGGTGTTGATCATGTTTCAGCTTCAATATACAAATATGAGCACTCTCTAC
Organism: Ambystoma mexicanum; assembly: GCF_040938575.1. Classification (NCBI taxonomy): domain Eukaryota; kingdom Metazoa; phylum Chordata; class Amphibia; order Caudata; family Ambystomatidae; genus Ambystoma; species Ambystoma mexicanum. Next base: position 1,022,512,646 of record NC_090925.1, on the reverse strand, counting down.
AAATGACATGTAGATGGCGGTGTAACACCACAAAACGTAATACCGAAAAAAAAAATAAAAAAAAATAAAAGATGAATTATCTCAGGAATGGGATGACCTATCGAGTCAGAATAGTTACATAAATTTGGCAATGAAATAAAGAATATGCCATGGCAAATTTATGACACCAAGCCTCACTGTTCATGAGGAGTACTGTCCCCAAGAATGGCACATACAAACATAACTTTGTTTTATATATATAGATTCACATATGACCATTACCAATAGTTTCCTCGAAACCACGCCTCCTTTCAAAAATTGTTCCAGGTTAACAAAATGTGTTGGATTAGATATTAGGACCATCAGTTAGGGATCATAAATGTGGCCTGATATGTCTCACGAGCAAACCCAATGTCTGTTTGTTTTATATGTGAGGGTCTCTGCGTTCAAATGTATTGGGCTTCATTATATGTTTGGTGGTCCGGAAATAAGGCTACCGGTAGCAAGTCATAAACCTTAATTGCGTATAAAGTAGATCAGCATTGGCCTATTTATTGTGTGTTCTAGTTGCTTGAAATGGCATGTGGACAGGTACAAAGCTAAGGAGGTATGATTACCACTAAAGACGTTAAAACGCAAAGTACACCAAAACACTGTGAACTGGGGCAAATCATAAAGAGCTGATTCCCTATATTGCAGTTTCCAGGTTACCTGGTAATTCTATTCTGAGCCCTTACCACCAATAAAATACCACCAATGCAATACCACTAAGGTCGAGAAGTTGTGCACTAGTGCACACCAGATCCGTTTTTTGTCTTGCTGCTCATGATCTTTGAAGCCCACTGTAGCTGGCTTTACATTTTAACACAATGTTTAAAATAGTCTTGTCTTAAAATACAAATTACATTTTTAACAAATATATCCACCAATCTCTTAATTCCAGCCTTTTTAAAATATAGTTTTGAATTGTATCCACCTCTATTGCTTCTGATAGCAAGTCTTTCCTTTTCATACTTTGATCTTTATGTATCAGTTTAAATTGACAGGTTAGGTTAGGTTATCGCCAGCTTCTGACACAGGCGAGTAGCGGTACTGCGTCGATTTTTGACATATTCTTCCAAGCAATCATCTTTAAATATGCATTTTCTTCTGATCAAATATGTTTCTGCTGACATTGTGCTTAGGTGAATTCTTTATATACAGTGATGTTTCACACCCAACAAGGAGGTTGGATATCTTGTAATGTTTGGGAACCATGATTTTTGCACTTTCCACAGTCAAGGAAAAACAGATTTTTAAACAGATCTGTGTTTCTTTTGCAATGCAGGACTACTTTTTCAAATAGTTTCATTTTCCTCTTTGGGCAGCCAAATGATGGGTTTTGGCAGTGGTCTCCTGTGTTACCACGGACAAAGGCAAAAGTGGATTGGCGGCCTATTTTTCAGGTTTTCCTGCGCACTTCTGGGTGATTTTAGTGCACATAATGCCTTCCGGCGGTCATTCTGAGGTTTCTGATGCAAGCAGTGCACAATATTATTGCAGGGCATGGACTAGTGGGTTAAAACATCCCACATACTGGGAGGGGAGTTAGCAGGAGGTAATGTAGACCTTTGCATATCTCACTGTTCTCCAATTAGGACAGCACATTTAGCTCTGAGGTAAGACATCACAGTAGATCCTCCTGCAGAAATCTAGCTATACACTCATTCTGATCTTGATGACATTTGTAAAGTTGAGTCGGGACATTGTAAGATGGCATGTCAGACCAGCAGATTGAGTCACATATCACTCATGCCTAGGTCTATTTTTCATCATGTACAGGTTGACACATTGTGTATTATTGAAGTTCATAATATGACAGTATAGGGAATTCATAAGACATGGATGTCCGGAAAAGAAATAAGGCTGTGGAAGAGTCAGTCATGATTTGGGGGTGCCAGAAGGTTCATCCTGCTGAGCTTGCTTGCATTATGGCTACCAGGGTTATTTATTTCATAATAAGGGAAATCCATGGCTGCAAGTCAAGGAACACCAAAAAAACAGTAGGGATTAGGCAGAATCCGCCTTGTATAACACTCACTATATAGACCCTGACAAGTCTTAAAGTAATCCCATGTCGTCAGGTAGGTTTGTAATGTTATCTGATTTTTACTTGTGAAGAAACGCATAACATATATCAAAAGTAAGAGGCTTATGGCCCCAGGGACCACCACCCATGCTATCAAATGTATGCAAGTGATTTAGCCAGCACATTGCTTGCTCTGCAGCTCAGCACGCTAGAAATGCATAGGCCACCTTTGGGAATCAGGTGACCAGTGAATGTATCAATCAAATCCAACTAAACAATGCACCCTTTGCATATTTTTATTTGCATTACATGTTTGTGAATTTTGCACAAAGCGTTTTTTTAAAGATCACATTTAATGCTCCACTGCAAACACATAATTAATTTGGTTTGCTATATATATTAACTAAACAGTAAGATGCAAAATATTAGTTATTTAGACACTCTGCTTTCTTTGGAAACATCCCCTGCAGGAAAGGTTCTGAAATTCAGACCTATTCCATTAACGTTATACTTTCCTTACTGCGAACGTATGCTGGAAGGAAAGGTCTGAGCTTTTCACAACAATGTTTACAGCAATAGTTCTGCAGCCCGACTTGTCATAAGCTGAATCCAAATGTGTCAAATGCATTCCTTAAGAAAGTGTCCCAGCCAGAATCCCCCAAATCCAGTGAAATTTCAGGGGATTCAGTGTTTGTCCAAATGTATTCGGCCAGGTTTATCCACAGGCATTCTCAACATTCCAGTTTATATGTCAAGTGTCAACATATTATTGCGTTGGTGTCAAACTTCTACAATATCCATGACAAGTGTCTAAACCAATCAATAGGGTGACAGAAGCTGTGTTATCTTAAAACCTGAAAGGCACATTCTGCATCAATTCCAAAAGGACAGTGTGGAAAGACAATTCTGTGATAACTGACACAAAGGGGAATTGTAACCCGAATTACTCTGTGATTTATTGAATCTTTGTAGACCTTGCCCAAGGGCTGTACCTTGGCTAATCTCTGGGCTATACAGATTTTCACAGCCATTACGGCTCATATAGCCCAGACATTGGTCAACGGTGGAGTGCCACATCACTGCCACAGGACATAACACCCATTACCATAAAAAAGAAGTTGATCTTTGGCAAGTGACCCCGATCTTTTGAATGGCTAATATGCTGTTATTCTTAAATGTATGGCCAGGAAAATTAAAACATCCTTACATTATGTCTACTAAAAGGGAAATACTTTGCATACGTCACCAGATCTTTTCATGTCCATCCCAAAATGTCCCTACCTTTGATTTGAGCTCAATTACCTTTCCTCTAAGTCAGCTTTCTTTCTGTTCCCATTGATATAATACCTTTCCGCCCATTTCCTAGCAGTTGGATCACCCTACTATGTCTGTCAGACATGAACGACCACAAATGTGTATGTGTTCGCGCTATTTGATCCCGGTGCATGTATGATCTCCCATCTGCCCACTTTCCTATCCTAATATCTCCCTCGAGTTCATTTACTACCTGACCACTTGACCTGTTCCTTTCAATGCATGTCAGATGTAATTACACCTAGTATTTCATGCATGCCTGCTCTCATTCCGTTTAGTCTCTCTTCCATGTCAGATCTCATTATGCCTTCCCCCTCTTCGGTGTCAGATCTGAGCTCTACCATACAACCACACATCATATCAATGCCCCACTATTTTGTCACAGGTCCCATAACTGTTCTGCATATAAACAATGTCCTTTGCTAGCAGCACTCTTCCACCCATTGCATGTGCATCTGGTTACCGCTTCTCATGCTTTTCCTACTGACCAATCTTGCTGCCGGCCCGTCTCTGAATGTTGGTAATGACCACAGACCCTATACCCCTAAACAGTCTCCATTTTGTTAATCACCCCTTGCAATCAATCACCCACATATTCGCCCTGTGGTCTGTGGCCTAGATAGGGAGCCTGACTTGCTCATTTCTATTGGACATATTGCAAATATGCCAGCGTTGAATGAGCTGAAGGCAGTGAAATCTGAGTATGTGGTATGCCCTTAAGTATCTAAAAACATGAATAGACTAAACCTGTGCATTATTTTTATGTGGGACTATTTTCAGAGAGACTATTTCTAGAAACACAAGGTGACAACCTTCTATGGAGGCTGCACGCTAATTGCATCTAACACCACGGAGCCCCGTGGAGCGAGAGTTGCAAAAAGTGAATGTTTTAGGTGATAGCGATCAGACTCTTAAGGGTTAAGCACTTTCTGGCATAGAAAAAGCACCGCCATATTTCTTAATGATAAGGCTAATGAAGAAAGCAGGAGGCAGAGTCTCCCTATTAACCTGGCCGCTGCTCGACTAATGAATGGGAATGTTCAATGTGTTTTCATGTTCTGTGCTACTCTGGTTTATACGCCTCACTAATAGCGAGAGCACTCTGCCGTCACTGGGCAATCTGTCAGCTGCATCCTCCTAACACAAAGAAAACACAACCTATGTACAACGGGTTGTCTGGTGCATTGCAGTGTGAAACGGCCAGCTCGTCATCAAAGTTTCCACAAACAATGTGACTCATCCTTCTGTCTGCCTCACACGCAAGTGGCACTCACAATACACGCCGAACTGGCGCTCCAATAGTGACGCAAGATCTTGAAAGACTTGGGCCTCGTTTTCATTCTTGATGGAAGGAAATCTGCAGAAGCAAACCTTGTTGTGGTTTTCATGCCTCTGCTCCCCTTTCGTGCATGGAGAGGGATGCACCGTGAGAAACCCACTCCATGCATTTCCCTGCTCCGTGAACAGAATTTGAACATGTCTCTGCGAGGTGAGAATCCCTATCGCCACTGCCTGCGTGTTTGTGTGATGCTCAGGAATCCACTGCAAGAAAGGCTGTCATGCCTTTTCATGGCAGCAGTTGATGCGGATGGTCACAGTCCACCCCTTTTCTATGTGCGGCTTACCCGCGTGTTCATCGTTGGGCAGAGTGCGCTCTCCTTTCCTTTTCACTCCCAGAGCTGGGGATCGGTGGCCAGATTGGGAGGGCTGCCCGTGTAGGCCCTTCCCTGGCAACGACAAACTGTATCGAAGTGTACCCCTATTCTGGAGCGCCGTGCTTGGCCACTTCCCTTCCCCCTCATTGTCGTCTGTATGGCTGATAGTCTTGTTTCCCGCCACCATGCTGCGGGCTGCTGTGTACTCCCAAACCACAGGGTGGGTCGCCCTATCAGATTGCTAATGTTGCATTGCCTATTCCTTTCACCTTCTTCAGCATGTCCTTTACATCAGGGTCTTCAGGGCTCTGTCTCTCACATGGAGTTTGTTTCTTCTGGGTAGCCAGTTGTGGTGTCTGGTGTGGCACCGGAGGAGGCTATCCCTCATCTACACTTCTCCTGTGATTTCCCTCATCATACCCACAGAGACACACAGAGCAACTGCATCAGAGAAACTCTCTTTATTCCCTCTCCAGGTTCTGTGCCCTGGGCTCTCATAGCTCCTCCTCTTTCTCCGTCCTTTCCCTGTGTCCTTTGCTTCCTTTTCTTTCATTAAGGTGTTTGTCCCCTTAAGGTTGTCCAGTCCTGTTTCACGTCAAAACAGTTGGTAAGGAAAACGAGGCTCTGAATTTCAGTCAGGTCAGAATTTCAACAAAAACCCAGACTCTGACAGCAAGAGGTGTAAGACTCTGATTTGAGAGTTGGATGTGAATCTGGTGTGAGTTAGCTCTGTTTACAAAGCAAAAAGGAAAATGTGAACTTAGCTTTGCATGCTATACACACCATAGCATAGTGCACCACCCCATGGTATAGCATGGACTGAGATGCAATGAAGCAACACACTAATAATAAATAACCCCTAACCCTTAACCTACTAACCTCTAATCCCTTGTTAATATTTGCAGCTTAATCCATAGCTCAGCCCATAGCTCATTGGTGCAAAACATTGGTGCATATCATTGGGACAAATTGGCCCAATTCATGAGTTCACAAACACAGGCTGTGGGCGTTGCTTGAAAATGCAAGAAGTAAAGCTGCTTCTGCACGGAAGATGTGGAATGTGAAAGGCCACATTCCTAAAAGTAGCTCCATTGTTCATGTCCTGCTGCAGGAAGCCAGCATAGCAAAATTATACTTTTTGGCATCTGTGGAAAGGTGACAGGCATAGCACATGTTCTCTGGTACCTTCTAGCGGTTTGGCCAATTGGTAGTGGGTGTCTGATTGGCATGTGACATCACAGTCAGGGGAAGGCAATTCGTACACTTTTTATAGGAAAACATACATCAAGCAGATCACAGAGAGAGGCTTTAAAAAGAAAAGTGGCGAGAGAGCTGGGGGATGTCTCTCGGGGGACCTGCTGTTTTTGCTGACTGAGGATCTGGTGAGTGTTTTGCTAGGTTTATCCTGCTGCAGAGGAAGGAGGGTGCACTGAGGGGGCAACAACCATGCTGAGACTGAGGGCACAATGAAACACTTCCTCACTGAGTCTGGTGGTGAGAATATTTCAAGCATTCTTTAGGTGAGCATAAAGTACCAGTGAGGTGTGTGTACCCTTTCACAATTACACATGTAGATATCTATGTTCATGTGTTTTATGCTCTATACAAGGAGCAGACTTCATTTATATAAACGGAAAGCTCAAGTCTCTGCTAAAGTGAATGATACCTTTCAAAGCCATAAGATAGCAGTATTTTGGACTGCAGCGCTAGAAGTGTAATTGCAATCTATTATGGGAGCAAGGGTTTTATAGCAGGGGAGGCAGTTAATGTGAAGTGTGCCCACATCTTTGTTTTGGCCTGAACTGTGTAGTCTGCTATCACTGAAAAAGGAAAAATATTAAATAGCGGTGTGCACTTTCATTTCTTCAGTGCAGAGAATGTCCTAATTAACCCAATGCATTGCACATGTCGTTTTGTATAAGTCATACATCTTATTGCGGGGGTTTAATTTCTTTTTTCTTCTGCTTCAGGTTGTCAAACTACTTTAAAATATGATGCTGTTTATAAGATTTCATTTTTAATTTCTTGTGATTTCAGCAATGTCAAAAATATTGGGATGTGTCTTTCTATGATGCCACCCTGATAACATTGTTGTGATGCCACTTCTTGTGACGTGATTAGAGTGAAATAGTATTATCTCTGTAAACCTGTGATTTTAGTGAAAGGACACCAGTAAGGAGTCACAAAATAATTAAATAAGAAAGCTAAGATAGCTAATAGTGCTGAACCAAACTCAGAATATTTTACATGCTAAATTATTTCTGTCAATTATTTCACAAGATGGTCTTTCCTTTTAAAATGATGTTGTTATCACACCACCCCTCCCCCCTCTACCATTCTCCCCCATGCAGCTAGCAATGCAATGTTGCCCTTCACCACAATATCACAAAAGTCATCCATGAAACATTCCATGCTTTCATATAAAACAATCTCTTCCAGCAGTGTTGTTATGTTTGGCAGACTGCTGGTTGGGTACGGGTGTGTTTGTGTCTTTTACAACATCACCAAAAATTATCAGTGTCCTTTGTTGGAAACTCCATGGTTATCTAGAGTTCACAAAGCTGAGGGATTGACCAGTGACTTGGCCAAAGGGCCCAACCTTGTATTCAGTATTAACTTGATTAATGTGCCCAGGTTGAGTTGGAAACGTAGTACTAGGCCATTGAAAGAGCTAAGTAACTATTTGTACCTGGACATTTGCTATGGAGCTTCCAGATGGATGTCTTTTGTGAGTTGTTAGGCTTTTGACTTCCCTACTTGCGGTGGCATGCATGAGAAGGTTAATCACAAACTATGGTCTTGAGGATCCAAACCCAGTGTTCCATACAGTGAATTCCCTGTCTTCCTCAGTGTGGTCTTGGCCAGCAGGATTCCAGTCATTCGCTGCATGATGCAGTGTTAGGTATTGGAACACTGACATACCCCAGATTCCTGTGCCTAACTCTGCATAATGCAGTGATTTTGATTTAATCGCTGCTGTACATGCATGTGTGGACTGCGTATCCCGTACACATGAGGGGGCATCACTGCCTCAGTAGGAAACATCCAACCGAGCCAGCATCTCTACTGTGCCCGTGAAGGAGGGCGATGGAGGGAGAAGGATTACACTGACCTGCATAACCAGAAAGTAAAGGAGAAGCCAAGGGTCGGGGAGGAATCATGAATCCGAAAATTGGCCATACCGGGAAGGGGGCAGAAGAGGAACTGCCGCCTCTAGGACAGGTAGGCAATCCGACATTCAAGACATGGCAAATATGCCACGGAGGAGCGAAAAACAAACCGTTCAGCAGTGGTGGCTCCAATGAGCACAGGGGAAAACGTCATGCCAGAAGAACTGCGGTCACAGGAACGGACATGTGAGCCGTGCTATAATGCAGCCTGCATGTTGAGTGGAAAAGGAAGACTCGAGGATGCCTTGCAACTGTACAACCACGTTATCAAATTGAAGCCTAGTGATGTGGGATTGCTTGCTGTAATTGCAAACAACACCATCACTTTTAGAGAGACCAACATCTCTGTGATTCATAGACAAAGGTGAAGCTAACTAATGCAGATGGGGTGGATCATAAGCTGTCTAAGAAACATCTCCAGGCTATAGGGGTCAACAAACCTTGCTTGCTATGCATACAAACCAGGCGGATCGGTGCTGCGAACGTTCAGCAGCATTACAGTCCCCGAGTCTAGAGCACCGAATGCCAGCCCTATCCCAGGAGGCCCAGTTGTGCCGGGAGGAGCAGCATACAAAAGCCACAGAACTGCTTCAGGAATTGACTGAGCATCCTCCTCCTATGGCAGTAGAAATCGAGCTTACAATGGGGTGATTAAAGTTTGCTCAAGGAAGGATTCCCAAAGCTTACATAGTCCTACAAGGTATAGAAGAATGTCAGCATAAACCAGGCATAGTGTCAACCCTGGTTATGATGTACAGTCATAAAGAGGACATTGACAGTGCTATTGAAGTGTGTTACACAAGCCATCCTGTGGCATCAGAAACACCAGCCCAACACTCCAACTCATCTGTCTTCAATACGGGAAGCTGTCAACTTCAATCTAAAACATGGAAGGAAGAAAGAAGCAACAAGCGATCTGTAACAACTGTGGAAACAAAACCCAAACAATATACACACCTTGGCACACAACTCGTCTCTGCCTACTCCTTGGTAGACCCTGACAGAGCAAACGTTCTCAATAGACATTTACCCGCGTGAGACTGTATGTCCCTGAAAGTCGAGGTAGATGCTCCTGAAAATACCCCGGGTGCTAAATTCGTCTGAAAGAATGCAGCAAAAGCTGCTGTTGAAAACCAACAAACTGAGCAAGGCCGTCTCTTCTAGGGAAGGGGACACAAGGAAGAAGAAGAAAAAATAGAAAGGAAAACTTCCAAAGAACTAAGACCCAAAAGTGACCCAAGATCCTGAAGCTTCCGATGCGAGAACGCTCGATCTACAGTTGCAGGAAGAACATGCTGATTGTGCAGGAGTGGGGCAGCCCAAAGAGGAAGTGGAAGGTCCACCAACGCACCAAAGACCAAAAAACACCCAAAGCACACGGGCGTGTAATCAACAAAGGATGAGAGGCTAAGACACATTCAAAAGAACGGTCAAGAGGGGAAAGATCAGACTACTGCAACAAAGGAAGGATGACAATTACAAAGAAACACTTGGGACAAAGACGACAAAAAAATGAACACCAGAAGGAGTGACACAAGGGGCACTCCTGATTAAGCAAATAATATGGCGGAATACAAGGCTGACAAAGAGTGAATGAAAGGGAGATCAAGGAACAAGGAGAGAGTAGAGAAGGAAAGGGAAGCCACGAGAGCTGCAATGGTTGTGGGGAAATGGCTGGAGGAGGAAGAGGTCAACTCTGCAAGGTAGCCAAAGTATGCAGCCAGGCGACACAACGGCATGGACAACAAGCAAGGGTGTCGTTGGAGGAAGATCCCCCTCAGGCAGTATTGCTAGCATGGCACACAGATTCCTCGGTGATGTGAGTGAGAGGGAAAAGCAAAAGGAAACAAGACCTAGGCAAACACCACGATGACCCCCAGGACACAGGAGAAGAAAGATGAATCCCTACCAAGATGAGAAGCGGGGGGGTGGCGGGGTTGTGATGCGAAACAAGATTCGACTAACTTAAGGTGATAATCACCTTAAGGAAAGTAAAGGAAGTTAAGGACACAGGGGCTAAGGAGGGAAGTAGAGGAGAGGCTTGTAGAACCCGGGCCACAGAACCTGGAGAGGGAATAATGTGAGGTTCTCTGATGCAGTGGCACCATGTGTCTCTGTTGGTATGCTGAGGAAAATCACAGGAGTAGTGTTCATGAGGGATAGCCTCCTCTGGGGCCACACCAGACACAACACCAACCATTCAGAGTCCAGCAAACACATTTGAGCTTTGGATTGGTGCTCAGAGAAGATACAGGTCATTCGTTTTAGTCTGAGTGTCACACATTCCAATAAGGAAGTGCATTTTGCAAAACAAAATAGTGTCAATAGATGGCAAAACAAGCTATTTTATGAAGGTGATTATTTCAATGCACTTATATTTGAAACCTGTTCACATGCATAACTTTAATTCACATTTATCCCTTTCAATATAGAAAAAAAAAACAGTTGTAATGCGAATATTACCCTTGTCTTACTGAGAAATGTATATTATCAAACCTTAGAATGATCATATAAAGTATTTCTGATAGATGCTTATTTTGTAAATATGGACAGCCTGTGCACTCCTTTCCAACTCTTATGAAATTAAGAGAAAGAAGAAGGGGACAGATGGTGCCAATGATGGCTCCTAGATCCTTCGCATGAAGCCAAAGAGGAACACAAGAATGTCCAGAGATTGTTATATTTAACAGAAATATCTGTGATAAAGCATTGCATATTTGTACATAACTCATTGTGTGTTTGGTGCTCATTTAATTTTTCTCAACACTAACCCAAAACTACAATGCTCTTGAAACAAATCTACCATTCCACCTCTTGTGACCTTTTCAACTATAGTCAATCCATATTTCATTGAGTAAGCAATTGCGGACTTCATAGAAGTTGCCCTTGCGTTGGGCTTGTCTTTACAGGGAATTGTACTTCCTTTCGAAGTCTGACATGGAAACATTGAGAATTTGGGCTACATTTGTGGGATAGCCGAGGCAGGGAGTCACACGGTGGACTAGAGCTGGAGAGTGGCAAAGATCAATACATATGGATCGAGGTTCCATTTTCAGGTGGAACAACACCAGAATAGGTTTCAGGTTGGTCATTGGTGTCCACTGTGGAATGGCTGAAGCCAGATCACCCTCCAGCGTCCAGGCATATATGAGATGGACTGTATGTGCTTGCATGACTTTCTGAACAATAAGAACGCATGCACCCTTCTTTGATAATTGACATCATGGTAGATATAAGAAAACTAGAAATGTTAAAGGTCGGTTACAGCACCTCTTTTCTGTAATGTATGTGTTCATTTGTTTTAGGTAGTGTTTCAAACATAGAAAACTATGCAGAAGGAATAACCAAAAGCTGGTGCCAAGTGCTTTAAGGTAGTGGGGCAGTGGAGTGGCAATGCCACTACCATGTGTTCACCAAGAGGAAGCAGAGACAGGACAGGGGAACTCGACTGCCTAAGAGTGCACTTATTTAGAGTATATACATTAAGGCACTAATGGCTTGATTATATACATTAGTCTATGCTAATGTTTCTGTGGAAAGGGAATGCGATCACAGAGGCAGCATGAAACCAGAGCAGACAGCAAAGGTTCCTACAAGAGCTAGAGGGTACATTGTTGATGCTTTTAAAGCTCTAAATTGGGATTATGTTGTTAACATCAGGCTACCAGAATTCCAGTGGTAGGGAAGATGAAGGAAGCAGGAGAGGAAGTGAGGGGAAGCAAATGGTGGGCAGGGGGAAGATATGTGGTGGAAGACTTGAGATCACACATTTCAAGGAGGGTGTTGAGGGATATACTTTGCTGGGTAATAGGAATCTCACAGAAGACCAGCTGCTTGGATTTAAACAGGTTGTAAACATAGGGGGTGGATTGAGGAGAGATAGCTGAAATGAAATAAGAGAGTGGAGAATCAAGTTAAGAGCACAGAACAAGCTAAATTCAGTTTTATAAATACCAGACCAGAGTTTCATACAGTGACAGATGGCAGAGACCTTTGGAGATGTAAGGCGATGATTGGGGATCACAGAGAAGAAAAAAAACAGATTTGTGTTTGTCTGCAAAAAGCTGGAAGAAAAAGCCAAAGGAGGAGATTAGTATTCCATGTGAGGGGGAGGACAGTGTGATGAAGAGAGAGAGGACTAAGGACCGATCATTGTGGAACTCCGACAGAGCAGGGGCTGAGACACGAGGCAATCATTTTTTTCTGTTTACTTGATCAATTAGGATGTCATTTCAACTAGACATAACTTATATAGTACATGCTTATTGATTTTGGAGGTAATGCCTGGTACAGTGGTGCATTTCCAAGAAGCATTGTTAGTGGTTTTGGAGTACACCAGGTAATGGGGATAACATACAAGGGCATTGACCTGAGACATAGACAGGGGAACAGCCATACAGTCCTTGTGCCAAAGTCCATGTAGGAATACAATAGATCATTTCAATTGTGAGTGCCATCCTGAGAGAGGTGAACAGTGGGGTCAGTAAGGGATAGACAGAGAGGGAAGTAGATGACCCTGCAACAGCTAATAGGTTAGGTTGGACTCACACCTTGAGCAGTTCAACAGATGAACTGTTTTTGCATTGTTGTGGGGACACCTTTCCGATATCAGTGGGCAAATATGAAGAGAATGAGCGAAAAAGGTATCAGGTTCAAATGTGAGGCACAGAGAGGTTGAGGATGGTGGCTGATTGCAGAGAGTGGGAGGGACCATAAAGTGTGATGGAGACGGCAAGTAATTGATTGAGTTGAGGATATGTAGTAGGATTTTGATGCGGGAGGGGTTCTGCATGGAAAGTTTACGAGAATGATGTTGATAAGTGGAGATGGAGAGGGATTTTGGTAGATTGTAAAGGGTGCATGCAGTGAAAGTGAGGATGTTGTTTATAGAGGAAAAGGAATACAAGGGATACCATGAAGTCGACTCCAGCAGTAGTCTAGATGTATGAGTACTAAGGTGGTGCTAAGAGTATTGGCAGTGTTTTGCTAATGTTCTTAATATTGAGGATTTGATTCTGGCCACAGTGACCATGGTTGTGAGCATTGGTGGTGTAGTAAGAAGGTCATGGGGGAAGGAGAGCTGAGATGGACATGTGGGGTTGACATTGGAAATTGGGAGATTGATGACTTCTTCTTAGAGGTGTTTAACATCAGGCAGAGTAGAGCCAACCAGTGTTAAATGGTTGTGATCTAGCCATGATTATAAAGGATGGTAAGTGTGAAGGAGGAGAAAAGAGAAGACGATCTGAGTGGCATTGGAAAAGAGCCAATAATGAAATCAGAGGATCAGATTAGTTTAACGAGGTGTGAGGTATACAGGGTAAAAAGGAGTGATCCAAGCCCTGGCTCCTGGGATGCCCACCAGGAAGTGTGTGGGAAACGAGGAACTATAATTCTATGAATTGAAGAAGGAGTGTTTGGAGAGCTTGGAGGTGAACCAGTCAAGTACTGTGTTTTTAAAACCAAGGGAGGAGAGGCTTAGCCAAAAGGAGGGGTGATCAACTATGTTGAAAGCAGTACAAAGATCAAGTAGGATGAGGATTAGGAGGGTTTGGAGGGGTGAGCAGTGGCCCAGAAATTGAAGATGTCAGTGAGAGCAGTTTCCTTGTAGTGCTTACTCCAAATTCCAATTATATTTGAGGGGATCAGAAGGAATGATCCTTAAGGTAGTTGACAATGCAATTGAAGACAACACTTTCGAGGATTTTTGAAAGGTGGGGTATGATTACAAGGAACATGCCTCTGGTGAGGGGTATATGTAATAGGGAGGTGACCTGAGAGGAAAGTATGGGTCTAAGTGCTTTACTTATTTGCATTGCACAGGGGTCAATGGGAAAACTGGATTTGAAAACTGAGTGAAGGGTGGGTAAGAGTTCAGTGAAACAGGTGGGATAGATTAGGGACAGAGATGAGATGGCAGGGGAAGTAGGACAAGGTGAGAACGATGAAGAGGTTGGAAGAGATTGGAGGGTGTGTAGGGTGTCCCGTTTCTTGTAATCTTTCCACCAATCCCGCAGCTCTCTTACCTCCCACAATGGACACACATGGTCTCATTACATGTTTGGTGGTGTTAGTTCCATGTTTTTGGGTGGCAACAGAATTAACACCCTTTTCCATGCACCATCAATGTATAAGTTTTGGTGGATGTACCACCATCTGAATTACCCTTTGAAAATGTGGCAGATTCACCTCCAGTTTGTTGCTGCATGAAAATCCTCTACTTTACCTCCAAATATTGACAGATTTACCACCTAATTACCACCAAATTCGTAATGAGGACCACAGTATGGGAGAGTTAGGGCTCAGCATAATGAACTTCATTGCCTGGCCTTCTTTGCATGACTAGGTAATTGTCCCCAGCCTTAAACTTGCATAAGAGTAGGATATTAGCTGTCACATTGGTCAAGGAGCTGCCAAAGTCTGCTGACTCCCATCTCTTTCAACGCAAAGAACAACACCCAAAAGGCATTTCTTTTCTTTATTGAATGGCTAATGAATGGCTAGCAATGTCTCTCTCCATAACCCCACCAAACGTTTCACCAGCATGCAAATGGCGTTCATATTACCCTTCAAACATCTACTGACATGGCATGTAGTCAGATTTCTTTTATTTATTTATTTAGTCTTGTTTACCAAATGACCTGCTATATAGCATTTCGTTAATTATGTATTTATTTTTTTAGCTTAAGTCTGAGGGTTCTTTGTTTTTTTTAAAGACATTTTCTAATATGTTAATCTATGATAAGTGCATCTGGCTGTTCTTTAAATTAAGCATTTTACACCATCACTGTTGTCAATTTGCTCCTTGGAGGTTGGAGGCTATTATGATTCTGAATGGGTATTCGGAGCCTGGAAGGTGAAGAAAGAGAGTCACTGGGGTGAATGGACAAATTAATCTCCCCGAGTAATCACCTCATGTTTATTGGGATTCATTGCATCTGGATTCAAACACTCAGTCCCCAAGGTCTCTCCGTTAGTGAATGGGCGCCAGATGCTGCCTTTGTCGCATTACATGGAGGACTCAGAGGAGACCCGGCATCCCATTCATTAATGTGAAATTGATTGCGCACTATGCATATGCAGGCAAGTGGTTCCCAGGGATATTGCGCAGTTGGAGGTGTTACGCAGAATAGTGGCAGGCCTTCAGTAACACATAGATATGATATGATATGATATGATATGGTATTTGTAACGCGCCTATACACAAGTGTTTCAAGGCGCGACGAGGTGGGGGGGGGAAACAAGGGAAAGACAGACAAACGATCCTACTAGGCCAGGTGTCATTCAGATCGCGCAAGTGCCGAGGTAAGGGGAAAAAGGAGAAAGTGCAAGGGGAGGAGGTGGGGGGGAAAGTGCAGTACAAGGTAAGTAGCGTAAAATAAATAATGAATAAAAAGGGCCAGCTGGTGGCAAGTGCGAGGTAAGTGCATAGCAAGTGCTGGGAAGGGGGCTGTAGGGATACAGTGACAGTCCCACGGTGCAGGGGGGGGCCAAGGGAGGCAGTGCAGGTGGAGAGTGGCTGGGCCCTGGACCGAGGTCGCTGAGAGTGGCCCAGATGCAGGTTAAGTGCAGAATTCAGTGGGGAGTTAAGCAGGTTTAGCAGGGGAGAGGGAGAGAGAAGGCAGAAGCGAAGAGGAAGGTTTTGAGGTGCTTCCGGAACCGGAGATGGTTCTCCTCAAGTTTCAGGGAGGCAGGAAGGCTGTTCCAGAGGGAGGCCCCTGCTGCGGAGAGAGATCTACCCCCAGCTCGTTGCTTCGAGAAGCGGCTGACCATGAGGGAGTTGGAGACGGATGAGCGAAGTGCTCGTGAAGGAAGATATTTAGGAAGAGAGAGTTGAAGGTATTTAGGCCCCAGGCCCCAGAAGGCCTTGTGGACAATGCAGAGGGTTTTGAACTTAATCCTCGCAGCCACTGGGAGCCAGTGAAGAGATTTCAGTCCAGGAGAGATACGGTCCCTGGGCTTGAGGCCAAGGACAAGTCTCGCAGTTCTGTTCTGGATAAGTTGCAGAGGGCGGAGAGTGGAGGCAGGCAGATTTAGATAGAGGCTGTTACAGTAGTCCAGCCTTGAGAGAACCAGGGCTCGGGAGACAGTGAGCTTCTGGGGGAAGGAGAGGAAGGGAAGAATACCTCTGAGGGGGTGCAGTTGGTAGTGAGACTTCTTAGAGACGTCAGATATATGAGGAGAGAAGGAGAGTGTGGAGTCGAAGATGACCCCGAGGTTTTTAGCCTTGCAGGTAGGGGCAGGAGGGGGGCCAAGGGAGGCCGGCCAGAGAGCTGAAGGGAAGGAGGGAGTGGGTGTGCCGATGAGTAGAATCTCAGTCTTACTGGCGTTAAGGCAGAGGTCATTGGCGGCACACCATTCCTTGATAGCAGACAGACAGTCGGAGATGAGGGAAGGAGAGGAGGAGGCCGAGGGTAGCCTGAAAATGAGCTGGGTATCGTCCGCATAGCACTGGAAGTAGGGGCAGAGAGCGGCGATGCGGTGGGCAAGGAGTGCCGGATTGCTCTGTGACAGTCATAAGAAGACAGGGGGCGTAATTCACAGAAGCATTTTATAATGGCAAAAGCCCATTGAAAAACACGGTGTGAATGACGCCTTATTGGTGTGTCCTGAGGTGCGTCAGATCCTCCTGTATCCACATTTAACATCAATGTGGAGCAAAGACACCGTTTTCATCCTTTTGTGTCCCCAGGGTGGGTGAAAACACCAGATTTTCATTTTGATCGCGAGAGTCCATTGACAAACATGGGTGTGTAAGGTGCTTGATGGGTGGGTGAGCTAATTGAATGGCGGATAACACCTGCCAAAAGTGTGTGAGTTCAAAGGTATGGCAAAGGACGTGCAACCAGGACCAGGTGCCTGTAGCCCACTCAGTGTCAATGCTCTACATTTTCAGCGGGGGAGTGCTGTCCACAAACGGCTTCTTAACGACCTGCTTGAAGGACACAGGTGATCGCGCTCCTGCTTTAGTTATGTGAGTTCCAACTCAAGTTTATTATGGTGTATATCAAGTAAAAGGAATCTAAAATTAACAGATGCATTTATTCCTATTTTTTTTATTTTTTATTTTACAACAAAAAATCCCTATTCTTGCCCAGGACACTAAGCACTAAAAAAAACAACTACTGGATGAAAACCTTCAAATACTATAGACAACACTCTTGCACAATGTTTCTGGTTTGGGCCATACAGAGAGACAGGACCAGTTTATATTGAACGAGACAGAAAATGGATTGCAACTTACATCAAACCTATTGAAAAAAGTCAAACAAACACTTTGGGTCTCAATAGGGGATCGGCAGTAAAACCCGCTGGTAGTTGGCAACTCTGTAACACTGTTTCTGCCGCCTGGCATCACAGTCCCACCGGGACATCATGGCAGGTGGCGGAACAGTAAATCCCCATTCCATGGGGTCACTCAAGCATGGCACTTTTGATAACGGTGCCGGTGCTTCAGTGAAAACACTGCTGGTAGAGGCCCGAACTCCGGGCAGGTCAGTTTGGCGGTCCGAAAAGGGTGCAGTACGTTGCTTCTGGCACCCTTGTTTCCGGTCCGCTAAACATGTAATGAGGCCCTTTGTCTATTTTATTTTGTTTTTAAAAGTTGACAGTGTGAAAGTGAACTACTTTTTGCATTGCAGCATGTTTGTGGTGACACATAATCTCCTATGGTGTCATTTCATATTATGTGGAGCAGTAAATCAAGACATACAATCAAAGTCGAACGCATTTGCTTCATACTTTTTCCGCTACGGGCCATTTTCAATCCCTATGATGGCAGAGTAGAGGCACAAAGTGCAATGATTGCTTCTGCCACGCTTTTCTATCCCTCTTTAAAGAGCACTTTGTTTTACGCCTGCATGCGATATTCTAGCAGGTTTAAAACAAATGGATTCACATGGAATCTACCTCCATTTAGCAGGAAGTAAAAACTAGCGGATTCAGTAGCAATACATCGAAAATGCTGTCTGCAATGTGTAATTTGCTGGTGTCATTTTCATTTTGTTTTTTTTAAAGAATCATAAAATCAAAGAATAAAGGTGATTTTGTGTTGTTGTTGTTTCCCCTTTACTGTTACACTCTATTTTGCAACCTTTAAAATTGCATGCAGGGCGTCCAACAGTACATAAGTGCTAATGTTTGTGATTCCTTAAATGGGGCATAAGGAACAGCATGCAGTTTTATAACACTTCTTGCCACACGTGAAGCTGTATGCAGAGTCTTTTATTACAAGATCCATTGTGCTTGGACGTATTGCAAGGTAATTGCCCTAAGATGTTGGACATTTGGGGAATTCCTTTGGGGGTCATTTTTTATAAGGCAGAACTGTTAATCAAGGCATAAACGCAAAACATATTGCAGGTAACCCCTGATTTACTGCTTCTGCCCAATTTCAATTTCTTTACAGACAATCGGCATTAAGCAGAATTAACAATTCCGTCCTGCTTTCCTTCTCCTTCTTCAAGGTACAATTATTTGACACCAGCATGAGATTGTATATGCATTTCTTTTATTATTAATGTATTTAGTTTTAGTTATTTTCAAACTTTACACGTAAAATATGTTCAATACATATTCAAATTAATCAATGCCTATAAATAAATGTTTTACAATTCCAATATAAATACAAATATACCAAAAATATACATACAAAAAGGAGATTTTCATCAGGTGCAAACGAATGGATTCTTATGGAATCACCTCCATTTAGCACCTGCTAAAAGCAAGTGGATTCCCCAGGAATCCATTGGTAAAAGCCATTTGCAAAGCACATATTTCATGCATCATTTACATTTCTGAAAAAACAGGGATTAAAATTAAAATGCAAAGAGAGTTTTTTCCTTTTTTTTTCCCCTTTCCTTTTACACTTCGGTCTGCGGTTCCCTGCATGATCGTTGCACTTCTTGTAAAATGGCCCCAGTAGTGTTTTCAGTCATTTGGTAACTTTTCATGCATGTGTCCCTATGGAATTCAAATATGCCAAGAGTTTGAGATGAAGCTCCTACCCGGCCATAGCTCTATACATTTTAGGGCAAGCAGTTTCAAAATTTGGAAGAGAGGAAGTTCTGCATCTACAAACCCGCAGGTCTCTTCGCTCGCAAGCTTTGAAGATCATTCAGCCCCACCAGGGCCAGACTTGCTCAGGTGGGTGGTCGTACCTTTTAGGTGACGGCAGCGAACGCCTGGAACCTTCTTCCTCTCACTTTGCGTACTATTGAGGACATCTGCCTTTCCGTCAGCTTTAAAAACCTTTCTCTTCTAGTTCTTCGGTACCCAGGTTGGCCTTACCTTTGTAGCTTCAGCGCCATGATGCCTTGGGCTTATGTTGCGCTTTATACGTTCCGATAAGATAAGGAGGTCCGCTTAATAACAATACTGCCTCATTCTCTCTTAAAAGGCACAGTGGAGACAAGACTCAAGTGAGCATACTCTGTGCCACCCTTCATTAAATAATTAATTTTACTTTGCTTAAATAGGCTCTGGGGAAAGGCAGTGCCAACGCAGTGGTTCACAGCGCTACATGACTAGAGGTTCAGCATAAAGACCCAAGTGGCATGCCGTGTCAGCAGATCTGGCATTGCCACCTTTCAAAAGACAATCTATAAGAACAATTTGGAGAAGGTGATGCAGGAAAGGCATCCCTGAACATCTCTATGTTGAATCCCTTCCCATTGAACATGCAACAGCTTTAAACCTTTCAAGTTAGGATCCTGCATATTCGAAGGGTACTAGTGCTAAACTGTTGTGGGTCTGCCCTCTGTTAGACCCTTGAAAAGCTGTCCCTTTTTTATTGGTGTGCTTCTTTGAAGCGTGGTTCCCAGTAGTCCCCCTGCTCGGTGTTGTGTTGGCTGGTGAGGTGTTACACAACCTCCAAGGGGATTAAAAAAGTGAAAAAGTTTTTATGCATATTGATCTGCTGGCTGAGAAGAGACAGGCAGTCACGCTACATAGCTTGTCCATAGCTAGCCTGAGATCACACGATTGACATGAATATGATACACATCTGATATGGCTTTTTTAATTGTTTGAAACTTCAGTCACCACACCAGAATCCAGGAAAGGCCGAGATTGCCCTGCCACCAGATTGATATTTCATCTTAATTATTAAGGTTCTGGATCTGAGGGGCAGAGATACATACAACTTCTTTCTGCTGTGACTTTGCTGTCACAGCTAATGTATAAAAGGGATTACATGTCCTTTCAAACTGCTCTGTGCCACTGAAGAATGGGGGCTGCAGATCAGGAGCAAAGGCATCTGGAACCTTACCAGATGACAATACTTCACGCAGTATTTTACCCATGCACTATTAAATAAATAAACATGTCCAAGTCTAGACACATTTCCAGATGCTTTACCATCAAATCTGGTGCAGTGCATTCATCTAGAGGATTGGGTTGTTTTGACAATTAATGCTATTCTAGTTCATGTTATCACTCAGCAGAACATCTGACTTAGTCCCATTTTGACAGATATGGTTTTCATTATTCCAAATGTTCATCTGATTGAGGAACTGTGATGTGTTCGTAAAGTTGAATGGTCATTGGGTGTAACCTGACCTGAAATTTAAGGTTGTCCGCATACTTCTGGAACTGTTAGGCCAAGCGCATATTATCCAACTGTTCATGCATGCAATGAATGGCAAATATAACTTACTAGTGATCCTTGAATAATCTCACACTGCCTGAACTATCTGGTCTTTACAAATGGTAGCATGATGCCAATCCATTTGCATATGCATTTGCCTTGACGACATTGTCAAGTTTAAAGATATGTAGACAATTCTAAACGTGTTTCACAGACAAAGGGGCATCCTGTGATGCATGTTACTCCATTGTGCACCTCATCATTTACAACTGCTAACATTACACATTGTTAAGGCCTGCAAGATCCAGAGCATTCCTTTTAGAAACATCTCTACTTGCTTGTATCCTTCCTTCATGCAGTCTTTGTTAAAATCAGCTTTTCATAGCTTGCAAGGTAGTGTGTTTTAAAGTCTAAACATACTCTAATGTGTGAGGTCTTTTCAGCAGTGTTTTCAGAAATGTGTGACAGACTCAGAGAGTAGCATACCCAAAACTAACACACTCAAGTGTGTAATTGTCTCAAATGAGCAAGTCATGCACACAGTTTACTAAACTTTAGCTTTAATTTGAGGATACACCTATTGCTCACCCCACCCTGGGATAAGGGACCCCACAAATAAGACTCAGAGCAAATAAGTGAAGTCATCCATTTATTCAATGTAATCATTCACGAAGGGCATGACTTCCTGAACATTCAAAAGACTGTGCAAGAGTGAGCTAAGCATTCAAAGTTCATAACAGCTTATATACACTTTGGTTAACATTGCATTCGATAGCTGAAACGTAGTCAAGACAAAAATCTGCAGTCATTTGCAGATGGTTGCATGCCCTGTATCATGTGTCTTCTTTCGTGCAAAGGATTTCTTGCAAACTCATTCCTGTAGCTTAACAGTTATCACACAGTTTGGGGAAATTGCTTGTGTGGTTGCATAACTAATGCATATCTTCTGCTACAGACATGCACCCACCCTTGCTAGGCTCTTCTTCTTGGAGTACCAAGGGTCTTAGTCACAAGCTATCAGCCCTTCCTCCGAAAGTGTCAAAGGTTTCCGAGAAGGCTTTATCTTGCTGAAAACTGAGCACCAACTGAAGCGACATGCCCAGCCCTCCTAATCAGAATCCACAATTTCCCAAATTCTACTGAGAATGTTTCTGCAAAAGGGGACTTTGTGTAGTTTGGCTTGAGCTTCAGTTCACATTTTAATATTTTTTCATTGTACGTGTGTGTGGAATGGTTTGCAGCATTAAGTCCCTGTGCTCATTTCTTCCATTTGGTGAGGCTTTATATATCCTATTGTCTTAATGATTGACTTGCGCATGGATCATCCTCCACTAACAATCTGCAAGGAGCAATTACATGGATCATCTTATATTTAAGTATAGGGAGTAAAAGAAACACTTGCTCCTTACATTTGTTATCTTAGTTATAAAGGAAAAACATTTTAAAACAAAACACAAAGACATATGCATCCTTCTCAAAATTGTCCAAGTAGTTCAAACATCCATAAAAACACAGCCACACATGATGTTTCATCCATTCTGCTGTGCTTTTCCATGCCACAGAAATAAAAACAACATATGCTTTAGCTATAAACATGGACATTTGCATCTCTGAGTGTGCAATCATACTCTGAATGCTTGTGATTGCATAATGCTACATATTGGCATCTCACTCTTGTTATGCCGGGGATTGTAATGATAACAGAGCTTGGGATACCATACTCACCCCAAAATTGTGTATGTATGGGAATATCTGTCTTTGCTGCCTGGTGCAGTCATTTTTGGCAACATGGATCTATATGACTCATGGATGTAAGAGTGTCATGAATTAGACCTGCTGGGGTGGTGAAGTGAGTTACCTAAAGAGGGGGGCGGTACCTGTACATCCTCCCAACCTCAGGCTTGCCTCAATGTGTTGATTTTATATTGATATGGGAGTGTATGAATGATTCCCATATTGTGTTGTTTAACAGGGTGTTCGGGTCAACTCCATATAGTTATGCCACCGTGTAAATCTAGAGAGTGTGTTTGGGAGGCAGCCTTGACAGGAGTTCAGGGCATGTAGGCCACCCCAAATTCCATATATTCCAGGTTTTATCAAGTGATCATGTGACCCGCTGTGTGAGTTTTTTTTTTTTTTTTGTTAGTTGCATTCAGGCAACGGACTTGGGTACCTAAAGGAACTTTTTGCTTATACCTGCAGAAACTAAAAAGATTAATACAGCCTGGTGGCCCCTGGTAGTCCATAGTTATATCATGTGGTGGGTGGGTATATGTTGGCTCTCCCGCTGCAGAATTGTCATTGTGTGTTTCTGTGAATTGTCAACATAGCATCAACTTCAGTAGTTGTGGATTGCATCAAAGATGAGAGCGGGAGGGGGGAAGATTGAAAATACGTGTGTGCTAATTGGGTGATACTCCGTTCAGGGAACTGCCCCAAAACCAAGTTTGAACAATAATTAAATCCAGGAATTTTGATGGATGAGATTTTAAGGTTCCTTCTGCTATGCAATCTCACCCCGAAATCTGGAATATGAAACAGACTATTTGGTTTGTAATGATTTCTTTGAATTTAAAAACATTAGACATTCTTTTCTTCTGATCACCATTCACAATGGGTAGTCACCTAGATACTGCAAATTAATCTGGATGGTCATGACAAAGAGTGTATCATTATAATGCAACAGCCATTCGTTTGTCTCCCTAAAAATATAAATAAATCAAGGAATACAGACAGAACACCACTTTTTACAAACAGATATCCATCCATAAATTATGATGTGTACATATATATTCTTGTATTCTCTTCACTTTAATGAGAAACTGAACATTACTGAAGTACCTGTATGTGAATATGGATAGGTGACTAAAAGAACGTATGGACTGAGCTTGGTTCTAAATTAAAGGGGCAGTGAGAACAGGGAATATAAATAGGTCACTGGTCTTCTGATTCTATTTCCAAAACAAAACCCTACCCCCAATGTTCTAAATTCTAGAAAAAGAAAGTTTAATTCGAGACAGCAATTGACTATGATTTTTACAGGGCATATATATTGTTTTAATCCTTTGTTTCATCTGTGGCTCTCAATGCATACAAATGCCAGAGATTCCTTGGAATCCTTGTTTTTTAAACAAGCAGGTGTAATTGAATGATGTATTTGGCCTGGAGATGGAAGTTCACTTGTTAACTAATATTTAATTCCTAGAGGATATTAACATGCACCTACACACTTAAAAGGGACATTGGTTCCCTTGCTTTCTCAACCAATGAGTGGAAATATTTGGACAAGAGTCTGCTTGAGGGATAACTATTTATTGACCCTCTGTGGGGTGCTGTTCCCATTGTGTCCTAAATGAAGTGGCAAACAACTGAACACCAGGTCTGCATAGTCCCCTTATTAGCCCTGGGCTCTGGGTATTATGGTATCCCAATCTCTGCTACCATTTTGGATCTGTGGGTGAATCTTCCTGTACTCAGGAATGCCTTGTTTATCTGTCAGCTCGTTTGACATTCATGTCCGCCTTTGAATTGACTATGTTGTAGAACTGCAATTGTAAACTAATCGCCTCCCTTGGCCTTCAGGTTATGACTTTATGTAACTAGCATACTCCTTCTACATCAGACTACTCTGACACTGCAATTTTATTTTGGATGACAACTCTGATTGTCTTGATATTGTTAATGCAAACACCATGGTCCTCCACAGAATTCCCATTTGGTCTAAAGGTTTGAAGTGTCATTCCAGCGGGAAGCACATTTATCTTCAGTTTCACCCCCACGCTTGGGAATTAGTGTTTCTTTCTTTTTTAAATATGTATATCTTAAATGAATTAATTGTTTTCATGTCAGAGTTTATATGCCTACTAATCGGACTTTCTGATTTAATATATGTGTAATGATCAGACATAAACTATTTTCTTCTTTACTGTCGAATTCATTGGAGTAGGACAGGATGCGAACATGTGCTTTCCTTCCCCTTTGTGCGCCATAAAATGAAATGATAACATTTATCAGTTCTTTGTTTAATACAAATTGAACAATGTCAGGAAAGTGGAAAGTGGGGAAAGTGATGGTTAGGAAAGGAAGAAGTAGAGCTGAACAAAAATGTATGGATAGAAGAATGGCACAGAAGGAGAAGAATGAAAGAAGAAGATATAGAAGTTGAAGGGGAAGGGAAGAGAAGAGGGAAAGGTGTAAAGGATGGGGATTGAAGAGGCCAGGCTAAGGAAGAGCATAATATGAAGAGTGGAAAAGAAGACATAAATATGAATAGACGGGGGGATGAGTGGGATGGAGGAGAGTGGGGAGGAAAACACATTGATGAAAATGTGTGAGACAGAGAAGAAGAAGGAGAGTTTTGGGAGGAACACAACAATAGAAAAGAAGGTTGGAGAGTGTGGAGAGATGAAGGAAGAAAGAAAAAAAGGGAAATGGTGGCAAAGTTTGGAGAGTGATGTGTCTTGTTGAGTGTGGGTGGGAGCGGCAGTAGATTGGGTGAGGGGAGGGATGAAGAAATAAGAGCAATGTTAGAGTAAGTAGGGAGCAGAATGAAGTGTAGATGGGAGAGGATAGATGGAGAGAGAAGTTGGGAGGAAGAGAGAAAGGGGATGAGGAGAGTCTCAAAATATGTGAGGGCAGGTGAATTTGATATCGAAACAAAAATGGTGTTGAGGGGTAGCAGAAGGATGATGATGAGAAGAGAGAGGAATGCAGAATTAGAAGGTGCCACCAGCTGAGGGATTATAGGGCTGTGTAAAATGCAGAAATTACTGTTCATGGTAAATTATTGTAAATATCTAACGGGATCCGGATTGTCTGTATATAAACAAGAGGGCAAATGTCGCTTTCTCTAGAACCATAATCCTTGAGTTAATCTCTGTACTGCTGTTGTTGCTGCTACCTGGAGCACAAGTGAAAGACACTTTGGCCCTCATTACGACCCTGGCGGAAAGGGTTTTACGCCAGCGTAATGCATGGCGTACCTTTCCGCCAGACTACGAGTTCCCGTAGCGCCATGGCGATTTTTTCGCCTGGTTTTTCCGGGCGGAAAAATCCATGGCGCTACGGGACCTGTTGTTAATTACGCCACCGTAATTTAAGGTGGCGTAATTAACGCCTTCCCCACTCCCATTATACCCTATGGGGCAAAAATGGGAATGGGGAAAGGTAAATGGGGATTGGGGACTTACCGCCCCGCCAAGGTCGGAATGGGGCGGTAAGTCCGCCAACCCCCATGGCGGAGTTGGCAGCTCTGCGCCATGGACCATGGTGCAAATTGCACCATGGTCCTCCGCCAGGGTCGTAATGAGGGCCTTTGTGTTTTAAATGCTCCTCAAATATTTCTTGACGTCACTGAGTAGATCTCCATTTGGTTGTAGAGCCAAGATGCCATTTTGGTTGATTGCACATCTCCAATTAGGGCTTCAGAGGTCATATGGTGAAGTCCAAGGATTGAATTATGTAGCTTCGGGCCACTAGAAGACTAAGAATGGCAAGGCTCATACCCTCTATTGCCAGTGGCCTGTACCACAGACTCTACCAGCATTACAGTTGTAGGCAGCCTGTCAACTGGATGTTCCTGTTCTGGACTGGTGTTCTCTTTCCAACCTATCTGGCTCTCCCCTCTCTCTCTCTTGTCTATCATTCATTAGTTGCCTGTTTAACAACTCACAACACAACTTTAGGGCCCGCTACACCTCCTCAGGATTTCCAACCTTTCTTATCCGCCTCCTCCTTCTTCCTCTCTAGCTAGTCACTTTCGTTTCAAGTAAATATATTTATATATGTATGTATGCTTTCTATTGATACCTTACTCACCACACTCTTTTCTTTACCCTCCTCTGCTAATACTCCAGTCCTGACCCCTCCCTCCTACTCCCTTAGATCTCTTGACCTTTTGTCAACCTACTCGAATTCTTATTATCGTTCCCTCTCACACTCCTGATCTGATTCCTCTATTCCACCCTACTTTATTCCTACTTCTGCTTTTGTACCTCCTCCTCTATGTTCAGCTTTTCTCCAAGATACACTCTCTGGATCATTTCATCTCCTCCTTTCCCCCCATGTTCCTTCTCTGGTCATCCCCTGTATCCTAACCAGATCTTTCCAACCTCCTCTGCTCTCGTCACCTTTTCTTCCTCTTCCAACCAGTGATCTGTCCATATCTTCTCAACCTCCTACTTGTTCTCGGTTTTCTCTCAGAGCTACACCACCACACGTGCTTGTTCTTTTCTCCTGCTCACCCTCCTTCTAGTTATCCACTTCTGCCTCCTCCCTACTCTGAAATGTCACCACTACTCCTCTAGAACTCTATCTACTAACATCTTCACTAACCATTAGCCGCCAGGACTTTTTATACATTGGAGGGTTTGCCCACACAGATGGCAATTGCTAAAATAACTCTCAGCTGTCTCTTCCTCTTGGCTAAGCGTAGGGATTTGTTGGGAATCGCTTTCCACATTTCATAGGCATTTATAGTAACACTGTAATCCTTCTTCTTGTCCTGGGTGTCCTTGATCTGGGGTGTTCGTCCAATGCCAGGCCCTGTCCTGTCATATCCTGGATTCCCACAGTGTTTAGCGGGCATACAATTCTCTCAAGGCTGGTGATGGACATGGGAGCCTGTGTATTTTCTGTCTACCTCCACTGTGCCCTATATTACGGAACTGTTCATGGCACCGAACCTCTATGGCTACCCCAGACCCATTACCAAGCATAACAAAGCGGACTTCATCGCAAAATTTTAAAAAAGACACATTATAGAAAAAAAAAGAAAGGTGTGAAGGTTAATGGTCTGGGGGGAAGGAGGAGAATGCAGAAGAGGAAGGATGGAGAAATAATAGAACGTGAGGGAGGAGAGGAAGGGGGAAAGTAGGGTAAGCAGATGTTGTTACGGAGAAAGGACGGACATAGAGAAGTTCAGAAGGAAAGAAGAGGAGAGGATAGATAAAGAAGACTATGCATGACGTATGTGGAGAGGGAAGGAGGAGGGTGTGATGGTGAAGGGGAAGGTATTGCAGAGAAGGGGAACAAGATGAGGGAAGGAGAGGAGTAATAGACACTAGTGGGGAGTGTGGTGGAAAGGAAAGGATTGCAATGGACGGAGAAAGGATAGCAGATGGAAAATATAAAGAGAATGAAGAGGAGAGGATTGATGGGAAGGGGATGGAGGTGGCCATGACTGATACTAAAGGGGAAGAGGGTTGTGAAGGTCTGGGAATAGGTAACCCGTGGACTATCAAAGGTTGAAGCGAGGAGTGATGGAAGCAAATTAGAGTGGGATAAATGTGTCTTGGGTGTCAGGAGGTTTTGGTGAGGGGACAGGAGGTGTCAGGGCATGATTCAGATACACAAGCTATGAACAAGCCGTAGCAAAAGGCACAGAATTCATATTAATACTCAATTTTTATAAAGAGTGGACCACATCTCTTAAACTGCTATTTTTCTCTGCAAACACGATTGGACATGGCCATGTTTCCCCTGCACTTTGCAAGTTATGTGTCAAAGGTGGCGAAGCATCCAGTCGAAGGGTATCCATTAACATAACTCATATGTATTTTCCTTTAAAAAAAACTAAAATTGGGGTAAGAATGTACCAGTTGTGCATGCAGAGATGTCCTGTCTCGCCACAATAGGGAAATGTTAAAGGGTTAACAACCCCCACCTGAAGAACCCTAAAAAAACAATTGAGTATACAACCCAGAAGAGGCCGAGGACACTGCATGAATGGTCGTGTTGGGTCTGCATTCTGGTTTCCATGACCCCCCTCTTCATCCCATGATAAAGATGCACCAAGAACCACTTTTGAATAAACCATGTAACCCCATCAATGTCACCTATTCCTCTCAGTCTGAATCAGTATCAAATGCCTTTCAGCAATCTCATCCAATGCAGAGTGAATCTAGAACTCCATGCTACTGAGGCACTACTTTTGCAGTCATGGGATACCCCTCTACAAATCGTTGGTATCTGAGGTTTATGTACACTTACAGTTAAAGATAACCACAACTCCCAAAATACATTTGCTTGGTAAATAACAAATCAACACTGCACATATGTTTTTCCAAATGGCACAACATTTGCATGTTGGGTAAAACTGCTGATGTGTCAATGCCGCCAGTGAAAATGTTCCATTGGCATTTCCCTTCTCCAACCTATAGCGGGGACAAAGGATCAGGAGTGTTATTGATGAGTGGATGTAAGGGTATGAGGAGTGCTTCATTTGTAGAAACAAAGATTAGCACCAGGCACACAGGAGGCAGCCAATCAGGAGGCTGAAAATTTGGGCTGATACTCCCGATCTAGCCCACGCTCCAAGCCACCTATTGGCCGGCTCCCCAGTCTGCCATCTTCCCCTGACAATCAGTTCCACTTTTCTTTTTTATCCCAACCCGCATCTCCAAACTCAATTACCTGTTGGATCACCCCACCACCAGCGCAGCAGCTTCGCTTTTCCAGCTGTCATGGAGATAGAAGAGGGACTACGTATGGAGCGACACCTTCTAGAACCATGGCGGCCATCTTATTAAAAAGTATTTTCATTAATTGAACGGGAAGCGCGCAGCATCACGTTCAATGACTGAAAATGCTTTTGTTTTTTAACACCCGAGATTACCACTTTGGTAACCCTGGGTGCTATTAGCATTAGTAGCACATTCCACGACATACACCGGGGGTAAAAATCCCAGTCCCTTGTTAACTGCCATCGCTTCACTCTCGGTGTTAACTCGGGCTGCCAAGCATTTTACCCCCTGTGTAGACCGTGGAGCGTGTTACTTACGCATTATTAAGACAAAGGGATCCCTACCTCCATTATTAATGGCTGATGGCTTTCCCATATTGGCATTTGATCATAGAAGCAACATCCTAGACAGAACATTCTAGACACATTGCATCTGGCATGGTCTTCTGGAACCCCTATTGAGTCTTGTTTTACGGGCATGTAACCTCTCGACTGGAACATATATTATATGTGAATGACTGATTAAAAGTTTCCAAGTGCCAGCATACAGTCCATGTTTATTCAGCAGCCAACAAAGGAACCTTATTGCACATGTGTCCATGTCTCATGCTAAAAACCATACGATAGCGCGAACTCCCCCCTATGGATTTAGTCCCTTGTGAAAAACCGAGGAGCATCTGCCAGGCCTTTCCCAAGCACTGTGCGCAAGAAAAATTGCCTAAAGTCAATGCTCCCAATAGCGTGACAACACTCATTGTTTAGAGACCTATTTCCTCCTTGTCGTTTGCCTTTATCAACTAGGTGCTTCGAAGAACATATTTCCCCGGTATCTCCCTCCCGGGAGCTCCTCTCTTAATCTACAGTGTGTGTATACTGCCACGGAGGGAGTGCAACATAAAGCTCCACTGTGTGAGAGCTCCAAGGAGCGGATTAGGAAATTTACATTGAGCGCTGTTATTAACCGCAGTGCGTAAGTGGCATGCACTCTGTAAACTGCAGCGGTGACATCGCTGTTATAAGGTACTCCGCTCGATGGAAGGGAAAGCAGCCTATTGTTGCCAGTAATTTCCAATATACCTCCAAGGTGGGTAATATCGTGCTTGGCGAGTAACCAGTTGCAGAATAATGGCTTTGTCAGCGCTCAAATCATCTGTTGCTATATCCCCATCAACAGAGGGGCTCAGGCCCGGGCTCTTCCCGCTGCGGCAGCAGAATTGATGAAGGCCGTCTAGGACGTGTTTCCGGGACTGTTGCGATGGAAGCAGCCAAAATGGTATCTGCCTTCGACCCTTTTAGAGGAACTCCGGTGGATATGCATATCTCGCATTTGCACATACACAATGCAATTAGCACCCGTGGAAAGCAATTTGCACTGTTTTAACTCTGATACTAATACATTTTGCAGGTGCAAACAGCGTTTGCAAATGTGCAACTCTACCAAAATGCTGCGTCACTAGAGCAAAGGTATGTTGCATGCTCTCTTGTAACTGACACGCAGTTCAGGGTTAGGCACGCACCTTTAGCTTCTCCCTTCGACATGTTCCTCCTTAGGACGTGCCCTTTAATGACTTTCAAAAAAAAAAAACATACAACATCTATTTTACACGATCAACGTCTTAGCTTTGGACAGCACTTTTTTTTCTTGTTAGTTAAAAGCCTAAACCCGTTTTTTCCATTTCTTGGGTCACGTGTCATGCCCCTAATCCCTTCTACGTGGGCCTTTCATGCTGGGCACAGTGTGGTTTCCAAAGTGTGAATAAGATCATTTGCCCATTTTCTATCGTTGGTAAAATGCTTTGCAGTCCTAATAAACACAGAATCATTTGCTGCAGCTCGTGGGTTGCCTGATGCCCTCTGTGCAGGGTATTTTTCCCACTATGTTATTACTAATTTTACATCTAAATGTCATTACACTCCGGGATCACAGAGTGTGGTATACAGTTGTTTCTCCTGCTGGATCTATTCATCATACCCCGACCCCCACTTTACCCAAATGGACCACAGCAATCAGTTCAGGGTGAACACATTACCCATGCATGCTGGCTGCCCGCTACCCTCATTTGCACGGGCGTCCTCCAAGGCAATTGCACTGTGTGCTGTGTGGCAGAGGATGCTGATCTGTTAATGCTGCCCAGGGTGCTATTCTAATAGGGTAGACATCATCAGTGCAATGTCTGTGCTAAAAACCTGTGATGATGTAACTAGAGGTCGCCGAACGCATCAGCTCACCATTTCTGGGCCACTTCCGCATTTGGCATGGCAGTCGTGAAAAATATCCGCAGCTGCATATGTGAATTCTCCTGTGAGTATTCAATCAGTGTGGATATGTAGCCTGTTTTTTTTTTTTTTTTTTTTTCTGAAGAGGATCCATACATTACTTAAAACTAGCTGCATTGTCCTTTTGATGCTGGTGACTAACCAACATTCAGAGGCACCCATAGCAGGCACTAGCCTGTGACCATATCTGGTTGGTCGGAATATCACTAGCAATCCAGAGCACCTAGATCCATCTGGGTTTTGTGCACTATCTACATGTTCAAATAAATAAATACATAAACCCACCCCATCTTCTGGGGCTCAATTTGTTTTGAGCACCCATGTGTCCTCGGGCGTGTCCCTTTTCAGCTTTGGTTGGACACATTCCTTGAGGAAAGGTCAGCAGTCATCTTGGTCAAGGATTGGCAACTCATGGTGGGCTAGACTGCTGCAATTCTTCAGACATCAGCCTCCCCAGCCCCCCCCCCCTGAAATCTTCTACCATTCCCAGGATCTGTGAACTCTGGCAATATGGCGGTCAGTGACAATGGGCCTCATTACACGGACGGCGGTAAGGGTTAACGGTCACCGTTAATGGCAACGGTGACCGTTAACCCTTACCGCCGTACTACGAGGTCCCTTTGCGGGTTGGTGCTCTAACGCCTGCTTTTGGCAGGCGTTAAAAACCAACCCGCTAAGGGACCTCGGAGCTAATTACGGCACCGCAAAATTGCGGTGCCGTAATTAGCGCCTTCCCCATTCCCATAGAGCCCTATGGGGCAGAAATGGGAATGGGGAAGGGCAATGGCGGAAGGGGGATTTACCGCCCCACCGACCTTGGAATGGGGCGGTAAATCCCCTTTCCGCCAAGGCGGTGCCGGTAATTTACCGGCATGGTCCAGGGTGCTAATAGCACCCTGGATCACCACCTTCCGTGTAATGAGGCCCAATGAATACATAGGCACCGACTTCAAACACACACCAATATTTCAAGGGCTTTCTGTTGCAGCCAACACATCACATTTGCTTCCACTATACTTCCAGCTTTCCGGGTCCAGCTGTGGCATCTATGCCCAGCAGTGTGACTGTCATCATAAGTGGAGACGCACAGGCTCCCAGTGGCAGGCTTCCAGCTGTGCAATGCGCATCCCTCATATCTGTCATTACCCGCAAATGATTTATAATCTAGAAAGATCTGACAAATGTGTCTTTTCCAGCACTTTCCAGCAGTCGCTGATCGCTGTCCACATGTTCCTTGCCAGGAGGCAGAAAGAAACTTGAAGTAATCAATTGGCCCTGTGTGTTGACTCTCAGACAGGAGGTCACAGCTGAACAATAATCACTGAGGGACATAAGTTGGAGAAGGGTCATTATCCCAAATGATAATGACCCCTCCCATGGTCTTTAAGGCTATTAGCACATAGGAGCTAATGTGTGTGGGGGAGGGGGTGCAAGTAATTGAAAGGTTTAAAAGCCTTGAGTAAGGCTTTAACATCGTTCATTCGTGTCAGGCACCATTTGGAAGAACGCATATTGCACCAGCATAAAGTAGGCGGACTCGGTGTCCAGACAAGTGGTCGACTGTAAATTGGTCGAAAGACAAATGGTCGACGTAATTTGGTCGAAAACCAAATGGTCACATTTTTTTTTTATTTATATATGTATTTTTTGGGTTTTCGTTTAGGGAAAAAAAGGGTTTTTTTTAGAAAACCCCCCCCCCCCCCCAAAAAAAAAGGGGTGAAAATAAAA
The DNA here is from genome assembly GCF_040938575.1 of Ambystoma mexicanum. Taxonomy (NCBI): domain Eukaryota; kingdom Metazoa; phylum Chordata; class Amphibia; order Caudata; family Ambystomatidae; genus Ambystoma; species Ambystoma mexicanum. The sequence goes on along the minus strand of NC_090925.1, from coordinate 1,022,479,408 downwards.
AAAATAAAAATCGACCATTTGGTTTTCGACCAAATTGGTTCGACCATTTGTCCAGTCGACCAATTTTTTTCAACCAAATGTCTGGTAACCGGCGGACTCCATAGGGGTCCATTGTACAAGCTGCCTGCCATTCAAGCATGGCTGGGAGCGTGTACAAATGAAATGAAACAGTCTGAGGGTTTACTTTTAATTGGTTACACTACTTACCATGCCTGCATGGCAAGCAGTGTTCCCAATTGAAATGAAACCCTCCCCGACATGCAAGCATGTCAGGGAGTGTTTCATTTCACTTGTGAGCGCAGCATGCCAGGCAACGTTTGCTCACTTTGCACAGCCTTCTAGGCCACTTTTTGCCCATTACATGCTGCTGAGTGGGCATTTGCATATTCTGGGTGGGCCTTGCCAGCTCATCCCCCACCCTGTCTACACCTCTGCAAATTACAAGCATTTGGCAGTGGGGAGCGCTTACATTATAGCTGCTCCGAGCACTAGTTCCCCGATTTCTTACAGATCTGATGTCTAAACTCATGATTGTCAAACCTGTACAAGTTAGGCACTAAAGCCTTCTCTGCTCTCGACCCTTCTCTTTTGATTTACCACTCCCCACAGCTCCCCATAGGAACCATTAACTGCACCTCATGGACAACTATTCATAAACTGGTCATTGATTATGGTATTCTACTAAATAAGTCAGTCAGTGGTATCCTGCAGGCAGTTTATCTCCAATTTGTTCACTACATTCTTGATAGACTTGGAAGTCCACACACACAATCAATCTAACTCAGATGACTGAGGTTTAATCCTGAGCCAACCTCTCAATGGCAATCCTCCGCCCTCACTGTTAGAAGGTGCTCCCCTACAATAATCTTCTCTACCAAACCTCAACCCGATTAGGCCCTGTAACCCTCCCCCTTCTCCTTTGGAATAGTTCTCGTAATCTCCACAAGATGACTTTTGACCGTGCTCAGTATACAGCTTCTGCATCTGACCTTCCCTCTTCTCAAAATCTGACTTTTTTATGGCAAGGGAAGCAAACAATCACCTGGAACTGCAGGTAAAACGAGTTGACCCATTCAATCCATTGAATATCATACCTCAGACAAATTGATGCTGTATTATATGACCTCCCTTTTTCTTAATTCAGCAGCCACTTGACTTGCACAATTCCTCAATGACTAAGTTTAGTCAGATGCTTCTTTGGCATCAGATGGTCCTTGGCGCGACTTCCACATCTCTCTTGCTATTTCTGCATCCTGCACTGCGTCCCATAGACTACATCTGAGATCCCTGATAAATACGGTCCAACTGTACACTTAGTTTATCTGGCTTTCTAGCTTTCAGTCATTCTGTCTTTCCTTCTTGAAACTGCTTTAGCCTGCTACCGTAGACTCTTACCTATCCATCCCCTCCCAATCCCAACTGTAAACAGCATCTGGATACTCTCTGCTGCCACATGCTACTTCCTACTCCTCTGCTTGTCCCTGTGACACCCACAGCACTTCAACACCATGAGATATGGAAGGAGGTACTATGCAAATGCAAGATAGCATAGCATAACATTCACCCTTTCGCATTCCTTCTCCATGTTGGCAGTCCTTCATCACAGTATTATTCATTATTCTGAATCCTCCTTCATCACAGTCCTTTAGTCCAGTCGTTTGCCGTCACCATAGTCCTTTTCCTTTATCAGTGCCTTCTCGGTTGCAATAGTCCTTCTCCTTTATCATAGTCTGACAGTCTGATACAGAGTCTTTCATTCAGTCACAGTCTCACTGGTCCCACCTCTTTGTTGCTTCACATGTCCTTCTTTCTTTTCCCACTCCATGTGTCCCTCTTTGTCTTGTTTTTTCTTACTTGCTGTCTTTAACTCTCACCACCATCATCACCAACATCACTATTAACATCGCCATCATCACTCTATGGTGTAGCAAATGCCATCACAATATAATGCAATACAATACTGGCATTTGATAGAAAAAAAAAAAAAATGGGTAGACCACATACCTTAAAAAAACTAATAAGCAGGCTGAGACATGGACAATTCAAATTGTAAATGCCTTAAATCAACCATTATGCCTTTTTCACGGTTCTCCGTCTCTTATTTACCAAGGCCCGCCAATCTAAGGAGCAAGGGTTCCACTTACGTTGTGCCAGGTAGCAGTGGGATTTTGGGATACATCTACTGTAACCTTGTCATTTTTAGTAGGTGTGCAGCATTGTCAGTGTTCTTACACATTATTGTTGGAGCTTAAGATGGGTAAGATCACCTTCCACCTCCATCTGTCATAATGCCAGTACAAGAGTGAGAAACACAGCATGCAGTCCCAGCCTTCTTATCACAAATAAGATCACCAAACTGGTTAACCTTACCTTTGATGAGGGTCTGGTGCCGGACATGCTAAAGTCGCCATGGATCACTCCTCTACTGAAAAAGGAAAACCTTGATCCAGCCGACAATGACAACCACAGGCCCATAACTAACGTGCCTTATGTGCCCAAGATACTTGACAAACTTGCCTACTTACAGCTACAGGCCCATGTTGAAAAATACAACATCTTGGGTACCCGTCAGTCGGGATATAGAGCACGTCATGGGACGGAGACAGCTATGTTGGATCTCAAATCTACACTAGCCAGCATAGCTGATAAAAAACAAGCTGCTTTGCTCATGCTATTGGACCTCTCTGCAGCCTTTGACCTGGTTGATCACAGCTTACTGGTGTCAAGGCTCAGAGAGGTTGCCAACTGCTCTGTGATTGCATCCAAATGGATTGCTTCCTTTCTGGGTCCCAGAATGGTAAGGGTATGAGTTGGTGATAATCAATCTCTCCAATCTCCCAGACTTGCAGAGTTCCTCAGGGCTCCTGTCTGTCACCGCTGCTCTTTAATCTTTACATCCAGCCCCTTCTTGATCTCTTGAACAAACTAGGAGTGCAATATACAAATTACGCCAATGATACTCAGGTTGTTATACAGTTGAGTGGCTCATATAGCAGTGACACGGAAACCATCAACAAAATATACAAAGCCATACAAGATTGAATGGCCTGTAATTCTCTTGTCCTGAACGATAAAAAGACCGAACTCCTTATCGTGGCATCTAAAAACACTTGGGCAAAACTGGATTCCAACTACGACAGTTTCCACATAGCCAACAATACCATCATCGTTCAAAAGAAAGTTAAGACATTAGGAGTAGTTCTTGATGAAGAACTCTCCATGAAATCCCATGTTTCCAGCATTAAATCCAGCTGTGGTCTTGTAAACAAGAGAATAAGATATATTCGACCATTCATCTCAGAAGAGAACTGTGCTCTTTTGTCCACTGCCCTGGTTAATTCAAGATTGGACTATTCTAACAGTCTCTTAGCGGGCACCTCAGCTTCTAATATCTAATCTCTACAGGTGGTGCAGAATAATGCTGTGCATAACATTTTCAATCAGTCTCGTCATACACACATTTCCACCTTTAGGAAAAAACTCCACTGACTTCCCGTCAAACACCGCATAACACACAAGATGCTTACCACAACCCACAAATGCCTCAGTCTAAGCAGCCCCATCTATCTGTCATCCCGCATTAGCACCAAACCTAATGTGAGGAACCTTCGCTCTTCCTCTGCGATTATTCTCAAACATCCTAAATTCAGGACAGCCAAATTTGGAGGTACTACCCTTGATGCTCAGGGCCCTCTTCTTTGGAACACAATTCCAGCAAAGATACAACAGATCCAAAGCAATACCACGTTCAAACGTGCTATAAAGACTCACCTCTTCGACTTGTAATAATCCTCTGACTCTTCCATCCTTCTGTTTTATGCCTGTTGTGTTTGTCCTTGTTTTGTCCTGTATGCGCCCTGAGGCCCACAGGCATGTTGGCGCGTTACAAAAATTAAAACAAATGAATAAATAAATACAATCGCTTAGTCCGTCCCTAGACGCCATGCTGCGTTTACATTTAGGCAGTCACATTCATTCATGCAAATATTTTGATTTTTCAAGTTTATCTCGACAAGGATATCTCTGTGTCTACTATCACCATCATGCAGATAGAAGAACACTATACTGAATTTGAGTTCACACAGCTTTTATTATTTGGCTAGTGAATCTGTTTTTTTCTATTCAACATATTTTTTGAAAGAACATGTTTGTATTTCCTATTTGACTTTTTTCTTTTGTCAAAGTAAATTAATTTAGCAATGAACAGTGCATATGACAGTGCATCAACATATATATACAAACAACGGGTTACCACGCATGTACTAATTTCACGTATCTAAGTACCGTAATCATATTACACAAAACCTTACAGTTCATTACATACAGAACATTGCATTCAATTAATTTACTTTGACAGAAGAAAAAAAGTCAAATAGGAAATACAAAAATATTCTTTCAAAAAATATGTTGAATAGAAAAAACATATTCACTAGCCAAATAATACACGCTGTGGGAAATCAAATTCAGTGTAGTGTTCTTCTATCTGCATGATGGTGATAGTAGACACAGAGATATCCCTGTCAAGATAAACATGACACATTCAAAATATGTGCATGGATGAATGCGAACACCTAAATATATGTGGCAGGACATTCCCCCTTTGTTTCAATTCCATTCAGCCCAGAGTCGTCACACAAATAGTGCTGTCCCTTTTTTTACCCACCATCTCCCATTTAGACATTAGGTAGCCCAGAGGGAGGCATTCCAATTTAAATTGAGTGTATATCTTCCTATGCTCCTTTTGCATACATGAGGTCACACAAACTTCCAACCCCCAATAAGTAAAGTGTGTTGTTCACTTCGTTTGTTAACGACTCTCCCAGCCACGAGAAGTTGAGTTATATCTCGCTTTGCCTGCATTGGTAAGTGGTCCACAACCAGGATTGAAACTGGAGACGGTGCCCATAAGCTTATTCGCCACTGAGTGCCTTCGGAAATATCACTTTCATGTACATATATCCCTAGACGCAGGAGTCAATAGAAATTACCTTTTGCTAATGCATAGGGTCTTCTAAGGAAGGAATTGTATGCCTCAGTCACTGTGAGACACGGTGCAATGTTCCATATTCAATAAGCATGTGTAGCGTCAGGAAGAGACTTCTGTTGATAGATGTCAAATTCCTGACAGGGCAATTCCTTCTGGAAGGTGTCATCATACTGGTCCAATGTATTTCCCCTCCTTGCCACCTGAAGTCCCTGACACCATTTTCTTAACAAAGTGATATATGTGTGTGGAATTTTAAATTTCACAATCGGGGGATTTTTGGTTGGGTGCTTAAGGCGTGTATGGGAATCAGGCTATGCTAGGAAGCTTGCTGGGAAGGAGTGAGTAATCAGAGCAGCTGTTTCACTGACCCAGCGGCAATTGGTAAGGTATGAATTCTGGTCACATGTTTCTCAGACCCCAGTAGGAATGCGGCCTTCATGCTATCGGTTCTCCTTCACATCAGGCATATGCAGCATGCTTGCATGAATGCTGAGGCCTTTACTTGTCCACGACTGGTAAACTGTTTCTGGGTCTTCGTACAGCACAATCTTTCCACCTAGCTGCAAACGATAGTTGTCCAGCAGAACATGTCTTCGTGCACATGGTGGCCTTGCACGCAATGCATCTTTGCATTGTCTTTTGCAGTTGTATCGTCCTCGTGCCTGCTCCTCCGGTGAATTGGCTGCGTGGGGACACACCATACTATAAATGAAGGTGTTTTGGGGTACTCGTGATGCCAGGTTGGTTAGTAAAATGATTCAGTACATTCCGTGGGGCCTTCCAGTGGGGTGTGCAAGCTGCAGGATTCCATGTCAGTGGCAGATTTTGAAATGTAAGAGTTGTTACCTCAGCCCACAGAGTCTAAACACTCACTCAATAATTGTGAACTAATGACTGGCTTGCATGCTCTTTGAGCTGACCCCCTTCTTTTTGGGGCCAACAGAAAGTCATGCCCATTAATGTAAAATGCAATGCCCAACTAACTGCAAATGACAAACGTATTGGTTTTGCCAGTACATGTTTAATGTAACACTGCATGTTGACATTCCCCAGCGTTTATTCACAGTAAGCATAGGTGGCTTTATTGTCTTGTTTAATCAAATATCTCTGTGTACAGGAAGGTAAGTACACAGAGGATGGTGCACACATGTGTGCAGGGGGGAATATGTGTTTGTGCATGCAGGGATGAGGTCGACATGCATGTGCCTGAGGCCATGGGAAATGAGGTGTGCGTGCATGTATAGTTGTGAGCACAACAAGGTGTGTGGGCATGTGTGTATGTGTGCTGGGCTGTGCATGCATATATAAACAGAGGTGTGTGTGCACTTGGAAGTCAGTGTGTGTGTGGGTGTTTGCGGAGTGGCAGTGTGTTGGTGGATGTGTGTGCATGCATCTAGATGTGTGTGAGAGAGAGAATGTACATGGCTGTGTGCCATATTCGCTCTGCCTGCAAGATCATGCCTGTGCTTACACAAACCCTCAATTTTCAGTTAGCCACACCTGCAAATGTGCTTACACGCATCTTTAAACACACTCGTACAAACGTCTTCACTTTCACATACATGAACACACAATGCTGCAGGGTACACTGTCTCCCCTTTGCACATGCACACACCATAACAGCCCCTTTCAAGTGTGGTCACATGTGCACACACGCATAAACCTCCAAATACAGAAATGTCTACATGCCCACTCCTCTGCATACTCCAACACCCCAGTATCTGCATGCTCACACACTTGCAAGTAAGCTGAAACCCTGCACACATTCATAAGACCTGTGCATGCATGTCTGTGTACACAGATTCATGCACACTCACATTCACACGCACCACTAGCAAACATGATCCCGCAACTCAACTGGGTGCTCACACATCTGCACACATGCACCCACACCACCAGAGAGAACGAGACAGAGAGTGTGATGGACATAGATACCATATTCCATGTTCTGTTCTATTTACCATGTTTACTTTCAGACACAATGTGAAGCTTCAGATGAACAATACTATATTCCCAGACATACAGCCATGTTGTTACTTCAAAATAATTGCTGCAAAGTTGCACATATTCTTTTTAAAATGGCTCCCCAGAGGACTGGATCTGAGTGCTCATTTTGAAGGCCAATTTACATATTCACGGATGGTCTCTTGGTATATTCAAAGTGTCACTGGTGATTATTTCAATGTCTTAAAAAATGACAGATGCACAATGCCATTCCTTCAACCAAATATCAAGCTGCTATACCACAAAGCTCAGTCGTCAATAGTACAGGAAAGCAGTGTACACTTGCTTCAGTGAGCTATTCATGAAAGTGTTAGTACGCAAAAAAATATCAAAATAAATAAAAACCAATGAAAACGAGCATGGCCACATGTCTACTATTGATATAGAATCAGTGACTGTGCACTGTTATGTATCCTTTTATGGAAGGATTGCATGCAGTTGTCTGCAGCCCTTGTTCTGTACTGTCAGTGTGTTACTGTACGTCAAATTGACTTCTTTTGTAGACAATGGACCTCATTACGAGTCCGGCGGTAACCGTGGTGGTAAAACCGCCTGGTTACCGCCGGACTCGTATTACCATTCCGCCTGAGTGATTCCCGGAATTACCAGGGCGTTACAACCCAGGTGTCCCGGGAATTCCGGAGGCTTAATTGTGCAAATCCCCATTCCCATTGAGTCCCATAGGACTCACTGGGAATGGGGAAGTGGAAACACCGGCACCATCTCATGATGGTGCCGGTGTTTCCGCGTCCGCCTGCAGGCGGGCGGAGTTAAACCCGCTAGGTCAGACCTGGCGGGAACATCACCTCCCGCCTGCAGGACTCGGGATCGGGCGGTCCGGAATGAACAGTGGCGGCGGGTTTACCGCCACTGTTATTTCCGGACCGCCCGCCCTGTAATGAGGCCCAATGTCTGTTTCCCATGCAACCCCTTGATCACTCAGCATATTGTAAAAATATGAGCTGTGTGTGAAATAAACGACAATCCATCCCCTTATGCCATCGGCATTTTGGCAGCAAAGGCACAGTGTTCCTGCATTTACTGCTTTGACACAAAACCCATTGGCAAATGTACTCTCCAGGTGTGCTCTTTGTGGGAGCAAAGCTATTTGATTTGACACTTTCGCCTGACCGGGAAGAACCTCTGAGGCGAGGTGGGTCCCCCCTCCTTCCCACTCCCTGCTTCTCTACTTCTCTTCTGCGATCCCTTAAGCGCCGACGGCGGGCCCTGCAGGCGGCGGTAGATTAAGCAGTTTAATCAATTCCGACAAGCCATTCCAAGCCGGCTCCGCGCAGTCAATAACGCCGGCCACCCGCCACTTCAGCGCCTTCCAGGACTAATGATTCCTTCTTCATTCCCACAGACCGACGCAGACAGAAAGTAGCGAAATAATATGTCAGCGTGGCCGTAAAGCAGCCGCCTTCATCCTTCTCCTGCCGGGAACCCCGAGAGCAGCCGCTGTCCTTAAAATGAAATTCCGGCATGCATACTTCTTACTTCAGTCATCCCATGCCCGCGCGCGCCTGCGCCAGGCCTTGCGCCGCTCTTATGGGCCTCTGTCCGACATCCTTCACGTTCTCTCTCCCTTCCTCCACCCGGTCTTCCATTAGTGGTGGCAGGTATGTCACACAAGGATAATTCACTTTGCTGCTTAAAACCCTAGGCGTCCCTAAAGGTGGCAATTGCCCCCCCCCCACATTTGCTGTGTTTTTGCCCCCCAACCCCTTGAAGAGGCTTCTTCACACAACCGTCAATAGCGAGTTTGCAGGTCTTATTTGCTGAATCCATGTTATTTCTTTTGTTCTGACAGGAACACCATGGGAATCAATGGGCCATGATTATCACTGGGGTGGGGGCCGTCACTGCTAAACGCAGGTTTTCTACGTGCTGGGCACACTATTTTTTTTCACCAAATATGCACCTTACAAAAATACCTTTCCAAATTGAAAAAATGCTTCTTTAACTTACATCCACTAGTTTTCTTTAAACGTTAGTTTTTTTTTGACTATCACACAAACACAATGGGCCTCATTACGATTTTGGCGGTAGCCATGCCGCTATTGGCGGCATGGCTGCTGTCAAAATCGGGTCAGAGTCCGAGTTCCCAGAATGGGGAATTACCGGGCCATTCCGAGTTCGGAGGGTCCGGTAATTCCTCCCTCCAGGAACCCGGGTCCGGACCTTCCCCAGTCCTATTTCAGCCCCCCATAGGACTGAATGGGAATGGGGGAGGGAGAAAACAACAGGCCGATTACGAGCGGCCCGATGTTTGCTCCCTCCTCCCCTCACGAGACCCGGTTTGCACGTCTGGTAAAACCCGACGTGCAGAGTGGGTCCCGCGAGGGGACCTCGTAATGAGGCGGTACGGGGTTAACAGCGCCGGCACCTTTACCGGCGCCGTTAACCCCTTAACGCCTCACTTATAATGAGGCCCAATGTTATTTGTGTGCCCCTTCTCATGTGTTTTATCACAGGCTATATTGCTAAAGATCTTATATGCTTGTCAAACCGAGTAATCACAAACAAATGTTCCTATTGTGCTGACAGCAGTTAATAGTAAACTAAACTTTGGGGTCATAGGCGCCAACTTTTGATTTTAAATACATGGGCAGCAATTCACCCACACCAAATTGACCAGCCCAACCCATCCCCTGGCTGTACACATGTTATAGCACATGTATTTTGTTTTTTTTTAAATAAAAAATTGCAAAAAGTCAAGATCAACAGCCAGTTTTAAATATTTAACATCTCAGCAATAGTCACCAAACCTGCTGAGCTACCCTGGTAGCCTTCTACTATAGAGTGTCTCTATGGTTCCCTTCATGTGCTAGAAATCACTGCAATACCAACAGAGCAGTTCATGTATATGACTTCAAAGTCAACATTATTTATTCTCCAGCCACACAGACCGTGTGCCTAGATTCATTAAGGATGTACTAGTGGCACTTGTCCATAATGGGCGAGGTAACGGCGATCCACTGGTACCTTCACACATTATGGAGGAGCCGAGGAGCCAGCCCAGTGTAAACAGTGATCACCCTCTGAGGCAGTGCTCCTGGCTGGCCTGGCTTGAACTGTCAAAGGGAAACTTGGTTTCCCTTTGACCGTTCTCTTCCCCAGTCAAGCATGTCCAGTGGGCTATACAAAGACATTTAGCATTTTGTTCCCCAGCCTTGCATGCCCCATTGGGGATGCTGGCTGTGGAACTGCACATTTGTATGTGTGAGAGGGCATTCCTGCACCTCCCCACACATAAAAACAGAGTGGGGTGCTTCATCATCAGGGGTACAGCTCTTGCAAGCCAAAACAGCAGGAACCTGGAAGCACTCTTTGCTTCCTGTTTTCTGTTTGCGCAACCCAGGAGCTGGCACACTGGGAAGACATTTCAGGACTGGGGCAGAAGGTAAGTTAATGTAAATGCGGGTGTATGCTTGTGTTGTGTGTAATGAGTGAGTGTATGATGATGGGTGTAAGTGTGAATGAGCGAGTGCATGCTGCGTGTGAACAATTTGTGTGTGTTTGTGCTAGGCCGTGGTGTTCATTTTCTTTTTTTGTTAAGTGGGATTGTCCAACAATGGCGTTTTAAAAATGCTGTTGTTGCACAACCCCCCTACCCACCAGCCAAAATTGGCTCCCATTGTAAGGCCCTGGGGTGAGGGGGGGGCAGGGACAGGCATGGTATTTTTTTACCTTGCATCTAGGATAGATGCCTAATAAAAAGAACCATGCCTGAGCCCTTGGACCCCCAGTGCCTTGGATGAACACATAACCAGAATGTGTGCATCTGATGCGCTTTGGGGTCTAGGGCCCAGACACAGAATTTTCTACTAGGCATCTCTAATGGATTTGTAGTAAAAAGTGCCATCACTCACATTGATTGTGTTTGTGCAAGGCGCTGGAGTGTTAGGGACAGGCATGGCATTTTATTTTACTGCCCATGTATGATGAAGCAGGCATAATAAGTGTTATTATGTTGATAAACTATCATTTTAATGCAAACAGTCTATCAATATCTTACTGTGACATGACATTTTGTATTGGACATCCTTATATAAAGGAAGCATGAATAGTGTTATGTGGCTAGAATAGCATGGGCAGTCTAGCCATTTTGTATTATTTTATATCCTTTTGTATTGTGTATCTTTGATAAAGAATGCACGATAAGTGTTACTATGTAGCTAGACTAGCATTTGAAGAAGGCTGCCTAGCCATGTCTTACTGTGGCATGATATTTTCTATTGGTCATCTTTGAGAAAGCAAGCATGATAAGTGTTATTACGTGGTTAAACTGGCATTTTGATGCCTCCAGTTTGGACAGGTTTTCATACTGTGGAATGACATTTTTAATGTTAAAGACAACTGGAGAATGTTCGTATGTGGGGTGCTACCATATATTGGCAGAACAAGCTTGGATATGCTTTCTTATACTATCATTAATGCTGTATGTGCAAAGCAAACACAGGTATGTTCTTATACAGGAATACTGGCATATATTGGTGCAGCCAGCATGTAAATGTATGGGCACAGCATGGTCTTTTTTTTTTATATTGTCTTATATCGTGGGCAAAGACATCATAAACATGTGTTGGGGAAATGTTCCTGCGGACAGTTGGTGACTTGCATCTATTGCATTTTATCACAAGTTACCCTACAAAACCAATCACAAACTGTTAGGCATTTTACCCAATGTTTCCAAAAAAGGATGCTGTAAAATGCACTAATTGAAGCCATTTAAAAACAAATCTCCTTCCAATCGCTCTTGATTGGTTTGGGTTCCAACGTTTGCATATTTCGGAGAAATCATTACACCCATCCAATTAAATAATTAACCAGCAGCCACTGGGATGTTCAACCAGAAACTGAAAACTATAGAGATTCTGTAGGGGCAACATGAGATTCCTGCAACCTTTGCTAAAGAACTGAGGGAGCAGTTGCCTCCTTTCCCCTGAACTCTGCGCCTTTAGGTGGTGTTTCATTGATTAAACAAACTGTCATTGGCTATCATTTATAACTGAGGCAGGAGTGACATCTCTTCTGTTAAACTGTTTCTTTTTGACTGACTATGATTCAAACCTGAGCGGGAAGTGATGTATTTTCTGCTAAATATCAGTGGTGGACATGGGCCTCATTACGAGGTAGGAGGTCGCCATGGTGCTTTTAGCTACCCCCTTACCGCATTCCGGGTCCGGGTTCCCGAAATAGGGACTTCCCGGGTCATTCCAACCTTGGAGGACCCGATAAGTCCCTATTCCGGGAATCATTCCCCATTCCCATTCGAGCCTCCATAGGGCTCAATGGGAATGGGGATGGATCTAATAACCGTACCGCAATTTGCGGTACCGTTATTAGCTCTGAAGTCCCTTAACGGGTCCCATCCATGAAGCCTGGTAAAAACAGGCATTAAGGAAGGGACCCGCTAAGGGACCTCGGAATAGGGTGTTAAGGGATTACCGGAACCAGTGTCCTTACCGGTGCCGGTAATCCCTTACCAGCTACCTCGTAATGAGGCCCATTGACTTTTTTTTTTACTCGGGTTGCCTCCTAGTGCAGAGGTAAGGGGGGTTCAGGGCTCAGGGCAGGAGGGTTTTTTTTTTAGTCAACCCCATACATATTTGCCTCTCAGCCCCCAGAAGATGAATCATGAATGCCTGGAAAATAGACACAGTTCTTATAATGTTGTCAACAAAGTACAAAATGTGCACACCTGTTAAACCCCCACAAAAAAATGCACTTCAGCATGTCCTGTGCAGTGGAGCATAGCCATGCGATTTCAGAGAGCTCCCAATCAGGCCCTCAAATTGTTTTATGGGTGAAGTGCCACGCCTCTCAACCCAGTGATCACAGTTCAAATCCTGCCCTGCAGCATTCGGAAATACATGTAAAGTACACATGAGAGTGCACATGGATTCACCAGAATTGGATTGGGCAGTGGAGACATTCTTGGCTGGGTCCGACCCAATTAGAACGCTGCTAAATACTTTCTCTCACTAGACATTATTTGAAGCGTGCTTAGAGTGATGTCTGCTTGAGTTCAAAGAATGCAGTCACTTGCTGAGTGCATAGCACATTTTTGCAACTGTTAAACGTGCGTTGACTTTTCAGCATGTGTGCCATCTTGATGCAAAACTTTAATTGTCTTTAAACCTACTCCGAACATGTTTAATGTCACATTGTTTTTTAACCAGCTTGGCATAATATAGGTTTCTTTAAACCAGCTTAGCTTGTTGACCCTTATTTGATGTGTCAACAACCCCCTAGCCTTGTTGTAATTGTGCCCTATTGTTTAACACCCTAATACTAATTTCCAGTGACAACACTGCTTAATTCTAAATCGTTCTGGGACAAATTAACGTTGTAGTGAAGGCGATCATTAGGAACGGGCAGCACATGGGCATAACGATGCACAGTGACATAATACAAGGGCCAGATGGGGTGAGCACAATCTGAGCTGTTTCAAGGATGTATGTCACCCTGACGCCTACAAAAAATGCCATATTGACACAGCCCCACCCTTACAGTGGAACCAAATTTGACATTATTATGGCCATTTACCGGTGGCTCACTGGACAGCTGTTTAGAATTGACTAGTAGCACCAGAAATTTGCATCATGGGACTAAGTGAGGTTCAGATTGGTAGTGATCAAACGAGTAGGCAACGACGAGGAAGGAAGCATAGTTAAGGAGCCAGGCCTGGTCATAGAGGTCTAGAATAGAGACCATTCACAGAGTTCCAACGAGACAAGATATGGTGACCGGGCGGTGGAGGACAACATAAAAGAACGCTACCCTGGGGCAGTGCGAATAAGGGATATGGAAGGAAGGCGGAAGGGCACAGGGAAAGGAGGAAGCGACACAGAGAGATAAGCATCGAGGCCTAGCAGAGGGTCTGAGTGAGAGGGGTGCACCAATGCATGTAAGACACACTGGAGACTGGTCTCATAGGCATTGGACGGGGACCCGATGAGGACTAGCACAGGAACAAGGAACAGGACCCACATTGAGGCAGGGAGGTGGGATGACACACAGATGGGGCATGCAGACCTCGTGAAAATCAGAGGAAAGGAGCGTGGATCAGGCAGTGGGCGGATGGCTCAGGGCAGGGGGAAGGAGGTGAGGGGGTGCAGACATGAGAAGAATCCAAGAAGAGACATCACCAGAGTCAACGAAGGTAAATAAGGCGGGGATGCAGGAAGGAGGAGCAAAGACAGTTTAGACAAGAAGCAATATACACATAGTGGAACAGAGCATTTCAGCCACACTCATTTAATGCCTGTTGTTAACATGTTCGGCAGTGAATAAGCTACGTGCTTTGGTGAAACCTGTACTAATACGTGGCTGTGTTTCTGGACTCCCCAAGAAGAAGAGTAAAGCCATACACAATGCAGATCTCATTGGCATGTATTTGTAAATTAAGTTACATTTTGAGAACACACCTTTTGCCATCTCCGCAGAACTTTATGCGCTCTTGTTCCTCTGCATCATTCCTCTCTCTCTCCCCCTCTCCCCCTCTCTCTCTCTCTCTATCTCTCTTTCTCTCTCTCTCCCTCTCTATCTCTCTCTCTCTCTCTCTCTCTCTATCTCTCTCTCCCTCTCTCTCTCTCCCCCCTCTCTCCCCCTCTCTCTCTCTCCCTCTCTCTCTCTCTCTCTCTTTCCCCCTCTCTCACCATCTCTCTCTCCCCTCCTCTCTCTCTCTCTCTCTCTCCCCCTCCTCTGTTTCTCTCTTTCTCTCTCCCTCTTTCTCTCTCTCTCCCCCCTCTCTCTCCCTCTCTCGCCCTCTCTCTCTCTCTCCCCCTCTCTCTCTCCCTCTCTCTCCCTCTCTCTTTCTCTCTCTCTCTCTTTCTGTCACGCTCTATCCCCCCTCTCTGTTTATCTCACTTTCTCTACCTCCTCCTCGCCTCTTGACTAGGCCCTTTTGATAAATCGCTGCCTCTGCTTCTGAGAAGAGGATGGATTTGTCACCAGTGGAGATGCTTCTTCTTTGTCCCGTGGAAGCCTGTAACGCATTAACTACCACGGGAGGGAGAGAGTGCTGTGGGGCTGGAAGGGGAAACAATGCAGAAATAAGGCAGTGATTGGCTAATAACGGAAGAGAGAGGTGTGGAGGGAAGGATGTATTTGTAGAGTTTGCTTTTGTTGGCTCTGGGAGATTTATAAGGCAAGAGCAGTTTCAGCCACTGGAATTTGGGCAGACCATCACGGGTTTGCCACGCTGTGGTGCACTGGGCTTCTCTAAGAAGGGTGACACGTTTTTGGTTGTTTGCATTTCATCAATGATTTTAAATCATTGATTGGGCACTTATAATGTGCCTATAAACAATGTGTTTCAATGAGCAACAAGGCAAGGGGTGTGGGGTCAGGGATGGCAAAACCAAAAACAGTCCCACTGGGCCATGTGACATTCAGATTGTGCAAGTGTGGTAACAAGTGCAGGGGGGAATAGAAGGGGGAATTGCCGGTCTGGGTGGAAGGGCCTGTGAGAAGCAAATTCCAGAGAGCGGTGGTGGGGGGGGGGGGGGGGCAGGTGGACAGAGCCAGGTGAATGTAGAGCATGCAGGGGGGAAGGTCCACAAGCTAAGTCCGAGGTATGGGGCTGGAGGGGCTCAGGGGATGCAGGACCAGCCAGGCTAGTGCAGCACGAGGGGGCTCGGAAGGGCAAGTGCAGGTTGAAGAAGGGAGTGGTCAGGGGGCACCAAGCGCAGGGGTAGACTGGGCGAGGAGGTCCTGGTGCCCTGTAAGAATATGAAGGAACCAGACAGCCAGTCAAGAGAGTCAAGAGACAGACACGGACATCGTCAGGGGATGGGGAGAGGGAAGGAGGAAGTGAAAAGGAAGGTCTTGAGGAGGTTCCGGAACTTAAGGAGATCCAGTTCAAGTCTGAGAGGGTTAGGGAGTCCATTCCACAGAGAGGTACCTGCAGAAGAGAGATATCTACCGCTCACTATCTGCTTTGAAAAGCATTTCATCTGCAGAGAGTTGGATCTAGAAGACAGAAGGGTTTTAGCAGGGAGTTATTTAGGGAGAGAGAGTTGGATGTAGCTTGGTCCCAGGCCCCAGAAAGCCTTGAGGATGATATAGAGGGTCTTTAACATGATCCTTGCAGCAGCCAGGAGCCAGTGGAGAGTTTTTAGTGCCCTTGGCATGAGGCCAAGGATAAGTCTTGCAGTCCTATACTGGATTAGTTGAGGGGGCGAAGGGAGGGGTTAGGCAGATTGAGGAAGAGGCTATTGCAGTAGTAAAGCCTGGAGAGGACCAGAGCTCTGAAGACATTGAGTTTCTGGGCGAAGGTGAGGAAATGGAGACTGCCACTGAGGATGTGCAGTTGCAAGTGGGACTTCTTGGCAAGGTCTGTGATGTCAGAAGAGAAGGAAAAGAGTTGCAGATAACACCACATTGTTTTGCCTCACAGGAGGGTGAGTGGAGGGGGCCCGTGGAGGGTGGTCAAAGTGTAGGTGGGAAGAAGGGAGCAGGTGTCCCACTGAGAGGCATCTCTGTCATACTGGCATTAAGGCAGAGGTTGTTAGTAGTGCACCATGTCTGCATAGCAGACAGGCAGTCAGGTATGAGATAGGAAGAGGAGGAGGCCAAGGAGGTAATCTCGAAGGAGAGCTCCTTATCATTTGCATAAAACTGGAGCTTGAAGAAGCTTGAGAGCTGTCTATCAGGACTTGAAAGATATATGCATAAAATACACATTTTTGGTGCAAAAGCATAGTTTTCTGATGATTGGCATACCCACAAGGCATTTCTTCTTGGCTATAAACTGTAGGTGCACGTCCAGGGATGGCCAATGGTGGACACTTCCACAACATATTATTCAGGATGTTGTGACCGATGTTACTATTGCTTCAGGAGCAAATATGGTCAGGACAGGCATCCCATAGGCTGAGCCATATTTTCCATTTTCTCCAGGCTCTGACTTTATGGCTCCAGCAGAGGCTTATTTCAGTGACAAACCTGCCAACTTCCTGTTTCAACTTCCACTGTGCCAAGATCAAAGTAGTTTTAAGCAAATACAGGTGACAGGTATCTCAGTGATGCACATGAAGTGGTTAGTCCTGTTGGATCTAGCTTTTTCAGATCTCAAAAAGGAGTGAACCACCCTGTGGGCCTTTTTCGAGCTGAAGATGTTGCAGGTTTGGATAAATGCTTGGAAATTGACTGTAGTCTGCACATGGTACTGGCACGCTACTACGATTCCGCCCCAGGTGCCTATGTTGAGGTAGCCTGCCAGACAAAATAACTTCAGTATTCTGACCCTGGGCAAAAGCCTGATTTTAGTGCAGCAAGAACAGGAGCGCCAAGGGGAGCATTTGATCTGGGTGATGGCGGTTTGACAGAAGAGACAGGGTTAAAGCCGCCTAGGAGTCGCTCCCCCAAACAGCAACTACAGCACCCAAAGTGCCCAGTCCTAATGCAGGACAGCAAGATGATACAATCTTGTCCCACCCTGTTGATGGTAGGCATCACCATTGGAGGATCACGCACATTTGAGCTGCTGATCGCCCTCAAAAACTGGGCATCCGGACCAAGTAAGCTCGCACAGCCCAATCTGCAACAATGGAGATAGATGGGTCATTAGACCCACTTCAAGGATGGAGGAATATTAATTGAATTTTTTGGTTTCACTAAGAATTTCTACAAATATACACTGATTAAGGCCCAGAAATCCTAGAGGCCAACAATATGTCTTTATATATTTCTACTGTCATTCATATTTTATTGGATTGTTCTGCGGGTTTGGGTTTCCCAGTTTATTTCTTTGTGGATGTATAATAAATTGTAGACGAACCCTTGCAAGCAAGGACCTCTTTTCGAAGACCCTGAAATTAAAATGTGCCACTTCTTCATACCTGGCCTGAAACTTGGCAGGGTATCCTTGCTGCAGCCTCGTGTCATAGTGTGGGCCCTCAAAAAGCATTGCCATGAACTCTGCTTCCCATGAACCTCTGCTCATGGACTTATCATGAGCTGAACTAGAGCTTGCTTGAAATTGGAATCCACATCTGC
This sequence comes from Ambystoma mexicanum, assembly GCF_040938575.1. NCBI lineage: Eukaryota > Metazoa > Chordata > Amphibia > Caudata > Ambystomatidae > Ambystoma > Ambystoma mexicanum. Next base: position 1,022,461,410 of record NC_090925.1, on the reverse strand, counting down.
ACAGAGTGGGATGTAAAGACAGGTTGCAGAGTGTTTATGGCTGTGTGACTCATGTGCCCCCTTGATTTTTCTATAACTGAACCATAGCGGGTGTGAAAAACTAGCTATATGATATGTGCTGCTAAAAATGCTTCGATGAAATCTGCCTTCAGGAGACCTGGTTGACAGAGGATGGATGCTTGCATGAGCTGTTTGGTGAGTTTGTTTGTGTTTACTTTAGGGGCTGTGACGAATCTGGGCAATTTGTCCATTCTCCCCAGGGGGGAGCCACCATCTTTGCATCTATCGAGGTGTGCCCGTTCAGCAAGACTCTGCCTAGGGGTCTGGGCAAGTGTAACCTCTCTGGCAGTGACTCCCATCGTGGGGACAAGGGGCCTCATTATGAGGTAGGAGGTTGCAATGGTGCTATTAGCACCATGGCTACACCCTTACCGCATTCCGGGTCCGGGTTCCCGAAATAGAGACTTACCGGGTCATTCCAACCTTGGAGGGCCCAGTAAGTCCCCATTCCGGGAACCATTCCCCATTCCCATTCGAGCCCCCATAGGGCTCAATGGGAATGGGGATGGAGCTAATAATGGTACCGCAATTTGCGGTACCGTTATTAGCTCTGAAGTCCCTTAACGGGTCCCTTCCATAACGCCTGGTAAAACCAGGGATCCGGTAAGGGACCTCGGAATAGGGTGGTAAGGGATTACCGGCACCGGTGTCCTTACCGGTGCTGGTAATCCCTTACCACCTACCTCGTAATGAGGCCCAAGGACTCTCATTTCTGTAAGGAACTCCCTGTCCAGAACACATTCCCTACCTACATTTGAATCAGAAAGACTGTTGTTACATCTGTTTTGGACTCTCCAAATAGTGACATTTCTTCAATATCTTTGGCTTCAGGAGACAGTAAAGAAACTTTCTCTTCTCAGGGCGTGACAGCAATGAAGCCAGGGTGGGTCTGGTGCCTTTTAAGTGATGCTGAGAACAGACTGCAGAAGAGAGACTGGATGCCTGATCTACGCATAAGAAGAGTATTAGCTGCCTAGCTGGACAGCTGAAGGGAATCAAACACTCCCTAAAAGGTGACGCCGCTGAGAGGGGCGAACAGTGGTATTAGATGCTGGAAGAGTCACAAGGGTTCTGGGAGTCAGAAAAACCCAAGCTGGCAGATGCCCTACCAAAACCAAGCTAAATCAAGCCTATCAGAGGGCAAGAGGGCTTTGGAGAACCCGGGAAACGTAGCAACATTAATTCAAATGATTGGGCCAAGCAAAAGTCAAGGACTGAGGCTAATGCTTCGGCCTCCTCCTTCCTTTGTTCATTTTTTCCTAAGTGTTAGGGCCAGATAGCGTATAGGGTTTGGACTAACGACTATTTCTTTTAGACTTTGATGAGCACCCTTACTTTTAGTTTGTTAGGTAGGGTATTCCCCTGATATAGGGCAAGATGGGCATTTTTAATGTTTTGTAACTAAACACTGTAGAATATGTCACACCTTAGTCCGACTCCTTCTTCTGGTTCACCACAGAGCATAGTAATCCTAGACAGGATGCTCAACGAAAGGCGGTGCACCTCTGATCCTTAAGACACTGCCGTTTCAGCTGAAGAGACAGACTTGTGCTAACAAGCAAGCATTTATAAGCATGCTTGAAGACTAGTTATTCTCTGAAGACAAATGTATGATTATCAATGTCTTTATACCTTTAAAAGAAAACCCTGCCAGCACCTTTTTTCAGCCAGCAGCCCTCTCTGTAATCTCTTGTCCAGCGATGTAAAGGTCAGATAAATCATTACGGTCGATGTTAATGCAAGATTAGGGTGGAAGATAGACTCAGGCCCCCAGATGAGGCTACTCGAAGAAGTTTGTGGCATCCCAGACCATAATGTACTACTTTCCTAACAGGATGTTAGGGGGCTCATAATTAACATGGATCGATTACTGTTTGGTGGATTATTTTTCTTTCAGTAACGTTATAGATTTGTCAGTAATTATCCACACTGGAAGTGATCATAACCCACTTACTGAAAATGGTGCATTTTCCTCTGTGGCATATCAAAAAGAAAATGAGCTGGCTAGGGTACCTAAGTGTCTACACATGGCAAGGTTGAGTAAGGAGAGGTCGGCTGACGTTTTAAGTGAGAATGAAATGTGCTTATCAGACGCATGCATTCTCACTATCAGACTTTCTCCCTTGCAAATGGTAGCCTTGCATGAGCATCTAGCACCCAGATTTGTCCTGAAAAGGTAACAACGAAAAGGAGTAATGAAGCCCTTTGGTTCCACTGAAAGTGCATCACATTAAAGTGCTGGTTGCATGTGGAATCTAAAATGGATGAAGTCGAGTGTGGGTGCATTACATGTCTTGAAACATTCCTACACAAGTTTGCTAAAAAAGAAGAATTGTGTGGGCTGTTAGACGAAACTGTCTGCAGAGATAACTCAAAAGGAGTTCCAGAAACCTGGGGCCAAGGGCTTCAATGACACCGCAAAGGGAGATGTATTTATTTATTTATTTGTATTTATTAAAAGCTTTTATAAAACACGCAACATGCCCGGAGGCCTCAGAACATGCACATAAGACAAAAAACAGTTTGGGTAGAGCAAGAAATCCAGGGGCAGTAGGCAGGAAGAATCAAAGGTGGTGCATTGAAGATATATATCTTCAGCCTTTTTTTGAACTCCACGGTTGTTGAGATAGCCCTAAAGCTATATGGGAGTGTATTCCAGGCAGTTGTGCTCTGGACACAAGTGCACTTCCTCCTGTGCACCGGGTAAACTCATTACAAAGATATTTCTATATAACTAAGTATCGGATGATACTTTTGTTTTCTGGAAGGATAATGGGGGCACTGAACACATTGTATTTACAGCAGATGAGATTGCAGCTTGCCTGATGCAGGTTAAGAAGGGTTGAAACACATTGTGTATAGGTGCATTATAAATACTCAATACATAAATAAAAATAAGGCTGCTGGGCCAGATGGCCGTAGATCCGACATTTGTAAATGGTTCCCGGACTGTTGATCAGCTCTATTTGCTAGGTTATTGAATGCAATTTCTTGCAAACATGCTCTACCTGTATCATGGAAAAAGGAGCTTGATTGTCCCGCGTTTCCAATGTCGTTACTTGATGTCACTTGCAAAATCTTTTCAAAATTCTTTTAGGCTGTGTAGTGTGGGCTTCACTTTGCTCTTGTTTCCTATCCCCTATACTATGGAATGAATTACAGATAGTTTTGTTGTGGACAAATTATAGGCTGTAGGCATTTATTTTCTACAGAAAATACACAACCAAAAATATATAACAACATATGTGCTTTTGGGCACATTGTGTCCAGGGTTGGAGATGCCATCCTTCTCCTCAGCAAGTCTTTGTTACCCTTGGGCATCTGTTCCTGGACACGTGCCGCCTATGACTTTCTTCTACCGTGTACCGAAGAAAGTACTTGGCATTCCAGCTCCTCCTTGGTTCGTCCCCTTTTTCGTAATTGTAGGGTGGGTTGGGTGGCAAAACGTACCTTCTTCCCCTTTAAATGGCCTAGAAGCTTACCCGAGCGAGTCGAGCTTCTACCTGGATTGTGCTTTCCCATTACTGCCGGGCACTACTTATACTTCTTGGCCCTTTTGTTATTCCCTTGTGGGGCTGGCCCTCCCTCGGCCCCCTGCTGGTTCCCCTCACACCTTTCTTGGTGTTGTTGGCTGCTGCCCTGGTAACGCTGGGGCGGGAGTGCCACTTGGCTGCCCCTCCCCTTGTGTTTTCGTGCCATTTCGCCCCCACACCGCGCCTAACCCCCCAGGCCCTCCATCGCACCGTACTTTGTACAGCCCGTGGCCTGGGGCATAGGCTGTGTAGTGTGGGCTTCCCTTTGCTCTTGTTTCCTATCCCCTATACTATGGAATGAATTACAGACAGTTTTGTTGTGGACAAATTATAGGCCATAGGCATTTATTTTCTACAGAAAATGCACAACCAAAAATATATAACAACATATGTGCTTTTGGGCACATTGTGTCCAGGGTTGGAGATGCCATCCTTCTCCTCAGCAAGTCTTTGTTACCCGTGGGCATCTGTTCCTGGACACGTGCCACCACACCTGAGTGGGCGTTGCCTCGGCCGCTCAGGTTCCCCCCAAAAGGGCCCCCATCTACATCCCTGCTCCTCTAATGCCCTGAAAATGTTGTCTGAAAAAACCTCCATCCCTTTGCTGGACAGGTGCAGCCCGTCCTGATGAAACATCTCTGGGTTATTTTGGGAAAAACAGTGCCTTATAAAGTGGAGGCCTGTGCTCCTGCAGTATATTTCCACTGCTTTGTTTAGTTTCCTCCTTGCTTTTTCTAACGCCATTTCGCCCCCACCCCGTGCCTAACCTCCCCAGGCCCTCCATTGCGCCGTACTTTGTACGGCCCAGGGCCTAGGGCATAATTAAGGCTCAAGGCATGGGCCACTGCTATTTACATCCTCCCAGATATGCAGTGAGGTTACAGCAAGGGCTTTGCTACGATTGATCAGTGTTTTGTGCTCAACCCAATGGTTGATAAATGCAATAAGGTTAGGGGCAGGGGCATGTATGACACAATTTTGGACCTTGCGAATGCTTTCAACTCGCTCACCAGAGTGATTATATGGCGCAAACTGCATATGCTCGGTGTCCACAGGGGATACTGCAGATTACTCAAATAATGTACGCTGAAACCTCAATGACAATCCGGCGTAACTGGGGCTGATAGTTACTCGCTGGATTTTAATACAAATAAGGCATTAAGACAGGGTTGTCCTCTTGCACAGCTTTTATTATTCTTTTTCTTGCTGATTTCAAATCTCAAAACTTTCCAGCAAAACTAATCCACCAGTTCTAAAAGGGGTCCAGATTATTTGACTGTATGCCAATGATACTGTATTGATTAACGTCACTCTGAGGGGCCTAAGACAACGTTTACATTATGCAAGCAGGTTTTTTCCACTGAGAAGGGCCTGGAATTGAATGTATGGATTTGAATGGAATTGAATTGAATTGAATTGTCAAAGAATGAAATGATGGTCCTTGGTAAGGGTGCACCGAAATTCATTTGGCATAGCAAACAAGTCAAAACTGGAGTTCGGAACTCGTACAATTATCTATGTCCACTGTTCTCGGAGATTGACAGCTGGCTTCCCTACATAAGAGTGGTGGCGGAGAGAGCTTCTCCAAGCCTTAGGGAGTTGTTAAGATTTATCTCAGATTTGGTGGAAAAGACTGGATGAATGTTTAAAAATGATGGTGGCTAAGATACATGCTTCTGAGCAGTATAGCATTGAAATCTGGAGTTATGGCAATTCTTTGAGCCTGGAGTTCATTCAAAACCAATTTTTTAAGGAGGATGATTGGCCTTCCTCCGAGTGATGCCTTGAGACTAGAACTGGGTGTACGTAGTATTACAGTTCTAGGCAAACCTAAGTTCTCCGAATTTTTCATGAAAGTAGAATCAGCTAATAACATTATATAGGCAGTTGCAGAAATATTTTCTCCAGCAGCGCATGACAAGCTTTCCTGGTTCAAACGTGACCCTATTTTGTTGAGGAAATTGGGTTTTGATTGTGGCCATATTTTAAATAGCGCATCAATTAAGCTAGTTGTTAGAATCGGGGCAGAACTGCTAGAAAATGCTGCTACGATTAAGCAAGCTAGCAAACTAACATCAATTCCATTGTTTGCAGCTTTACTCCATGCTTCAGCCGATGAAAGTGTTATAGGAACTCTCAGATCATCAGAGCACAGGAGGACACTTCTAATGATCAGGCTAAATGCCTTACCACTGAAGGCCGTTTACACAATGCGTTGTTTGATCATATTATGGAATCCATTATACAAGAGAGCCTCAGCACTTTGAAGCTGTAGCAATGGCAGTGAAGCGCTTTACAAACACCACATACCAGAAATGAACACCCACCCTTCTGTTGATGAAAGTGCATTTAATCAGGAGTCAGTTTTGAAACATAGAGCCTCTATACGAGGCTGGGGGTATCCGTGCCTGTACTACAGTCATTTTTTTCTGGCGCCTAGAACAGGGTCATTACGACCTTGCCGAACCCGGTAATTGCCCTTTTGTGGGCACCGGAAAAAATGATTCCCCATTGCCATTTGAGCCCGATAGTGCTCAAATGGGAATGGAGAGGGTGGTAGCACTGGTGCTACCGTCATGTTCTGCCCGTGTGTGCCAGTACGGTCACCAGATCAGACCTGGTGGCTGCAAGGGCACATGCAAGCAGAACTCGTAGTATGGCGTTATATTAGCAACGGTGCCGGTAGCGGTACCGGCACTGTTGTTGCCTTACCGCTATACTTATAATGAGGACCTAGTCTTTCTGAGTTTTGATAAGTTTTAATGAATGGGCCTCATTACGCGGCTGGCGGTAGCTCTGCCTGTAGTAGAGGCACGGCTCCCGCCGGTATTGATTTTATCCGGCACCAAGAAAAGGGCAATTACCGGGTCATTATAACCTTGCTGGAACTGGTAGTTGCCCTTTTCTGGGCAGCTGTAAAAATTATTCCCCATTCCTATTTGAGCCCTAAAGGGCTCAATCTGAATGGGGATGGTGGTATCAACAGTACCGTTATTAATGGTACTGTTGCTACCATCAAGTTCTGCTTGCGTGTGCCAGTGTGCCAGTATGGCCACCCGGTCAAACCTGGTGGCTGCAAGGACACACACGAGCAGAACTTGTAGAATGGTGGTACGGTAGAAACGGTGCCAGTAGCGATACCAGCGCCGTTGTTGCCTTACCGCCATACTCGTAATGAGGCAATGTGCTTTTCTTAGTGTCTCAACTGCCTACACTCTTATTTATGCTGTTGCAGGACACATGCCTATTCTCGCAATCTAATTAGGAGCAAATGAATGTGCATTTTAACAAATTGTAATACAAACCCATCTGAGGTTTTTAAGGTTTTTTGAAGAATTTCCTATGATGCCAAAATGCCCATTTCCCCTTCTGGCTAAGTCTCTAGGCTGTGAGTCTGATTTGGAGTAAATGCATTTGTGCTGTGACAAGTTTCAATGTAATGCCACATGTGTGTTAAAGGAGTTCCAGGAGTATGACCTGCCCAGTTCTCCACCCACTTGCCTGCACATTATTTTGGTGAACAAATGAATGTGTGTTTCAACCTCAATCCCTTTCATTTCAATGCTCTCTACTATGGGATTGAAAACTGTCCTGGTCCTTGTCTATTCACAGCCAATTCTGAAATCATGCCACAAACAGAACTGGTCCTTTGCAGTGATTCAGTGGAATATACAGTACCAATTGCCATGGACCAGCCTATTTTCAGATTGTGACCAAGTGAATCTGGCAGGTGGGTTTTGACCCACCTGCAACTCCTGTATATTTCCTTCTCCTACCTCTCACAACTTCAGGCAATCGTCTTGGTCCAGTTCACTACAGTACAAAGAGCAGGTTGTTCAGTAAACTGAGCTGTTTTCCCTAGTTGTCTGGGTTCATTCTGTCAACCTGTAACCAAACTATACAATTGCGACTCAAGTAAGGGTTCAAATGGAGTGGTCTATTTGCAGATTATTCTCAGAGGAGCCCATCAATCGCTCCAAGAGAGTTCCAGAGTTGGCATTTCACTAGGAATCCGAGTTGGTTTGCTGAGAAAGCCCAATGAAAAATCAGGCAAAAGTCTCAGCTCTTTGTTTGCAGTACAAGACCTACATACTGAAGTCCACACTAACATGGATGTGTCTTCAGGGTCATCCACAAAGCCTAGAAGGTGACGCTGGCAATTTGTTTTCATTTGGGAAAGCGGGGCCTTCAAGTGCAGGATATAGGTTCTGTCACTGCAGAACGTTGATTGCAATGGCCTTTACACTGTTAGCCTGCAGCCTCAATAACTCCCTAACTGATCATTACACTCAGTGCTTTGTGGCGGCCTTACTGTGTCATAAAGTGCTAAACAAGAAAACAGATGTGTCATGACTTTATGTAGTGACATTCACGTAGCAACACAGCCGCTTAACAGAGACCCTGAGCTGTGTAGCGACTGCACTCTCCAGTAATACAGTACCATATATTATTTCTATAGTTCCTCCAAATGCAAAATCTCTCAGTGTGTGACCTTTCAAGTAAGGCATTCTTTGGGACAGCCCACACACCCGGGCAATCCCAAATTATGTCCCTGTCTGAGATATGTCAGGGTACAGCTACACCAAATGGACCATAATACATCCATGCTTTAATGGTATTCTGGAACACACCTCAAGCCCACCAGCAACCGCTTGTGACACATGTTAGTTCTTTTGTGCGTGCTAGAAACCGCCCACACCAGTAAGAACCAAAGGGATGCAAATCATCACAAATTCTCTAGACCATTCGCTCAATGCCCACACATTCCAGCCTACTCTTCGTTTTGCTTTTGGGATTGGACCAAGCCCAATTTGCATATGGTCTTTACCCTTTCTGTAATGGATTGGCAGGCTGGAGAACGATGATCTGGAGAGTTGCCTAGAACTACGACCAAGGTGATGATTGATTGCAAATCTTCCAGCCATCACTTCTTTCGTTTTGCTTTAGTCACCCCGAGTGAGAAGGGGACGCCCAGACGTTGGGCCAGAGCCCAATGAGCTTAGAAACCCAAGCTATTCCTCACTGATGAGACCCAATGCGTCTGAAACTTGTCTGGGGATGCTTCTGGTTTCATGCAGAAGGCATTTGACCTAGCAGTGCCGGCTGGATTGACCCTTTTGGGGTGGAACCAGGTTTGATTTGCAGATGGTCTTTCTCCTTTCTGAAACGGCTTGCCAGGTTTTTTTAGAACAACACCACAGGTAAAGATTAATTCTAAACCTTCCATCCATTATCACCTTTTTTGTTAACCTTAATCTCCCTGAACGGGAAGGGTATGTCCACACGTGGGTACAGAGCCTGATGGACCTGGAAACCCAAGCTACTCATCACTGATGACACCCTATGTGTCTGAAACATGTCTGGGGATGCTTGTGACATCGTGCAGATGGGATGTGACCAATCAGTTTGGGCTGGACTGACCTGTTTGGGGTTAAACTGAGCCTCATTTGCAAATGGTCTTTCCCCTTTCTGTAATGGCTTGGCGGGCGAAGAACAATGGCCTGTAGGGTCATCCAGAGCTATGTCAGAGCTGAAGAACAATTCTAAACCAGCCATTACCTCGATTAGTTTGATTCTTTTGACTGAGCCACCCTCTTCCATCACCTTCCTTAGCTGCCAGCTTACTATCTCACTATGCCACATCTCTGCACTTACTTGCCAGGCCTCATCGCTAGCTGTTGCCTTCCTCCACCCCAACGCTGTGTCACCTCTCAGCACTCCACATCGGGAGACCATCTTCTAATTTCACTGCTCTCTCCAACACGCACATCACTGCACATCCTACACATTCCAATAATTCCCAGCCTTAATTACCCGTTACCCCCAAGCCAAAAAGTTGTTCCTGTGCACTAATAGCTATAAGCCCCTCCGATGGTGGCCTTACTGACCAGTAAAAACACCAGAGCCCTTGTTAAGACACGCGCTTCAGTTATGCCTGCATCTTGGCCCCCGGGCTGTTACCGTTACAGTACGGAAAAAGCACAATCCTCCGGGCCTATTGTTTAATTGTCTCTCTCCAAGCAGTCAACATTTCAGAATGCTAGTGTCTCAAGACACTAAACAACTCATTAAAATACTCAGAGGCTGGAAATAGCAACACAATCTGCCACCGCACTCAACGATGTAGCGTGGTTTGTTATGTGGAGAAGCACTGCTGTGCATCCTTCAGGCATGCGCTTGATTGTGGAGGGCGAGCACTTTCAGTCCTTGTTCCAAGGGAATTCACCTGCGGTGTAAGCAGCATAAGGAATGAACATGGCAAGAAGCATGATTTGATTTCCTCATCGTCTTCTCTATCACCAGGGGAACCACAGTCCTGTGAGTGGCAGTGGAAGCCATTTTAGAGGCAATGCTCTACGGCTTTTCGCATGTACAGCACACTATGACAAATTTATAGGGTGCCCTGGCACACACCTTTAGCCAATGCTCTGTGGAGAAGGCATCTATTTAAGGAAAGAGACACTAAAGCAATGGGTGCATACGCCACACATTCCCAGAAGAGGTTATTTTAGTAAGTTGGGTCGTGCAGGAAATCATTTAATTTGGGCAGGAAAATTGGATTCCTTGTCAGTAATCGGTAAATCTGTTCTTCTTTATTAGAGAGCAATCGAGCTCACAGGGGACTGAAGCGAGCCGAATGGGGATAAAAGAAGGTATACAGCATGCGCTCTTTAGAAAGAACACTGCTCGCAGAGGCGGGCGACAGATCTTTGCACTTGCTCATAGGCCTGCGGTCATGAAAGGAATCGCAGCAAAACGGCGTCCATTTTGTGTGAGGCAGAATGCATGTCTCTGATGCAATAAGTGACCTGAGGGCCTAAGCCCACATGTGGTGTGGAAAAGTATACACTGGGAAGGATACCTGAGGGGGAACGCTCTGGTCTTGTAAACAAGACTGCCCTGAGCAGCACCCTGTCCCAGTACCGTGGTGCAAAGAGACCTTAGTCCGGCAAGTGCAATACAAGAATCAGATTTTTTTTATAACGGTGACATACTTGAGGTTGTGCAGCTGATTAGGCTATAGTCTCCCCACTCTTTAGACTGCAGATGATAGTCTTGAGTTAAAAACCACGCCACCATGCCCTGTGAAGGACAACGTTCCTTTCGAAATGTCTTCCAGGGGCGTCATATGCATTCCCGTGCATATTGAAAGGTTTATGGAATGGTAATGTCCTCAAGTAAATCATTACTTAATTGCGACATTGTTTGATTGTCAGAAATGAATAAGGCGTTCTGGAAGCGCTGCCAGGGTCCTACCAGGGCAACGCAATTAGGGGCTGCCTCGGGGGACATGGCGTGGCCTTTGTGCCATCCATCCAAGCGGGAGCTTCCGTGAGGGCCACAATGGGAGGAGGCGCAGTGGCAGAATGTGGGGACCGGCTATTTTCCTTACCTGGCATCCGGTGTCCGTCCCATAAGAGAGGCCAAGCTGTGGCTCCAGCCTCTTTTTCCAGCCGCCCACGCCTGCCTAATTGATGGTACGTTTGCTCTCATTTCCTTTAATCTGCACATGGGGGTTGAGTGACCATTATGGGATCTGCCCAAGTTGTGTTTCCTTCACCTTTTCTGAGGGAATGTCCACCATGAATAGAGATCACACACCGATGCATGGTTGATGGCCTATGCAGCAATAGCTGCCACCCTCCCACCACTGTCTAAGGATCACATTTGGATTTGAAGTGCTGAAAGATGCGGGGCGCATTCAGCCATTCTCTTCCCTCTAGAATGAGCTTACTGACTGTGCTGCTGTCACCGGCCGCCTTGCGTGCAGCGCGTCAGCTCACGCGGGTCACCTAGGGGACTGAAGGCTCCTCACTGGTAGGAGCAGGCCAACATGAAGGAAACACAGGGGACGCCTTTCCCCGTGGGTTCTCTGCATGACTGGCCTTTTCAGAAGAGGTGAAGCCAGATGCCTTCTACAACTATAGTAGGAATAAAGCTCTTCTGCAGTCTGAGTCAAGCCTTGACCCTCACATGGCACTCAGATGTTCTTCACACAGACCCAGAACCATCATCTTTTGAATCCCCAGTCCCTCTTATTCGGCACATTGATCTTATATCATCCTAAGCAGTATAAACAGTTAGGTTTAGAGGAAAGCTGTAATTGACATTGCACGTTTGCACAAACAATGCTCATTAATGGGGCTGAAAATCATGACAAAAGGAACACGCCTTCCTTTCCAAAGAGCATCTTCACTGATTCAGAGATGCCTACATGGCTGCTGTTATGCCACAGCTCTTTGTTTTTGCCCCTAACCAAAACTGAAATACCCACTCTCCGTCACAGTGACTTCTAACTAAGGATATAGCAGTAAATATTGCCCTGGATGGATATAAGAAGTGTCCATGTCGATATGATATGATATGAAAGGTTATATATAATGCGCTTAATACCCAGAGGTTTCTTAGCGCAGACCCGGGAATTGAACCTGTGCTATCCTTCTCAGACAAAGCTATGGAATGTTTGATACTTTTGTACTGTGCCAAATAACCAACTTAGTAGTTTTAGAGAACTAAGGTATGTGTTTGGAATGTTGTCCTGTGCCCTGGCCACTGATATCCGGACTTTAGTCTGCTGCAGGAATGACAATGAGAGAGAGGAGGGGACGCGGGAAGCAGACAGAGGTCGGGAAGGAAACAACAGGGATGGGGTGAATGCTTTGTGATAGCATGGGTGTCTGCCAATCCTGTTAGGCGGACGATAGTTCCTCACAAGGAAGGAAGCAGATATGTCCTAAAGTGTTGTGATGGTTGGGTTGTGTTTCCAAGACATATTTGGAGAACTGTAGGTTAGAACACAATGTAATGGATGAATGATGGGTAGCAGAGCGCGCTTGGGCAATCCCAGAGGTGGCTTATCCGCCTGGGCATGGCTACAGGTTCTGGAAGCAATATGGGAATGGAACCACGAGTGGGACTTCCAGGATGTACTATAAAGACCAGGAAACATAAAAGAAGCGACCACGGACCCCAATTCTCCAAATCCTTTGCTGACTTGCGTGTGGTATTTGCACCAGGAAGTCAAGACAATCAGTGCTTTCTGCAAATGGCATGAATCAGTGCCATTTGCAGACGGGCTACCGGAAGAAGTTGTGATGGTTAGGGAACATGTCGGGAGTGGCTGACGAGCATGCAGGCACTTCCCCGATTCACAAAGAGGAGCACTTTCATGAGCGAAAGTCGCTGTAGCGTTCTAACCTGTGCCCAGTTTCTCATGGTGGGGGTCGGGTTAGGTGCACAACAAGCTCATTGCCAAAAGTCATGTGTCCATAACACGTTCAGCATTGATCTACCCCAGATGCAAACTCACGCAGTGCACGATGTTTCCATGAATGGATTTGTTACATGTCCACTCATGAACCACGGGTGGAAATAAAAAAACAAAAACTGCAGCTGCATTGACAGGCATTTGAATGCCCATCACTGAACAGGTGATCGCTGACCCCACTTGGGTAGGAAGCTGCCCTCAGCCAAGTGCGGTGAGTTGGCTAATGCCTGTCTGTGTGTTAGGAATGTGCCTGATCTTTAGCTATGCATGGGGGGGGCGGGACGCAGGCCCCCTTGCACCCACAGCCTGCCCATCCTCTCCCCTCCGGATGCCCATCCTTGTTGTGAAACAGGGATTTGTGTATAGGGAGGTGTGACGTCAGGACGTGAAGGGTTTTTCTTTTTGTGTTGCTAAAAGTTGTGTTCATGTGTAAACGAGACACTGCAGTGCAGCCTGCGTTACATGGGTGCACCCTGCCACAGGCACATTGCTTTCAGGAACCGAAAAGTGGGCCATAAGGGCGAAAAGATAGTAGTGGCACCAGGGTCCAGTTAGGTTAGATGTGGGTTGAGAGTGCATTGTTGATCCTATTAAAAATAACAGAGTCAGAGGCCTAAGCCTCTTAGAGAAAGCGTGCCTGTCTCCCAGTCAGAATAAACACAGCTGTTTCGATTGTTTGGCTGTAAGGGACAGCACGCCACTCTCCTGCAGTGAGCTGCCTCGCCTCTGGCGGCTCCTGTCACTGTTGATATGCTGCAGGTGAGGCTCATGAGGCTCACTCTCTCCCTGTTAATGTCTATAGCTATTCTTAGCTGTCTCCGTGTTGTATGTCTGACCTTCCTCATGAATGATGTACTCAGTTTACCATGTACCTGCGGGGCGGGGGGTGGGGTGCATGGGGGGGGGGGGCACGTGGAGACTGTGCATCAGGCTGCCAGAATTCTCATCGTCTGCTCAAACGTGTCACACACGGTGCTACAATGTATTTCTAGGGCCCTCTTTGCTTCTGTTGGTCAGGGCTGGTGCTTGGATTGTGCCACCTCTGGTGAAGTGCCCACACTCCTTTTCTGAAAGGTTGTGACTTTTTACGTTCTGGGTCATTGGTGTCACTTTATCAGTACCTAGTGGAGCCAAAGCCATTGGTATGGATAGGTGCAGATGGCACATCTGTGGGATACGAATCTGTTTTACAGATGTGTCATTATTGTCTGCTTTTGTATGTGGCTGGCATTGTATTTCAATGAAATGTAATGCAATGCAATGGGCATGTACATTTCACCCGTGGACATCATTGGGGTTGTCTGACACTGAGGATTTTCTTAGTCGATGTCACATATTATGCCCATGCCAGTCTACCCCTTCTTGGATGAAGAGGGGAGTGGACTGTGTGGGAGTTGGCGACCGGAGAAGCAGGAAGCACAATGTAGGAAGAAGATAACGATAGGCAGCGAGGTGGAATGGGGGTGTTTGTTTATGATTGGGAGTGTGTGGGCTAGTGTGAGGAAGAGGACATGCAGAGAGTTTAAGTTGGAGGGCTGAGAAGTCAGCATTTTCGAGGCATATCCTAGCTGCTAGATCTGGCACTACCAGGGCTCAGAAGCAGTGTGGTTGGTTGTTGAGTAGGCTGGGGATGTGCTGAAGCAATCCAATCTGCTCTGAGCATATCTGTGGACTGGATGTGCTTAAGCTTCCACAACCCATCCATCAAGAATGGCATGTATGGTCTGCATGTAAGTCCCAAATTATGATATGATATGATGTGGCATTTATAATGTGCCTATACACAAGTGTTTCAAAGCGTGACGAGGCAAGGGAGGGTGAACAGAGGGAAGACAGACAGCGATCTTACTAGGCCAAGTGCCATTCAGATCGCGCAAGTGCAAAGGAAGGGGGAGGAAGACAAGTGCAGGGGGGAAGTGCAGTGCATGGGATAATAGAATAACAAGAGAAATAAACGTCCAGCAGGTGGCAAGTGCAGGGTGAGTACAGAACATAAGTGCTAGTTGGGGGACTGTAGGGATTCAGAAAACAGTCCACAGGTGCAGGGGTTGCCAGGGAGGCAGTGCAAGCATGCATCTGGCTGGGCTAAGGCCCAAGATAAGATGGGTGGCCAGTTAACCAGTGCAGTTTCAGTAACAGCCAGGACTTTAGCAGGGGAGAGGGGGAGAGAAAGCAGAAGCAAAGAGGACTGTTTTCAGGTGCTTCCGGAACCGCAGGTGGTTCTCCTCAAGTTTCTGGGAGGCAGGGAGGCTGTTCCAGAGGGAGGCCCCAGCTGAAGAGAGAGATCTGCCAACAACGTGTTGCTTGGAGAAGCGACTGACCCTGAGGGAGTTGGAGGCGGATGAGCGAAGAGCTCTAGAGGGAAGATATCTAGGAAGAGAGAGTTGAAGGTATTGAGGCCCCAGAAGGCCTTTTTGCTTCATATCACCTTCAAGCTGTTTTGAATGGCTTCTCAGACTTGTGGATGGCATCAAAGCAGCACGTATTAAACTTGCATGGATAAGTCACCACGATTGTCTGTTTGGCCAATGGATTATTTTGACTGAGAAGGAGTGACCGGCAGAGTATTAAAGCCATTGAAAAGAGTACCATAAAAACATCTGATAGCGGAAATGGCATAGTGTACTATACAAGATAAAGAAGAGTGCAACAGAGCATAAGAGCACCAGAATGGGAGGATATCCGAAGTAGGATTGTTGACCGAGCTCTGAGAAGCAATAGATCACTTTACAGAGGGATACACCAATACAGATAGATATCAGAGTGCTTTACACCGGTGTACACCATTACAGAAGAATAATAGAGTGCTTTTCAGTGGTAACCACAGAAAAGATATACAGCGAGAGGTAGGATATAGAGGTGAACAGAGGAGAGGTACCGTTGTGGGGAGGAGAGGGGCGGTGTCTAGCGAGTCAGGTGGTGCGAGGGGCAATGTGATGGCCTAGGTGTTGAGGAGGAGAGACTCCTTCAAGCTATCAGTTCTTTTTTTAATTGTAGGAGCACGGGGGCAAGTCTGATGCTGACGGGAAAGAGGATCCATAGTCTTGGGGCATAGTCAGAGAAGGCTTTATTTCTGGTCCTTTCAGCAGTGGATTTCAAGTCTGAACGTGTCAGCTTCTGGTGGTGCACTGTCCACCACAGAAGTACATTTTCTCCTCAAGGTAGCTGGGTGACTTGAGGGTGGCTCCCTTAGAGAAAATGCAGCAAGAATTGAAAGTGATTGGTGCATGCAGGGAAAGCCAGTGAAGGTTGATTAAGGCAAGGGTGATGTGGTCATATCTGTGTAAACCCTTGATGAGGCTTTTGACCGCTTGTAGGACACTTCTCGGGAAACAAGGGAGGATGATGGGAGGCCTTTGAGTAGCCATTGCCCCCATCCAGGTGAGATGGTCCGGAGGGAGGGCTTATAGCAAACTGTCTGAGTTTTCCTAGCTATGTGTGTCTTGAAAGAGAGGTGCTTGTTCATGTGAACCCAAGGGACATGGTGCAGGAGGTGAGTTTGGGTGCGAAGCCCTCCAAGTTCATGGTTGATAACCAGGTCTGTATGTCTGGGTGTTCAGTGTTTTTGGAGAATAGTAGGAATTCAGTCTTGAAGGGGTTGAGGTTCGAATATGCACTGGAGATCCAAGACTGGATCAGCAAGAGGCTGGTTTTGAGCCTATAGATGCCCCTGATGCAGCCAATCTTGATGTATAGGTGTGTTTTGTCAGTGTATTGTGGAGGTGGATGTTGAGTGTGGCTAGGAGGGCTCCCTGTGGCTCCATGTATAGATTGAAGATCACTGAGGAGAGGATGCAATGCTGATGGGTACAATTGGCGATGTGGAGGAGTCCATCTGAACAAACTACTTGCGGTTGGCCAGAGTAGGGCAAGGTTGCTAACCCCCATGCACCGATGTAGGGTGTCCATACACGGCTGGTGGTCTACTGTGTCAAAATGGTCCGAGAGGTTGAGTAGAACCAGGAGGCAGGGGTGGCTGTCATCAAGGATGTTGAGGCCATCGTCGACCAGCTGTATGGTTGCAGTCTCTGTGCTGCCTCTGATTCCAGATTGGTAGGTTTGGAGGAGATTTCTGGTGTCGATGTGTTGCTGCAGTTGTGTGGCTACCACTTTCTCAATGAGCTTAGCTAGGAAGAGAAGATGGGTATTGGGGTAATAGTTACCTAGGTTGTCTGGATCCAGAGTGGGTTTCTTTAATAGGGGGTGGACTTGTCCTGTTTTAGGGTCAATGGGAACGTGCCTTGAGTTAGGGCACTGTTCATGATCTCCAGGTAGGGAAGGAGAACTTCTGCCAGGAAGGTCTTGAGGACAGATGTTGGGAGGATGTCATCTGTATACGAGTTGGCTTTGAGGGTGGCCTGGGTTTCTAACAGGTCCTCTGTCGTGAGTGTCTTGAATGTTGTCCAGGGTGTGGAGGATTTGAGAGGAGGGACGTGAGGTGGGTCTGTGGATACAGAGCTGTTGTCTATGTGCTGGTAAATCTTGCTGATGTTGTCGATGAAAAAGGTGTTGATGGCTGTGGAATTTTTGATGGAGTGTGGTATGGCAGGATTGGGTAGCCGGTTGACGAATGCTTGACCACTTTCAAGAGGGCTCTGCTTTTAGTACTGGCTTCTGCTATGGTATTCTGATAGTAGGAGGCCTTCGCTGTTTTGCTTAGCTGTCAGTGGGTTGCTAGGAGTTCATTGAGGAGCGTCAGGCCAGAACAGTTCTTGAGCGGCACCAGGTTTTCTCTTGTTTCCTTATAACTTTTTTGCTGAGGTTGAGTTATTGCGTGTACCATGGTGTTGATGGTTTTGTTTTGCAGGTGCATTGTTTTGGAGGCTTATTTGGTCAATGAAGGCTGAGAGGATGGCATTGAGTGCTTCCATTAGAGACTCACCATTCCGTTGGGGGGTGATTGGTCCATGTAAGGTGTAAGTTGGCAAGGTCTTCTGTGAGTGCTTCCACTGGGAAGTTCTTGAAGGACCTGAAGGTTTGAATGTTGGGTTCTGTTGGGTGTGCTTGACTATGGTGGTGTGAAGGATGTTGGAAAGGCACATAGGTGGTCAGGCCAGTGAAACGGGAGAAGAGAGCTCTAGTGGAGGCTAGACGGTGCTGTGATGATTAGGCCGAGGATGTTACCTTTCTGGTGCATTAGGTCTTTCGTGTGCTGTGTGAGGCTGAGGGTGTCGAGAAGGCTGAAGTGTTGTTTCCTTCATCGGTTTGGTGGCCTTGTTGCCTAGGAGGTTGAAGTCTCAGAGGAAGATGTTGTTTGCGAGCATGAGGCACATGGTGGTGACCAGGTCAGTGAAGTCTCTGATGACGGTGGCGTTGGGCTTGTGTGGTCTGCAGATGAGATGGAAGGTGAATGTGTCCATCGGGGAGAATGGGAAGTACCAGCAGAGGACTTGGAATTAGCCAATGTTGTTGATGTCAAGTCTGGTACAGGGGCACAATGTCTTGTGTATGACTGCAAGGCCTCTGCCTGTCTTCATCGGCCGGTCTATGTGTTGGTTGCTGTAGCCAACAATGACAAGGAAGTCTAGGATATGTGTGGAGCTGGGTGTAAGCCAGGTCATAGTGATGAAGATGGCATCAAGGTTGTGTGCAATTATATAATGATGAGGTTGGCGATGTCTGCTGTGTGGGTGATAGCTGAGCAGACGTTGCAAGCATCAACTTCCATGTTGTCGACGATAAGGGGGTGTTAATAGGATTGAGGCTGATATGGGTGAGTTTTCTGCATTGTGTAGTCCATTTCT
The DNA here is from genome assembly GCF_040938575.1 of Ambystoma mexicanum. Classification (NCBI taxonomy): domain Eukaryota; kingdom Metazoa; phylum Chordata; class Amphibia; order Caudata; family Ambystomatidae; genus Ambystoma; species Ambystoma mexicanum. Next base: position 1,022,442,805 of record NC_090925.1, on the reverse strand, counting down.
TAGAGAAAGGGCAATGTTGTTGATGTTGCCGTTGCCTGGTGATGGTGGGGATGGCCTGTGGGGACAGAGGAAGAAAACACATGTCAGCGCGTGCACCTGTTGTCTGAGCAGGGGTTTGGTCCAAACAGGAATTGCCATTTTCTTTGTCTGCCCTTCCCGTCGGACGAGAGACGCCCTAGATCTAAGAGTGAAGAGGAGAAAGGAAGAGGCTGGGCTAAGAAAGTTGGTGGGGCTTAGGCCAGGTGACTAGATCCAATTGCACCTGCTCACCAACTGCAAAGGAAAGAGGCTGGAGGGCTGCTTAAGAAGGGAAAAAGGGTGGGGAAAACAGGAAGGCACTAACAGTTTAAGGTGATTGACAGGTGGATGGGTGTGGGTAAGGCCTTTTGACCTTGATCCACTTGCACCTACTCACCAAATGCACCAATGTAAAGGAAAGAGGCTGGAGGACTGCTTTAGAAGGGGACAAGGGTGGGAAAACAGGAAGGTGCCAACAGATTTAGGTGATTGACAGGTGGGTGGGGATTAGGCCAGGTGCCCTAGATCCACTTGCACCTCTTCACCAACTGGGCGCCGTCTGGTAAAGGACACAGATAAGTACAGCATGGCATAGGGACCTAAAGCAAGACCTGAACACCAAAGAACAAGACCATTTAACAGGGGAAAAAAAACTGCATCCTAAGGCACAAACAGACCACTGACCACCCATACCCATCATCGCACACATACAGAAAAGCTTCTCAAAACTCACCCCTTCCAGTTTTGAAGGCTATTCATCTGCTGTTTGATTGACAAAGTGAGAAGGGAGAAGTGTAGTGGACATCGACAGACCCACAAATAAAGGGACACCACCTCCACCCCTGCCACCACTGTTTCATTCCTGCCTTGATGCAAATTGCTCTTCCCTTTCATCTGGAGGTTTCATATCGGTCATAGCTACATGAAAACATATATGTCTATGAGATCAGATCAAGCTGGCTACTGATGCATATCTGATCATTTGAAAAAAATGCATGCTTCAACAATATGGAATTATGTGTTTGTTTTTGTGCTTTGGACAGCAATGCCAATTAACCAATCCACTAACAATTTCACCCCTCTGCATACACCCCTCAAACTCTAACCAAACACATCTACAGGTCTACAACAAAACAATCCGCACAAACTTCACTACACTGCAACACAAAACAAACCACATATAGACTTGCACAACAGCACACGAGGACTACCAATCGTAAAATAAAAAACAAGCCCAGCCAACGGACCCCCCGGGCTGAGGCTGCCAACAGCACATCACAGCTCTCTTGCACTTTCCATCTTATTCCCACTAACTCAACCCCGTTCCCCTTTTTTTCAGAGCCACCAGAGCGCCAGGGGACCACTCCGGTGGTGATAGGATGCGGTACAAATATCCTTTAACATTAACATTAACATTTTATATGGTGCCAAAATGGTGCCTTACATTTTCTTCAAAGTGTTTCGAGAGAAAACATTATGTTAAAAAACTAGGAAAAAATACATAGTTCAGAAATGATCATCAAAAAGAATAAAAATACATTAGTGTAACATGGGGAGGGTGCCTGACCGAGTCTCTAAATCCAGGACTTGAGAGGGACACTGAGAAGGCCTTATGTCCTCCAATGCTGAATAAATAAATACTACGACTAAACCTGTTTTGGGACACCCCCTGGTCCCTACCTGTCTCTCTGTAACATTTACTTTCCTATCTATGTACCATATTCTTCCCATCTTCCCAAGTTACCAGCGATGTAATACCTACGGGTTTAGGCGCTGTAACCAAATGAAATAAATACATAAATTAATACCCCTTGTGTCTTACCTGCAAAGCTTGTCTTTGCTGTTATTTTTTTATGGAACGGATCCCAGATGGCAAGGTGTGACAGAACACGTTTTCTTTTCGTGTTTTTGTATGAACATGTTTAAGTGCCATCTGTGCCTGTTTAGATTTCAGTACCTAACATGTGTTGTGATAAGCAAAGGCCCAAACTTTATTGCTGTCCCTTAGTTATCGCATGACGTTTTTAGGGACATTTCATGCTGCACTTGACTTAGCAGAGATAAAAACTTTTGACTTTGGCAATGCATTCCCGCGCCATTCTGCTGATGTTGCCACATGTGACTATAAAGTGTTGCTTTGTCCTTGACCGTGCCCTAATGTTGTGGCCTTTCCAAATACATATAATTTTAGCGCCTCTAGTTGCCTCACTGATTTGTCTATTGCTTCACTCCTCTTTCATGCTTTCGAGAGCATTTAAAGTCATTTTCTCTGTAGCGTGTGCTATAGATGGTGTCATTCACACATGCCAGGGTATCTTGCATTCACCAGTTTCATTTAGTAACTTTTTCTTGCCTTCTTTACCTCACGATACTACTATTTCCCAGTTGTATATGCCTACCTGTTACCCGTTCCATATTCATGTCTCACCTACTGTATTTTTGGGCCCTGATTCATGGAATCATTTGCGTGTGAAATGGGGATTTGCATGACATTCTGCCCGCACATCCCTGTTTGACGAATGGGGATTCCATTAATCATGCATTACGCGCCTGATTTTGAAACATTTGCACTGTAGCAAATGAAGAGCTGCCCATGAGCATCTTGCCTTTGCGCCTGCGACCTCACACCTGATTCACAGAAGCCTAACACTGCAGCACATCTGGAGATGCGTTGAGCTTGCCTGAGATGTACACCTGAAAATGTGACTCACTTGGATTGGCTAATGGACACCGCAAAGATGTTCCTGGCATCTTCAGATGTGTTCCAGTTTCAGGTCCTGTTAATCAGTTGTAAGGTCGCAGGAGCAAATCTGAGATGCTCGGGGGTATCACCTGATTTGCCCCAGTGCAAATCTTTGCGAAGCAAGGCCTATGTTTTTAAATGATGATTATTGATGATTTTTTGGAAGATAAATTAATCATCTGCGTTTCCCTGTTTTCTGATTTTCTGGTATCTTAACAAGAGCCCTTCGCTGAATCAGCTAGATGAAAATGCACACACAATTCCAAATTAATATTGAAATGAACTATTCAAATGTAAATAGAAGGCTAATTAAACATAAATATATTTCTACGGTCAATATATCGCTCATACAAATATGCTGAGATCGCCAACGCTTTTTCAAGCTGCAATGTGCTTAGAAGCTGGGCAAATATTGAACTCCCAACACAAATCATATGAATTGAAAGCTCTTTTCAGCAGTAGTCGAAGTGTTTGGAAATAAGTAGTGGAACTATGTTCCCTACTTGCCTCGACCCACTCCCCATCACCATACTCTCTCCCATGCACAATACAAACCCCCAAGAAACATGCACCTGCTGTGTAAGGGAATGTTCAGTGCAGAGCACGGAAAATGCAAGTTCCCATTTCTTCCACACTTTTATTTTAAAACGAAACAATTCGGGAATGGTTTCTTAAAAAAAAAAAAAAAAAATAGAAGCAGTAAAATGTAATGAAAAAAGTAGAGGAGCACCGCTCCCAAATGCTACCGCCCACTTTGACCACTGCATTTTAGGATTGCCGTCAGACACAAAGGCGTCAATTCTTTCTTTTCATTTTTGGCAGAGTGATTTTTGTGTGCTCTTAATGGCTCCTGAAAAATACACATAACCATGTGCAGGTTAAGGTCAAGGAGACTGAGTGCCGCCCTGTCAGTATCTAGCATTCAGTGAAAAAAACTTTGTTAAAGGGGTTATGGTTAAGTTGTGCTACTAAAAACCTATGAAATTCAGTAAAAAAAATGTTGTTCAAGGGACGTTATGGTTCGAAGTAAAACCGAAAAACCCCAGAAATTCGCAATTTATGGTAAGCTAAGCAACCATAATTCGTGCCAGCACCGTGCACTGCTAAGACTAACACCCGGGACATCAAAGATGACATCACAAATATCATTGATGACATCACTGATGACATCACATGTGCATTTACTTTTCATACAAGGGGTTGTGAATGTAATGTTGGCAAAAACGTATCAGGGATTATCGGGAAATGTGTAATAAACTACATGCTTCATCACACAATTTAGTGTTATAAAGAACATGCCATTGCAGTGTTCTTTCTAGTACAGGAACCTACTCATACAGAAATGTAGGTATTGGCTGCAGCATACACCACAGAGGTGCTATATTTGTAATTTTCCAAAGTTACATAATAAAACGGTGAATGCTTCTGTATCAGACTTTTTTGGACTGGGAAACACGTATCACTTACTACATATTTCTACTAATACACACACAACATAGACTACAATGCATACAAATATGTGGTTTGTATATGGAGATTAAAGTAAGCAAACAAGAGGCAGTATCATTAGCAACTGTGTATAATCTACATGATTGTATTCATGCACAAAACTGATTGCTGTTTTTCAGGCCTGCTTCTTCCCTTCTTCCCCTATATATGTCCATTATAAGATGTGATTAAATTCTAAAGGAAGTAGTGTAGTAGTATAAGAACATGTGAGAATAGCAACATCTATAAATGTAATACCTTTTGAAAGTTAAGTTTCTGACTGTCAGTAAATAAACCCACCTTGCCAAGATATGGCAGTGAACAAAAAATTTGTGATGTCATCTTTGATGTCCTGGGTGTTATTCTTAGCAGTGCATGGCGGTGGTGTGAGTTATGGTTACTTAGCTTACCATAATTTGCGAATTTCTGAGGGTTTTCGGTTTTAACTTCGAACCATAACGTCCCTTTAACAAAGTCTTTTTCACTGATTTTATATATTTATAAACATTCTGTATTAGGTACAGTAAAATAATATATATATTTCTTTTTACACAGAAAGCTCTACTAATTTAGAATGGCTGGAAGAAAATTGTCCTTCTGATAAAATAAGTAAAAACATTGATACTAACTTTGCATCCGGCCATGCAGGCGGCTGCCTGATGTGCCAGCCTCCAGGGGGGCACCACCACCAGCAGGTGTGAATGGAAGTGTGAATGAGGTGCAAATGAGAAGCAAAATTAACACACAGGATTAAAAAAAGTGTTTTTAATGCTGAAAATTACACACACACACACACACACACACACACACACACACACACACACACAAACTGCCTAGTCACCTGTCTTGTAGCACTTAACTTAGATCTTTGTGCTTTCTAGAATATGTACTTTCATGCATGTGTAACCAAGATTGAAAACCCTAAGAATATCAATTTAAGCTAATAGGACTTAAGAAAATAACCATTCGGTGTACGTCTCACTACTATGCCCACCATGAGGTGTTCTCAGAAATAAGTGACGGTCTTCTTATAAATAGAGGATGCACACATGCTTTAGTTTACCTAAAAACCCACATGTGGTAACACCTCCGCTACAGGACAATTTAAAAGCACACTACTGGGCATAGCAGAGTGTGAAGAGCAGTCGCAAAACCTGCCAAGAGCATGAGTTTTTGATGAACACTTGCATAGCTGTCAAGTGCTCCCATATTATGCCCAATAACACAAGCCTGTTCTTGGTTTTGACATTACATGCTGGAATTTGTAGGCCCATACTTAGCACGAGAAACATGAAACTACAAATCCAATCATGCAATGAGAAAAGCCAGCACTGGCTCTTAGTGGCTCACATGGCAGCTATGCACTTGGACATCAAGTAGTGGCAGGGAGTTTGGAAATGCAAGCAAGGCTCAAAAGTGCACTGACTGGACAGCAGGATATGAAGACGACCATTAAATGTAGCGTGAAGCATATCAGACTGAAATCAATGTTTGGCAGACTAGTTACTGATACAGTGATTAGAAGCATGTGTCTATTTATGCATTGAAACAACTTCCTTTATAGCACAGAAATCCTCCTTCGTCGTGTTTGAAAAGGCCAGCATAATCTTACCAGAAGTCTGCTAATTTGGCTCATAGTGTGCACCCCGTCAACCGACAACTTGGTGGCATTCCTTTTGTAAATGCCAGCGCATTCTAAGACCAGGCCACCTAATGGAAAACACCACACTTCTCTATATAAACAAATTATTGCCCATTACTTTATGTGTACTTTGCAAAAAAAATGTTTAAGCACACCATACAGACATAAAAAATAATACAGAAACAGACCTTAGAAAATCATCTGCAGCAAATGCAGCAACACATTAATCTATTAAAATATTAGTGCACTCAGAAATATTATTTTCCCAAGTGTTGGGGCATGTACTTCTAAGCACACATTGATCGATCGTACAAACATTTTCTGTGCATCTTACCATATTTTTACTCTTTTTTACACATGCGAAATGAGGCAACAGGGTGCAGACATCTTGTGATAATCTTATCCGTTCCTGCATCGCCTAAGGTGAACTGCCCTGGTGGCACCAATTCATATGCCCCGCCCCTGAGTCTAACATCACCAAACCTAGTGATATGCTCCACCTATCGCCAGAACATTACTATACAGCGTAGTAAAACGCACCCAATCATCACCTATGTGATAATGTTACTTGACACAGAACCTGGGATATCAACACACATCATCTCACAACACAGTGCATCCCAATTTTGAATATGAAACCATACTTTTAAAGGAAATACCAAATAGTACAATTTGTAAAGTACTTTTATTTCACAATAACACTCCGAGAACATCCGGAGACTTACATATGTCTGCAAATAGGTAATAGTTTTCTTCGTTCTCAATCCACAAATGTTTATCGTGAGTCACGCGCTATTCCTGTGAAGTATGAACTTCCGCTAGGCCACCACAAAACATATGAAGTTGCTCCGTTTCGCTGGTATTGCATACGGGCATATGGGCTTGTGTCGATCAACCCAAAAAAGTGTCACTGGCATCCAACCAATGATGTATATTTGTAGCTGACGGTTAAAAAAAAACATCAGTTGGTATCTGGAATCCATGACAATCGCAGAAACTCAAGATGTAGTTGTTTAAAAAAAACATAACATAAATGTGTCTCAGTAACCAATCTTATTACAGTTTATAATTTTAACCATCAATTTGGGCCCCTGTTACAACTATTGATAAACACAGATGTCAAACAATGATAACTCAAATAAAAAAACGTGCAAATTACTCTTCAGTTTGCTGTACATGTTACTTCTATGGAATATGGTATCCTCGAAATGGGATGCTAACGCTGACACTGCAATCACAGAGCTAAATAAAACCAAAAAGAACAGATGCACAGAATTTTAATCAAATATTAGCATTCAATTACACGTTTGTGAACCTGGGGGAACCCATGACTGCACTAGACCCATCTCACACACAAGTTCTGATTGCATGTCATTGCAATATACCACACACAACACACAATACAATTTACACCACCAATATTGTCATCAAATTATAATTTGACTAGTTTGTGTACAAAACCGCCCAAAGTAAAACTCAGATTATATTCAGCATTTACATTGTATCAGCGTAAAACAAGCACTCTGTCCACTTCAACAAATTTTCATAAAATGAAATTACATGTTCCTTTCTCCAATTTTTGAATAGTGAACATTATCATATTTGAAAGTCTTGCATCCCTCCCTTCCCTTCATGCATTTCATTCTCAATCCTCGCTTTGTTTCAAGGTAAAAAAAACAATTGAACCTTATACTGTGTATCATGCTTGGGTCTGCTCAGCTAGGAAACAAAAATTCTACGGCACAGACCTTCACTCAGAATGGGAGCAGATAGCACTTCACAGCACAGAGGCATTACAAATATTTTTGAAAAACTTATGAATTGTTTGCTACCATTCACCAATGCGGGCAACCCACAGTCACGCCACACCACCTGTCAGCTCAGCCCATCTCCTGTTCACACAGCAACTCAAAACCAACATCATACTAAAGTGAAACAGCCAGTAGTGCATTGATTATATCCATGGACAACCACTATGACCACAGACATGACAAACACATCAGGGGCACCTTCCACCTAAACAAATACAGTATTTGACCAATCTCCTAATGCCCAACCCCCCCAAGCACTTCTGCACACCAACACACTCCCCAAAATTGCATTTTGCCTCTTTTCGCCGCCACGCTATCGGCGGATCCAAGATGGAGGGCGCATCGAAACAATGTGATGCACCTCACGCATCATCCCAGCCAATCAGAGAGCACGTTGCATGTCCACGGACAGTATGTAAGCCGATTAGCCAATCGGTGTCCTGTCCGCGGAGCGAACAGGGATTTGTGTCAGTGGAGCGGACATAGGTATCACACATTTCTTTGCATTAAGTTTTGGCCCTTTATATAAAAAAAAAACTACTGGACGAATTTGCACCAAATTAACAAAAGCAAGCTTTCGGGACTAAGCCGCCGCTCCCCCCACACATTTGGTGGAAATCCATCCAGCGGTTTGAGATGTAAGTGTGCTCAAAGTTTTTTCCCATTATGTCTATGGAGAAAGATTAAATTTTGGAACCCCCTATAACTTTGCCCCCCCTGGATCAAACCTCACTAAAATTTGCTAAACAATTCAGAGTGGGCCATATACTTTTTTTTGCAATGTTTGATGAGGATTTGTCCAGGGGAAGCAAAGTTATAAGCCACCCAAAAAGTGCTCTTCCTATGGGATTAGCAATTTAACCATAACAACCCAGCCACTACCGTGGCTGTGTAATGAGCACAAACACATGGCCACCTTTCTCTAACAGCATATTCAAGCAGCCCATGTATGTAGCTCCTATGACAGGCATGACCTGACAAGGGGACACGTTAATATTAGCGTCCGCCATCTAGGTTCCGGATAGATGCAGGATCATGAGGATTAAACACGTGCCGACTGGTTACCACACAGAGTTTTCTTTCTCTCACAACATATTCAAGCAGCCTTTGTATGTAGCAGCTGCTATTATGACAGGTGTGATTCAACCCAAGACCCGTTAATATTGGCATCTATCATCTAGTTTCAAAATAAATGCTGGATTATGAATCTGCCGATTTGTTTTCACAAAACAGCACTGTGGGTATATCAACCGGTAGGTTCCATGACCTAGTAGGTTCTCCCCTTCTTCTAAAAACTCATTTCGAAAACAACTATACTAGTCTCCATGACAACGAGACACTCTTTGCATATGCCACAAAGCCGGGAAAACATAGATGTCCCCGCCCAGGAAGGCATGCACTCCACCTATGCACGCATGAGAATAGGAAAACACTGGTTTCCATGACAATGACGCACCTACGTGAGAACTTTGTTTTCCAGCATGCTCTACAGATGCATTCCTTATCAGCTGCGTCGTTGACAACGGTTTTTTTGTCCAGCTTCGTTCTTGCTGAATTCAACCCGGGCCGATCCACACGGCTGCTCCCAGCTAAGTTACTATATATTAGCAGCTAGTTTTACTACTTCACAACCACATCACATACTAGACACATGTACTTTTGACATGCACTCTCTCCCTCTAGATGGACATTTACTCAACATCAGTGAACAATTTTTTCTGCACAAACTCTGGGCTGATGTAAATCTGAAACTACATCACAACAGGAGGTAGGGAAACACTAACACATGTGTTTGCATGCATAACTGCATGCTTTTTCTATGCATGGACCGCCCGTGGTTGCCATCCACACAGGACACGTAGGGGACTGAATAATTTTCCTGAATACTTATTTCAACAAAATTGGCCTTGTTTCTCCCACAGGGATGTGCACAGCAAGCAACCCACCTCTGGAAGTGCACCTAATGGAACCCTGTAACATGCATTGTTGTAGTCACATTCCTCCATCACCTTTTACCACATAGTTAAATTTGCTAGAGGTGGAAGTACCAGAAATTCGAAGCTTTTGTGGTTTCCCCATACGATTTTGATGATTTTCGCGGTGATTGAACTATGTGGTGTACCGCATCCTTCTTAAAATGAAAAAAAATATATATCTATATATATATTTATATAATTGGTGAACAGACCAGAAAACAATATATCATTCCTCCTGATGAACCGCATAAACTCATGCGGGGAAACACGTGTTGAGAATACTAAGGGTACTATAAAAATATTTGTGAAGATATTTTCTTGAAAATGAATTGAAAAAATTGACAAGATTCTGTATTTGGTGAAGTGAAACTAAAAGAAGCCACAATTGGCAATTTGTCAAACCCAAAATGTGTCCTTTGAAAATCTACAATTAAAAACTAACATTTCTTTGGTACAACACAGGGATTCCTTTTTTTTTCTACAAATTTTAGTTTTTCTTTCTTGACCAAAATAAATAACGGTCCTTCTTTTACCCTTTTAAACACATTTTTTTTTGTGTCTGACAGTATCAGTTCTTCAGATCACCATGCCTGGAGCACTCCACGGCATATCTAAATATCTAGTAGGGATACCCATACCCATGAATTCTAATTCCTAAATAAACTATTATGAATATGGCCCGATCGGTGGAATTAATATTTGTAAATAAAGGTCAAGGAGAAACCTGAGAGGAGACTTTTCTCCCACATCAGCCACAAATCAATGAGGAAAATCAGTTATTACAAGGGATTTTTCAAACAAGGGGAAATGTCATGCCACAGATAAATGAATTAACATCAGTGTTTCATATTTCCACCTGGCATTTGAATGAGTCTGAACTAAAAATACTCAAAAAAGGCCTTTTGTTTGTTCCTTATCGAAAGCCTCCAATTATGCAATTTGAAAAAGAACTGCACTAATTATTTAGGAAGATTAGGCTAAGGATGCATCTATCCCCAAGAAAAGAAGTTCAGTGAATCTGCACACATAACGCGTTTCCTGCACGTGCACACTCTCCACACTACCTCACAGCATCATCCACATGCCAGCTTCAGATGGGTAGCTAGCAGAGACTTGGCCACGCCTACCAACCTTCATATTGGATAAAATGGTTAAAATGCACACATGCATTCTGAACTACTCTGACCAATTTTCCATACCTGGACTTCGCTCCCCCGAGGATGTTCACCTACAACACTTTGAGACCACACACATGGGAAAAGGTGGTACAGAAATGACAATGACATTACATTACACACATTGTTTGACTCCACTGACACACCCTCTGATTTTGGAGAGGAGTTTACATCATTCAGGTCTACATCTAGTTTTGCTCACCTACCAATACCATATCTAAAGAGGTCCTGACATTTAAAAAAGTTATTGTTAAAGATTTTGATTAAATAGTTCAGAGCAAACATACACACAATCTAGTCGATTGGTCTATTTAACCAATTTGGAAAGACAGGCAATGGCATCCCTCCAAAATGATACCAAGATAGTAATCATAAATGTGGACAAGGGAAGAGGCATTGTGATAATAGTAGCTGATGAATATGACAATGAAGCCATCCGATGACTGACACATGCAAATCATTATGTCCTAATCAAAGGAGAGTGAGTTAAGTCCATTGCACACCAGATAAAGGCAATTACTCAAAATGGACAAGAAGCAGTGTTCCTCAGTATTAGTATCCTATGTGGGGCAAATCAGATTGCTAAAAATGATGTGATTGCCCCTCCCTGGGTCCTTACTTTAAAGACAGGAGGGGTATCTGTACTCAGGCCCTCTATATGGCACAGAAAACACAGAGCACCCCAGCAAAGGTTCTCTATAGGGTAGTGGAAGAAGGGAAACCAAGGCTTAAGCTCTCAGGAGGTGATGCAGGCTGGTTTTCAAGTACAGTGTAGTACCCAAACCCCCCACAGTGGAATGTCCACACACTATGTCATGTGCTAACACAGATCTTTATATAAAAATAAAGTTCAAGATCGATACATGAATCAATAACACACTTTGTGCTCTGGCAATTCTAATATGGCAAAAATATACAATGTCTATGTGGTACCACACTTAACTATTGACTCCAAAAAAATGCACCAACTGCTAACAGTTCTAATGGCATACAAATAAAAGAGTAATGCGTTTCAGCATAGGACATAGGAAAGAAGACAAGTTAGGTTAAACAATGGCAGAATGCTGATCCCCTCTACCAAGAGGCAGTTCTGAGTGAGGATCTCCCCACCTGGGCAAGCTGTAATACATTGTATTAACAAGTCCACTTCATTAATGTTTAAATAGCCTTGTTTCTTTGTCAAAAATGTTTCCACTACCCCAATGTACCTGAGTAGCAGATCCCTCACTGTGGACTCCTTTTAAAGCAGGAGCCACAGGGCGATGAGGGTCCTTGAGGAAGGTGAACCATGGCATCCAGAGTCCTCAAAGAAAAGAGTTTGGTGGTGCAAAGAAAACTCAATGAAGAACGTAGGTCCGGTGTGGGGCGTGGAGGGTTGGCGTCAGATGTCAGCATCTGCGATCGGCACTCGACGACGGCTGAAATTTGGATCTTCACTTGTCAGCATCTTTGTGGACCTCAGGTGGTGGGAAACCCACTGGTGGACTTTCCTTGGTCGTCAACAACCTCAACTTTCTCTGGTGGGATAAAGCAGTCGACATTGATGGCAAGGGAGCCCTTTGTTCAAATGTTCTTAGGCAAAGGTGGAGCTTTGTGGCTCCGGTCATCGAGCAGCACAGTGTCAAGCTGTCCCTGCTTCTGGGCAACATGACTCAACTGCCTTCCAGCGGTTATGCAAATCCTCCAAACATGGGTCGAAGTCAAAGGTCTTTGAGGGCCTCGATGTCCGGGTGCTTTAATTCAAATTTTTCAGCGGACCCCATCTCCAGTCGACAGCCTTTTGGGACTGGCTTCTAGGGTGCCCCGATGAATATCAGCTTCTGCACGATGTTACCTCGTAGCTCGGGGTGAGGTCTCCTAGTGAGGTCCTCTCTCGGATCAGTCCTCGATCAACTTGACAGCTTTCAGATTTCATCAAAGGAAAGCAGCAGCAATTCTTCTTCTTACAGCTGGGCTTCAAGGATAAGCAGCTTCAAGTTTCACCTTCAGCTTCTGAACAATTTGGTATGCAAGAGGTCCCCTAATATACAGATCTGTCCCTCATTCCCACTGCTGAACCAAGCTCAGTCAGCCAATCAGTCAGAAGGGCTTTCATGCAGGAAGGCAGGCAATCAGGCTCACAGTACATTCAGGCCATTCACTTCCACCCAGACACCCATAACAAGGAATGTGGATTAAGGCAAGCACACAGCCTTTCAGCACACCATTCTGCATTCATGTCGGTTTCAAGCAGGGATGTCCCATTCTTTGTGTCACACACACAGATTCCAGACACCCATAACATGGAATGCATATTGGTCACACATTCCATTCCCACACGTCCCACCCCAAGGGTGTACCCACAACATACATTCACTGGTAAGGCTCAAGCAAGTCTGGCCTGAACTTCCCCACAATGCCAATGCCACAATCGTGCTCTGAAACACTTGTGTACGAGCACGTTAGAAATAAAATATCATATCATATCATATCATATATGGTTCTTCCACCCAACAGCCAGTCAGGGGAAGGGACAGAGTCAGGGCTTCCCAGGACGTTGGGAAAACAAGGTAATACATAATAGAAACCAAGAGGCCACAGGGGCCATATTGCCTCCTATCAGGAATTCACTGATTCCCAAGGCAGGGCCTGGGTATCCCGAAATGGAGGATACTCAGAACACTTGTCAAATTCAGCATGGAGCTGCCACCAGCCCAGACCCTGCTCTGTGGGTCACACAATGGTGCCCAAAGACATACACTAGGGGTACAGGGTTGTACCCACACCCATGGGTGCCATAAGGGTAACCCAAGTGTCTCTGCCTACCACAACCAAACAGAAGAAGAGCTGCACTGCCAGGAGTCCCACATGAAAACAACACAGAACACACATGAGAAGGGAGCACAGGACAAGAACATGGAGGCCCTGTCCCTCCAATGCATTTCCAGCATCACACTTACCCATGTTGACAAAGACTTACCTGTGAATGACACGTGCCGCAGTTCCTTTTCTTTCTCCTGTCATGCTGCCATGGAATGGGAGAAGGGACTATGTGTAATCCCTTCTCCCTGTTCCATTGCGACCATTTTGTTTGTTTATTTTTTTTTTTTCATCTGCTTTAATGGCCGCCAGGGAAAGGGCGCAGGGACTACATTTAGGCTCCGATTCATGGAATTAATTGTGCAGAAAATAGACTACTTGTGCCCAATCTGTGTGTGCCACTCTGTTGATGTTGATTCATGGAATCAAATGAACAGCACTTGTCCTGGACTTGCGTGGATTTCGTGCTGGCCTGCCACACCTGTGCGAGCCGTCGAGGGCCTTGTGCAAGTCTCAGAGTAGAGGGTGGGTGTGGCCTGCACAGGAGCTCGGAAGGGGGTAGAGCACCAGAAATGGGGACTAACTTGCGAAGAAGTGGGTGTTCCGAGAGATAGCCTGCAGGCAGCCCCTCGCACACTCACTATTGCGCGGCAAGAGACATATTCATGAATTGATCGTGCAACGTCTCGGTTGGGAAATGCACATGCACGTCCTTCATCGGATCCTCCACCGGAAGGCTGACGCAAGTACACTTTCATGCTGGAATTTCAGCATGCAGGTTGGATTGCATGTCGGATATTGGGGTGCCTGTACTCAATCAGGGTTCCGATGTAACGTATGGGTGCACATAAACTGTGTAGCGGGGTACAGGAACGTTCTACGTGGGTTAGCTGGCACATTTCCCGAGTTATTGGTGAGTTACGAATTTTCAGATGCATGTTGTCAGGGGGCCAAATACAGTTACAGTGGACCCCACGCAGGCTGCCCGAGTCGTAGGCCTGCTTACGGGGACCCTACGCACTGTTTGAAGGGTGCTTGTTTTTGTGCCTATGGCAGCATGCAAAGGTAGCTTATCTGGCAGTTTCCTGCTTTGCATTTGGGCGTTTATTGCATTTTGCATTTATAGTAGTACCCCGGTATGACATGACGGGGGACTAATAGCAATAGAAGCCTCAGAGGGGGGCATTACTGGTCGGGAAATGGGATGGGTCTCACAATCACTTGTTTTCTAATTTTGTCACTAATTTTATTTGCCACAAACCCTTATTCTATACAAGATTAGGACAAATTCAAATTCATACATGAACATAATTCAATGAGAATGGCAATGCATTTAGTTAGATAGATTTCAAAATAATGCTGCACACCCAAACTAAACATATTCTGTAACATGACCAATATAAGTGCCCTCAGAGGGCATCAAAAGCGGCATCATGTGTGATGCTTTTGGAATTGCACTAACACAGGGTGCGTCTGCAGCGCTGGGAACATTCATACCTCGCATGTACAAGGCTAATTATTCTATTTATATATTATTCTCCACAATAGCATGCGCATCCAGTAGGAACACCTACCATTCACAGATACCAACTCAACACGTTGGGCACCAACACATCTTTACACCAAGGTGCACAGTATCACCCAGTCAAATGGTGTAAAGCTATACATGGAACGAGTCACTGGGAGAACTTCGCTTCAGCCCCGAAACTCCACCAAACACCCACTTGTTCGTATTCTCCCAGCACAAAGTCACTAGACCAGAGTATTATCTCAGATCTTTACTTCAAGGCACACATTGCAAAGAACACTCAGGAAACACCCACTAGCTCTCATCTTCTGCACAAACGCACCTATCATTAACACCTTAGACTTGGCCAAGCACTCGTATTCTCCCACCTTCCATCTGGCAATACCCACCGCACTGGAGTTTTGCCTACAGCTGTGAGCCGTATGGATGCTGTATTGCATGCTCTAGAAGGCATTCTTTATGGGTTACCAAGATACTTTTTCAGTTCCACTACCCTCAGGAAGAAGCAATGGCTTCCCATCTACGACTGCATCTACTAAACGTCTGTGTCGATCAAGGCGGCATTCTACGAGGTTGAACAACACACCATCTGTGGCAGTTAATGCAGCACCAGATGATGCAACATCTACATATTGTAATCAAATAACAAACACACGCACACCACATAACTCCTTAAAGTACCACAGGCCCTCCCACTCCTGGCTGAAATTTACCAGTAAAAACCAGAAGGTATTTTGGAAGAATGAAAATACATCTCTGGCTCAGCATCTATCATGCATTGCAGGGATTTGATGCTGCCATACGGCCTATTACGAGATGCCCCTACAATAGTGAATGTTCCCATTCCGGGTGGTCTATAATTCTACCAAGATCCTCTTCCTAAAGTGCTTTCACCTGCAAATTCCCCCATGCAACCTCGCCAACAGCGACCCATAAGACCTAGATACACATTGTCTGTCAGATTGTACAGTATAGTCAGAGTCTTGTCAGCTTCCGGTTCTGTTGGTATACATAATCAGTGGGAATTTGCCAATCTATTCATTATCATATACATGAGGAATTGCCCCAAGTGCATTCCATATTCTTCCTCCACCTCCTTGAACTCCATTAACACCTGGTCATGGAACAAGTCAGCCCATGTAGCAACCTTCATAGGCTCCCATCACCTCGTCACCAACCAAGCATTTCCCATCCCCTGGTAAATAGCTGCTGTCAGTGGAATATTAGGGGAGCAGGGCACCTTTATCCCCAAGAATCTCAGAACCCTATACCAAATGTTCTTTCCAAATCGTAGAAGTAAGGGCAGCAGTTCAATCTCTTCTACTCTATCCACAGAACCTCTTTTAGCATGGTCGTGCTTATGAGCCACTGCATCAATTCCGTGTCCAAAGTGACATCACCCGACAACCACCATACACCAAACTGCACCTCCCCTGCAGATGAGGCAATTGGATACCACCATCCTCATATCTTCGACGTAGAGTGTCCAGCAAGATTTGATGTCTGCAGGTACCCCAGAGCAGGTTTCTCACTAAGCTATTTAGGGATTCAGAATGGGACTTTCGTGAAATGGTACAATGGACGGGGGAGAATAATAATTTTGAAGGCTACCTGTCGCATCAACGATAGGACAGTCTCCTTAAGAAATCCATTGAGCTAGAGATGGCTGCCAGTGCCTGCCTAGTATTATGTTTGTGTGCTTCACGTGCACTATGGTGAATGTCAATCTGCAGGTATTCAAAGGAGCTAGTAGCCCATCTGAACCCAAAGACAGGAGCTGGGTGTCTTCCTGAGTGGCCAGCTCCTCTAGAAGGCAAATAATAGATGTAGTATTACTAATCGTAATGCCAGAGAGCCTGGATTGTTATCCATTACCTCCAAGATATACAGAAGGTTGCATTCAGGATTGTGAATATGCAGTAGCATATCATTCGCATAGGGTGAAAGCTGGTGTCTACTACCATCTACCAATATTTTGGTCATGTCCAATTCGGTCCTAATAAACTCTGCCTATAGTTACAATGCCAGGATAACAGCATGGGGGACAGCAGCAACCCTGTCTCGTGCCTTTTTTAAGGTCCAATGGATCAGCTATATCCTTCCCATTTTTTACCCTGGCCTTGGGTCTCCTGTATATTAACCTCACCCAACATAGAAAACCTTCCCCATTACTATAATGTGAGTGCAGAGTACATTGATTCCCACCATTATGTGTCAAATGCCTTGATAGCGTCCAGCAAGGTCACCAGTAGCTGTCCTAGTCCTATCTAGAACATAATGGAGAATCATCAGACTGATGGAGGTGTTCCTGCCTGGAACAAAGCATGTCTGGTCTTTATGTATAAGCGTGGCAATGACTGCCTAATAAACTCTGCCTATAGTTACAATGCCAGGATAACAGCATGGGGGACAGCAGCAACCCTGTCTGGTGCCTTTTTTTAAGGTCCAAAGGATCAGCTATATCCTTCCCAGTTTTTACCCTGGCCATGGGTCAGGGCCGCAATCTGTCAGCAGCCTAGATAGAAGTAGAAGTAAGTAGAAGTAAGGATCTTAAAGTTCTGCTTGGGCATGGAGAGGGGCCTATACGAATTGCATCTATTGTGAGGTTTCCTTGTTTTGAGAATAGGAACAATCACTGATTCCCACATACTCCTCCGACATATCGCTACATCATAAGCTGTCTGATATGTCTGCAATCATTTTGGAGTTACATCCGTATTGTACTCCTTGTAGAATTCAGCTAGGAGGCCATCACCGCTCTGCATTGTCCCAGACTGAAGGTAGGAGACCGCCACCTGTATCTCCAATTCCACCAGGGGGGCATCCAGCAGCTCTCTCTGTAAACTTGTCAGTCTGGGTAATAGTATTTGTGACAGTGTGTATTCTCTTTCCATCTCATCCTCTTTCCCATCATCCCCATACTATACCTCCTAGCATCTCTGAAAAATTCCCTTTATCTCAGCCTGTGATTGCCATTGCTCTCCGGATTCATCCACTGCCGAACATATCGTGTCTGGCATAACAAAGCAATAATTCTGCCTGTTTTATTATCCTGTTCTTGAAGCTTCTCGGTATAAGCCCCAAAATCAAATTTACCCAGCATCTCCCAATCGCCAATGCATTGCTGTCTGAGTGTAAACGCGTTCCTTCCAATGCTTCCAATGGTTCTCAAACGGGAATGGGGAGTTATATTTTCCGGCTCCCGGGAATGGGCAATTAGCAGGTCTGCTGAGGCTGTATTGCCCCAGTAATTGCCCATTCCGGGGTGCCGGAAAATTAATGAGTCCGGCGGCAGCTGCGCCAGTATGACCCCCATTGTGTCTGTTAATGCGTCAGCTCGGCGTCTCCACCTTGGGCTGGGCCCTTACGTACCATCCATGTGGTGATCAACGAAGCATGATCCGATTATGACTTACACAGATAATTAATATAAAAACACTCATGTATCTGTTCTGCTCGAGTAAACAGATCATCTATTTGTGTATAAACCCCACGGGGGTCGAGTAGTATGAGTAGGCCCTACGCTCTGGTTTTATGGATCTCTTGTCCAAACTATCTTGTGATTTTTTTTGTACTAGAAAGTGTTGCATTTACAATAATTCAAAGTGCCCCTGGTTCACTGCCTATAAGAGATACTCCCCAAATGGACCCAGAACAGTATCTTTCATTGCAACCACCCTTCCCAATCCCCTTTTCCTCCTTCGCGACCCCTTTTAGAACTTTTACATGGTCCCCCAACTACTGTAAATGTTAATTATTCCCCCTACAATGCATATGGAATGTGCCTCTAATGAATGCTATGTAGTAAGGACCTTGCCTCACTGTGGCCTCTAAGGAATGATTGTAACCCAGCGCAATGTAAAGTGCTATGCTGCTTCCTGCGGCTAAGCTTGCACTCAATACATTCTCACAATAAAATAAATAAATAAATGCATGCAATGAGGGTGGGCATGACAACAACTAGGGCTATTTTTGTCCTAGCACTAGTGCCACTTGTTTCCTGTTAGTTATTGCCCGATAACATTAGCCCTGTTTCTAAAGCTGGAGAGGCGGCTCCGTTTAAAGCACACCTTTTAAAGTATATTCAAAGTCTAAGGTCAGTTCAAATATCGACATCCTTCATCTCGAGGTAAAAAAAAAAAAAAAAAGCGAGAATACTTTGAGTGTGTAATACTAAGCAGGGGTGATTGCTATTACAGCGTGCACTCTCCTTATTTGATGTACACTTCCATTCCTTTGAGCATGCACTCTTTTTGAAATAACTGATGTGCACGTTCTTTAATGCACCCTTCCTTGAATACGTCTATTGCCATTTATGAGCTGTTCAATTTGGGCCACATTTTTGAAATATCACAGTACACTAATGCATTCTTGTGCATGGACAAGTGGCATTTGCGCACGTACAATTGTTTCAGTGCGTGTGCAAATGCAGCTAGAAGTGGATTTAATGCAATTGTGCATTCACATTCGTATGAGGGCAACATTTATTTGCACTCCCGGTGCCTGATTTACCAAAGCGTTTTACAATGGCGCAATCCAATTGAAAAAAGCTTTGTAAATTAGGCCCTGTGGTTTTTGGTAATCATACACCTGGGGTTTGAACTCGTTGGGCTGCATTATGGGTCAGGCGGCCACCCTGCCGGTGCTACTGGCAAGTTGCCACCAGACCCGTAATATTTTACCGGCACCTGACTTCCCGGTGCCACTGAGTGATTCCAAGTCCGGCGGCCTGTGAAGTCAGACACCGGTAAAATGTAAGTCCCCATTCCGATAGACTCCATTTGGACTCTATGGGAGTGGGGACTCGGAAGTGCTGGCACCGTTGCTAACGGTGCCAGTGCTTCCGTTACTGGTCTACCTACCGTGGCCTCTGTGCCCTGCAGGGACAGACCTGTCGGGCACATCGGCCACGGCAGGCAAACTCTGAGTTTGCCGATCCGGAAAGAAGGATGCCGGTGAGCTTGCAGGCACCCTTGTTTCCAGACCGGCAAACTCCTAACGAGGCCCTATTTGTAGTTTCAACATATAACCTGGTACGTACAAGATTGCTCCGTGCAAAGTAACCCAAACCGCTGTTTGTTTTCCTGTTGCATCACGCTGTGAGGCCGATTCATTGAAAAGTGCGCATTTCTCCCGCAATTGCAACACGCAGAGAATCACACTGCAAAAAGCCTGCACACAGAATAAAAAATGTGCGACCCACGTATTTATGGAATTCCCAGCGCAAGGTAACAGTATTTGCAAGTCGTGCCTGGAACGCCCTGACGCGCAACCACGCAAAGCATAAACATCCAAACCGGCTACCTTTGCCTACTCCCGGTGTGAACTGTTGGCGGCCGCACGACAACACGCGGATGAAAATGTATAACTCAGTTAGAACTTGGAAAATCTGCATGCAAACCCCGGTAAACTGTTCCTGCACCGCACTACACTGCGCATGCATACCCCTACGTTGGATCAGGACCCCGGTTGTGTACACTCACCCCTAATTCTGGCATGCAAATCCACCTCTGCACTGCAATTCCTATGCACAAGTGTCTTTACGCCTGCCTTCAGGTGTTGTAGAGTTTGAGGGATTTGCTTGGCTATATCTATGCCGAGAGGTTGCACAGTTGATTCCTTGAATACAAGTCGATTGGCGCAATTGTGGGCATGCAAGGGACTGTCTGCGACCCATCCCTCAGAACGCCCACTTTTTTGCATGTTCTTCCCCATTATCTGTTTTCTGCCACCTTCCGAGCGATCTCCGCAAGCCACGGCCATGCTCTGCGTGGTGTCTTGAGCAAGGAGCTTGATGGCTCGTAGAGACGTGCCGAGCCTGCACAAACTCAACTCAAGTCATAGAAAAGTAGAATTGGTCCCTGTGTATTCAAATATCAAAACATATTTAGAAAAGGCCCTCAGGGTAATAACAACAACATTACACCAGTAACAGTGCAATTAGCAATGGGACAAATATAGCTCTGGTGAAAGAACATGTGCTTTTAATCCATTGTTGCAACAGGCTAATGTTTGTCAAATTCATAGGGTCTGATTTACAGAACATTTTGCAAAGAGCAGATGCACTTTTTGCCAAAAAATTGCACTGTACGCCGCACAAAACTATATCCTGTGCTTTACAGATATAATTTTGTGACTTTGCGCTGTTCCCTGGCACATTGTGCAATGTTCGCGCAAAATGCACGAGGTGTGAGGGAATGGCCAGTGCAAAGTAGAAGAAGGGGGCAGAATATGCAAAGGTCCTCATTACATTAAGGAAATGAGAGATAACATGGGCGTGGGGAGGGAGGCACTGTGCAGATATACAAACAGGCCCCATGAAATGCAAACATACTCATATTTACGATTAAATTGTGCATCTGTGCAGACTGTAAAGGACTCAGATTTTACCGCCACCCGTGACCAACCGCAAAGTTGGACTGTGCCATGAAATCCTGAATCAAACAAACGCCATGAAATTCTAAATTAAGCAAACACCATGCACTCATAGAGAAACACTGCAACCATGCCCGTTCCTGCATTGCTCTAGTACGTACTGCTTCATGGAAGGAGGAGGAGAAGGAGGAGGAGGGCCAGGATCTGCCATACGTGCACAACAATATTTGGCATGCCTGATGGGGAAGTATATGGTACATACTGCTTCCCCCCATGTCATCCATGAATTGGTTAGGCAGTGGGAGAATGATATGTTGTCCCCAGTCATATGCTCACAGCCAATACCACCCTTGGTGAAGGACCTAACTGCCCTACAGTTCCTGGGGGCACATTCCAACGTACCACAGCCATTGCCAGTGGTATTTTACAGCCTACACAATCACAGTGCCTCAAACAGGTCCTAAGCTGCATAATAGCATGTGTGCACAGCCACATAGACATGCCATGCAACGTGCAGGCAAGGCAGACAGAGTCTCGAGAATTCTATGTAGTTGCCCAGTTCCCACAGGTACTTGGGGCAAATTATTGCACACATGTTGCACTACAGCCCCCACGAGCAACAGAACATATTTATCAGAACTGAGATAAAATTGGCATTCGCTGAAAGTGCAGGCCATCTATGAAGCTAAGGGTCACATCATGCATGTGTCTGCAAACTACCCTGTATGTACCCATGATAGCTACATATTACACAATTCCTCCATCCACCAGGCACAGTCATCAGGTACGTTCGGCAACAAGTGGCTCATTGGTGAGTATCAGCCTGCATAAACCCCAAAACCCACTTATTGGGGGTCACATCCAATACAAACCACTATACTATCACACACATAACATAATTTATGTTATGGTATTGCCATACGTTCCGGGAGGATAGCTCATCAGTAATGTGTTCGCCTTGGAAGCAAGACAACACGAAGCAACATAGGTTCGATCCCTGGGTCCTCCCTTAGAAACCTCTGGGTATTTAAGCTCATTATAAATACGCAACTAAGACAAAAAAATCAAACTATGCAACTAAAAAACAAACAATTCCCATAACAGCACCTTGATTCCTGCAGGCTGTGTGAGCACTTTATACATGCAAATACATAAATAATCTGAAGATCGTCATTTCCAGACACAGTTCTTATCCTCTATCACCTGATGACGCCTATCTGAAATCATACCACACCAGAGGAGGTCTGCTACAATGCAGCCTGCATTTGCACCAGAGGCATTGTCGAGTGCACATTTGGAGTGCTTAAATCATGGTTCCGCTGCCTCGACCATTCAGGTGCAGTACTGTTGTATGCACCAGTTGTGTCAGGTAAAATCATATTGGCATGTTGCACCTTGCATAATATAGCCACATGGCAGGGCATACCAATAGAGATGCATGAGGGGTTGCGGCCACAAGCAGTACCCATACCATTAGCAATCCTTAAGGTGAGGGGCCAGCACATACCCAATCAGCTTATCCAGACATAATTCAGATGAATAACATCCAGTGTGAAAGTCACACCATAACCACATCCCAGATAGCCTCTGATTTTTAAACATGGCAGGTACAGCTGGGCCATAAACAACAACCTGAGAATGGTAGTCCGGCTGGACATGTGGTGTGTGCCTCATACTCAAAAAATCATACATATCCCCCATCTACATTATTCACATGAAAACCTGAAAACATGGGGCGATTCCTTAATATTACAAAATGAATTCCCCAAGTCACTTACCCCAGAATACAGATGACAGTGTCACTGGGCTACACAGATCAGCCAATGTACCATGGACATGACCCATTAAATAATGAGCATGGAACACCATACCATGTTGAGCCACATCCATTACCTGTTACGGAAGCATGAACACCCTATATGTACATTGTAATTGAAAGTCTCCCTGATAATAAGTACGTATCAAATGCCATTGAAAGCAGGGTTAGGCGAGGCGAGAAGTGCCAGGGAAGTGGGATAAATAGCGTCTGCAATCAGCAGCCTCACAGGACTGGCTGGGGGCAGCATGAAGGACATTCCAACACAGCAATGCATGCACAGCGGATGGCTTGATGGGAGTGGCTAACCTCCCCATTACACTGGGTGGAATGGGGGTTCATCAGCAGGGTCACATGAGTCTGCTGCACAAGGACCAGGGCTCTGGGCTCGGCGCTGTGGTAGTCTGAGGACCAGAGCTGGGTTAGGGGTGAGCTGCTGCCCTGCATCATAGGATGGTGCCTAGAGGGCTGGGTTATTGTGGGGTTCAGACCCAGGACACCACTACCTGCCTTGTCGAGCTCTGTCCAGGACCCAGGTCCCACCATGACCGCCTTCACCACGTATGCACATCCAGCTGCTCGGCTTTGTTGGAAATCACATTCCACTCTGGACCTTTGGCACCATTTGGTGGATGCCCGGTGTGTCATGGCCACAGGCCATAGAACACAAAAAACACACCATCTAGTGCAGGGGGCAATGGGTCACTTGACTCACATGTCCCTTTGGGACCTATAAACACAGGGGCCCTGGCAGGACTCAGTCCTGGCACATTTGGTGCCAGGCTCATATAGAGATGTGAGCAGGTAAACTTTATTTCAGTGCAGGAGTGCTTTTACTTTATTTCAGTGCAGGAGTGCGTTTATTTTACAAGAACTTTCCAGGAGATGAAAGCCTTTATTCCAGAGAACATCCTCATGTGCTGACTCATCGGGTGTGGCTCCCTAGGCCTGGTCTTCATGTGCTGACTCATCGGGTTTGGCAGGGTGTGGCAGGCAGGTTGAACCTGGTGGGCGTGGCTTCAGAAGCTCAGCTACATAAGCTGCTCCATCCTTAAGGTCGGTGCTTCGCATTACTGTGCACTTGTGTGCAACGTGACGCTCACCAATGCTTGGACTAGTTTACTTATCTTTGAAAACAGACATCTCCTACATACTCACCTTCAGGGAACCGGTGCTTCATCGCTTCATCTGCAGACTCATCTCCTGACATCCAGTGATCTTCACGCCGACGGCACAGCACCACACTCCGCATCCACAAATTCAGACCCTGTGAAGAAGAAAGACAAGGTTAGAACATCCGTCATAGGGCTGCACCGCATTTGCACCAGTACACCCTCTAGTTAACAATTTACCAGCTACTGTACCGCTGCAGCTTCATTCCTCATTCTCTCCAGCGGTTGCCTCGAGCTCTGCAGCTTCTGCCGGGCCGGCAACATCACCTGCAAGGGAAGAAAGCAAAAGAGCAAACATCAAGAGTGGAATGGACAGCAATACAAGACAACAAACTTTACAATACAACAAAAACAGACGAGGAAAGACAAAGGCAAACAGGAACACTTACCTGAAGTCTAGTGGCTTAGTCGCAGCAGGACTGGACTACCACGTGCAAGAGACCAGTGAAGTAACTCGGTCCAGATCATACAAGCACCCCTGCCAGAAGCAGCAGGATGGAGTGTTTGCCAAAACTAAACAACAGGTGAGCTTTCTGGGGACAGTGGATACCATGGGTACCAATGGTTTGGGAAAAGTGGTCTTGAAGGGGATCAGGCGCTCAAGCTGGCATACTCAAGCCCCCTATTCTCCATGCAGGAGCAGTCCTGAGCAGCATCACCTATTACCACCAGTCACCACATAAGCGCAGAGGGTGAAGTCGGACCCGAGCAACCTCACCCCTGGGAGGGCTGCAACCGTTCCCCACTCCCTCCACAGAGACCAGGTGTGCATAACACGGGGCTCAGTGCTAACAACATAGTGTGTCCCGGTCCACCTCACAGAGCCCTGTCACCTCTTCCACTGGGACCCCTGCCAGAGCCCAGGTCCCACATGGCCCGCAGCTTCCGGCCTCACTTCAGCCTCATGCTGGGTTCAAGGCCATTGGGCGATGCCTGCACTGGGGACACCAAGGCCACCACGGGGTGGTTGGCCTGATGCCTTCCTGGTGCACATGGACAGGTGCAGGGGGGGTGTCCAACAGCTGCACCAGGCAGGTGCTACCTTAGGTGGACACTTCAAATCCACGGTTATGCCCAAACAGAGTGGGGGTCAAAGGTAACAGGCCAAGACAAATGTATATGTCAGCCTTATGTCCTATGTTTCAATTTGAGGTGGATGTGAGTGTGTGGAGTCAAGAGGTTATGGGGTGCTCCTTTTGGGTGCTTGTACTTTGTGGGCGTGTGATGTAATGTGTGTAGGATGTAGATTGTTGTCTGCACAGGGAGTAGCAATAGTGGGCATAGGTGCAATTTGCATTTGAGGGTGCAGATTGGTGGCTGTACAGGGAATAGTTACAGTGGGCGTAGGTGCACTTTGCTTTTGGCGGGAGTAGATTTGCAACACTACTGGGACTGTGAATGGTTGGAATAAGTTTAAGTAATGGTGATTACGTGTGAGTAATCATACTACAATATTGGATTATTTTTGCTGCATCTATTGACACGGTTCACAGTGGGTCCTTAGTTTGCACTAGGAGCGTGTTTTGGGCTTGTCTGGTGCAACCTGTTTTCTTTGCACTGTAGGTCTCAGCTTGCACTTATTTCTGTAAATCACCTCCTTGTAAATTGCATTTTTGCTACACAATTTTAGTGTGCATGCAAACACTTTTGCGCAAAAAAAAACTCTGTAATCAGACCCATAGTAGTCTTTTGACCAAGTGCAAAATGAATTGGAAAGAATATGCTTTCTGCACTAGGGTATTTTTGCAAATATAAGTGCATAAAATCAGAGCAGCAGAAGGTGGTGGGGCTCACGGTGTTTGATGCTTCCTTAAGGTGTAGAAGTCAAGGAAGAGTCAGACTGAGGGCATAACACTTTGATCTCACTTCCTCCAATCCTTTATTGGTACAGAATTGTAGGAGGAGCGGAAAATGTGACATCAGGGCCCCAGCCGGGGCAATAAATCTGGTGGGAACGATTGGTTGAAAAAGTAGGTTGTCAGTTTGTTTTCTTCAAAGTTTCTAATGGATAGTTTGATGAATGCAGTTGTGGAAGCAGTGCAAGAGAAAATAAAGTGACATAAGAGGAGAAACATGAGGAAGAAAATAGAAAGGGGAGGGAAAAGGGGTGGAAACCAGAAGGTTCTAAAAAATAAAAGGCTGCAAATAATATGGTACATTTGAGAGATAGTGGCAGGGACGTGATTTGGGGGTCACCAGGAGTTGCATTTGCGACCCCTGTGGTCTCCCTTGCTATCCCTAAAAAAATGTAGCTCCTGGGCCGTGGCCAGCGCCATGTGACTATTTGTTTCTGGAGCAGCTGGTTTTCTTGTTCAGGCCTCTTAATAAAAGTGGAGGTTCCACAAGTGTAACACTATGAGCAGTGACCCTTAAATAAGAAAGAATAGGAATAACCAATAATTTGTCTTTCTGGAATTCTATACGATAATTGTTAGACCAATTAAAGGTTTAATTCAGGCACACTTCAGGGGGTGAGTCACTGACTTAGTATGTTCTTAAACACCTCATCTCAGCCTTTAATCCTTCTTAGGTCAATAAATGAGTACCAACACAATTTGGGTGATATTGCAAGTACATTTTTTTCTATATAAAGCACTGGAGAATAAGTTCTATATAATAACACATCATTATCATTTGGCCTTTGACGTCTGCTTGCATTCATGATAATTTGGTAATACGGGCCTTTACACACTATTATTAACCATACATATGATGATCCATTCTTTTATGAAATGTATTTCACATTATAGTGATATCGTAACCATACTGTTCATATTGTACTTAGGAACAATGCTATGTGATGCCACATTCTGTTTTGTCAAGGGGCAAAGGGCCGTGTTCCATAGCTTCCTGTGATATCACTTTGCAGTGGGGTCAAATTACATCAACTCCTGTGATGTCATTAGAGGTCAAGGGTCATGTGATATCACTTCTGCTACCCCTGGCATTTTGGTGAAATGATGTCCCTCGATAGTGGAGGGTCTGTCCGTAAATGCACGAGGGTGAGAGTGGAGGATAATGGGCGTGGAGGAGTGAGGGTGGAAGCGGGAGACAGATGGAGAGAGAAAAGGGAATGAACAGTGGGCGAGGAGAGCTACTCCAAACGATGGCTCTTGCACATTAAAATTCCCATGCCCAAGCATGTATTTCGTATCTCGTAGCATGTGCTGACATACCAGCGAGGTGATTATACTCTCAGGCTTCCCTAATTGTTCTGTGGTTGTCACAACAGGCTGCATTTGCGGGTCATTAGGAAGCCTGCAGATGGCTCACATATATTATAGAGAAATTAGATCCTGTTTCACTTAGCATTTTCATCTCCATATTAAAAACCCAGTAGGACTGTTTCTCATTTGTCGCTTTTGAAGCAGTCGTTTAACTTCATTCCAAACAACACCATCTACTAAAGTGTTATATCCCGGTACATGCATGGCCGGAAAATGACAGTTGCTGAAGTGCAGCACACTGGTACTGAACTGCGTCATGGCTGGGACACAGTGTGTCTACTGCAGTAGAAGGATTCAAGTTAGCTGACAGAATGAAACCTCGTTGTCGTTCCGGAAGGTACTGCCAGAATTCAGAGCCCAGTGTTCAAGGACAAATGATTAAATAGTACAAAGTGAACCATAACATGGGTCTGCAACCCACGGGTCTATAGATGTTTTGGACTTCAACTCTTACGATTACTCACCATAGACTTTTCTAGCTAAGGGTGATGAGCGTTTTAGAGCAAAACATCTGGAGAGCCAAAGGTTGCAGGCTCCTTGTCTAAGATATCCCCTGGCAGTCTTTTGGCTCCTGGGTTGATAGCTCTGCAAGCAATGGGTTTGCCACAATAGGTCTGCAGTCCGATCAGAGGTCATGACTCTAACTTCCCCTTATTTATTTATTTATTCAGATTTGTAGAGCTCGCAACAGCCCGTGGGCATTGTGGGCTGTTCGCATCCGTTCCCTGGCTCAGAAAATGACCATCAATTTCAACTCAAATACAGGGTGGATCCATGTTGGGCTAAGCTCAAAAGTGCACATATACTTACAAGAACTCAGTGTATCTGATGGAGGTCTTTTCTAGAATGCACATTAAGTGCTGGGCTGTTTCATTGCTGTTGCTGAATAGCAGGTGGAGATTGCTAAAACATAACTTCACCAATATATATTTGCATTTTTCTGGACGCACATTCAATTTGCAGACCCAGTTTAATCAAAAATGTCTCTCCCTTGGACATATTCATGTGAATTCGGTGGTCTAGGACACGTGTGAAGATGATTTAGCCCTTATAAAGAGAGCCGTGTCGGCATGCATACTACCGGCAGGTATTGCCCAGACTCAGAGCCGCAGGCTGAGGCACATCCGTTGAGAAATGCTGGCATCCCTGCTTATTTGGCCTGATGATCGTTTCACTTTGGCAGCATTTCAGGAATTTAGCTGGATGGTTATGTTTCAGTGGATATTTATTTTTCATAGGTTGCGCCTTGAAACACTTGTGTATAGGCGCGTTATAAATACCATATCATATCATAGGTGTGAAAGGAGTCACCAACCTTTCTAATGAGTCTTCCATAGCTTTAAAGACGGCTCATAGGAGTCGCCCCAGTTCGTCTCTAGGAATGGCCGGTTTGTATGGAGTGACAACGGGTAGAGATGGAATGGACCATTATCAAATGTTCTCCTGGAACTTCGGAATCTGCTTTAGGAAGAATACACATTCTAGCTAATAAATGTACGGTAATTGCCAATGATGAGAGACGTTATACAGCACAATGATTGGCTTTGTATTAAACTGGCGTATGTTCCTCTTACAAATGCTGAAAGCCCTTCACCTTCAACCATCTGCTTCGCAGCACACCTACGGTGCGCAACACGATGCATTAGCACACACTATGAAATGCACGTTTACTGGCCTGTCCCTACAGTAGAGCTTGCCATGGTTTCCATAGTGATGCAACAGTTAAGAATTATTTTCCATCTGAAGAGCATTTGATATTGTTTTAGTGGTGTGCTATTTATTTTAATTGATAATTGTGCATCTTGTGTTGGTGTTCCACTTGCAATCATTGGTTAGAAGATGACATGTAGATGTCAAGCATAACATATAAAGACAAATCCTGATGCGCCATGTCGGCAACATTGCACATTCTACTGACAGCTGTTCCACTGTGGCACAAGGAGTAGTACATGTCCTTACAATACTTCTTCTGATGGCAATGTGCATGTGCATTGTCGAGGAGGATATAGAATTGGTACAATTGTAGATGAAACCCATTTGACCGAATATTGCTCTGCATTCAGTGTCCTGAGTAGTTGAAAGAATAATTGTGAGAAATGTCACCCTGTATCATGTTTAGACATGTTATGTTATGTTATTGAGAGGCATGCTGTGCGCCGCTGCCCTTGTAACGGCCTTCGGGTGTTAAGGAAGATCTGAAAAGAAAGCCGGACTAGGGGGATTAGTTAGTGGTATGGAGAGGGATTGCACAAGAGATCTTCTGCTGTGCTATTGGTGGTTCAGTTACTGTGTGTTGGGTTTTCTTTGAGGCGGCATGGGATAGGTTTTTTGTGTGAATTTGTGTGGGATTTGTTATGTGTCGTTGGTGCAGTGTTGAAGATTTAGTATATTGTGATTGGGTGGCATGTGGGAGGGGTGTGCATTTTTCTGTGTGATTTCGAAGTGGTGCTTTGGTAGAGGTGAGAATGTGTCGTATTTGCTGGTTGTGTGTTTTTTGGTTGGAAAATTGACAGTTGTAGTAGGGTTAATGGTGAGAAAAGTCTGTGTGTCCTTGTAGTTTTGTTAAGGCTGATATTCCTTATACAGTGATTGGTGGTAATATTGTTCCTTTTGTAGGGCCAGGCAAGCTAGGTTGAATTGGTTTTAGTGGTACTGTGGTCTGTGGTTCCTCTCCTGGTATTGTGGTTGCCTGTTTCTTTTTGATAGTATATCCTGTTTAGACATTGGAATTAAACAGCCTTATCTTTAGAAGTTTTCTGAATCATAGGTGTTTAGGTATTCCTCGGTTATCCATAGTTCATTGGGGGGGAGGTGAGTTGCAGAGTTTTGCTGAGATACACGAGAAGGCTGATCTACCATATTTCAGTTTTGAATATTGCTTTGGTTGAAGGTCAATCTCAACGCAGGATCTCAGGGTTCATTTATGTCTGCACAATGAGATTGTTTGTTGCATGAATTCCGATCCTTGGCCATTGAATGTTCTATGGGTTGTTCAGAGTGTTTTGAAGAATGTCCTTTTTTTGACTTATTGCCATTGTAGAGTTCTCAGTAATGTGTGATTTTGTGATGTCTTCTCTCTTAGTGAGTCTGAGGAGTAGTCTTGTTGTTGCATTCAGTATTTGTTGTTGTTTTTAGGTAAGGTCATCTGGCATTCTATGTAGATGCAGTTGGTGTACTCACTTCTTTACATGACGAGGGAGATAAATGTGAATGGGAAGCCAAGGAAGGGAAGTTTCATTTTGATTGTGTGTAGATGGAAGAAGTTCTTCTTAACTACTGCATTCACTTGTGCCTCTAGTGTACATTTGTTGTGCATAAATATTCAGAGATGTTTAACTACTTTTCAGGGTTCCAGTCAGTTTACAATTTCTTTAGGCCAACACATCTGAATTTCGGTTCACTGGGTTGTTGGGGGTGTTTTTGATCTATGTTTTGTCTGGATTAAGTTTAAGGCTGTCGGTGCTCATCCATCCATTTGTTTATGTGTGTTAGACAGTTGGTAAGGGGTTAGTCCAGTTCTCCAGAAGTATTAATT
The DNA here is from genome assembly GCF_040938575.1 of Ambystoma mexicanum. Taxonomy (NCBI): domain Eukaryota; kingdom Metazoa; phylum Chordata; class Amphibia; order Caudata; family Ambystomatidae; genus Ambystoma; species Ambystoma mexicanum. The sequence goes on along the minus strand of NC_090925.1, from coordinate 1,022,411,500 downwards.
TTGTAGATGAGTTGCATGTTGTCTGTGTAGATGTAGCACATGAGTGCATGAATTTGGATGAGTTTGATGTGTGGGGTCATGTAAATGTTAAATAGCAGCAGAGAGAGGGATGAGCCTTCAGATACGCCACATTTGTGTGTGTGCATGTGTGGTGCTGAGGTAAAAGAGGTTAGCCAGGTTGTTTCCATTCTTTCTGTCAGAAAAGACTTTATCCATAGTAGAGCCACCTTGATGATCCCCATTATTTGTAGGGTTTTGGTGAGTGTTTCATAGTTGACTGTGCCAAACGCTGCTCAAAGGTCTAGTAGCAATACTGCTGAGGTGATGTTGAAGTCTGTGGTTGTTTTAGGTTACCTCGGATGGATTTTAGTGATGACTCCATTCCTCTCATGAGTCTGAAGCTGACTTGTGCCTGGTCTAGTATCTGTTTTTTAGTTTGTACATGTTCCATGATTGTTTGTAATACATTGGTTTCTCGGAGTCTCACCGGGTAAGAGATGCTTGAAATAGGGTGGTAGTTGTTAACTCTTCTTTGTTTATTGAGGGGTATTTAATGTGTGGTTTAACTGCTATTGTCAGTGAATTGTTTGTGAGGTTCTGGATGTATTCTGCTGGTGTTTCTTGGGTGAGGATGATCTTGTAGATGTCTGGTGGGCCAGGGTCTACTGGTGACCGTGCATCGTTGCCTTGGTTCTCTACGGTTGTAGGTCAAAGGATCGAAAACAAAAGGCTTGAATGCCTTTTTTCGACACCAAAAGGATCGAAAAAAAGTGTTGAATTTCTTTTTTTTATTTTATTTTAGGGTTTGCTCCCCTAACCCCCGTTTTCTTTTTGTAAAAAACTTTTTATGCATACTAAACTTAATAAATAAATAAATAAATAAATAAATAAATGCATGAATAAAACATTCTACCCTTTGAATTTTGCGATATTGGTGTGAAGTCGTTGAGGCTTGTGTTTTCATTTCTGGCGATGACTAGTTGGTGGATTTGTTTGTTTTATTGTTGATACTTTTGATGACTTGCTAGATGTTTATGGCTTTGTTTTTGAAGTGATTTGTGAGATCATCACATCATTTGTGGACTGCAGTGGGTGTGTTGTTGAAGGCTGTTGTGTTTCTTAGCCATTGATGATGCAGAACATTTCTTGCTTTGTGTTGTTTCCTGTTTTGATGCGTTTGGCGTATTATCAATTTGTATGCATTTTTGCATGAGGAGTTGAGTTTTATATAGCCGTATCTGTGTCTGGTATGTGGGTTTGTCCCATTAATCAAATATCTTTCCTCCAAGCTCCTTTACGTTTTATGTTTGCTTTCTTCAGGGATCCAAGGTGGGGTGTGCATCATTTCATTGTTGCTTTTTTTGTTGACAGAGTGAAAAGCATTTTCAGTGTGACAGCATATATGGCTTCCGTGATCCATTTTTTCATTGTCTCGGACCTTCTGTCTTTGTGAAATGGGTCTAACTCGGAGCTCTGAGCTTTTGTGGATTCTATTGTGGTGTTGATTTACATGGGGTGTTGGGATTTCCAGTTCTTTTTCTGAATTGGGGCAGTGTTAATATGGCGGGTTTGTATTCATGTTGGATGGTGGATCACTGAAGGTTTTGTAAGGTGGTAAATCCAGAGAATGTGAAGATAGCAGGGAGATGCGAGCAGCAGAGAGTTTGCGCAGAACGTAGCCTAGAAATTTCAGATTAAGCCCCATTCTGAGTGACATGATTCGCTACGCGCTCTGAGTGCAAATAATGCTTAAGGTTCAGTACATAATTTGAGTTGATATTTACAGCGGTACTCTTGCAAGATTGCAAATTCTATGTATATTGGGGTAATCAAGAAGGACACCTGGAAGAAATCGCACATTTCTCTAATAACACTATTTAATGTGAAATAGATATATAATCACAATAGGATTACATTCATGTTTTCTGAGAAAAACAATGAGCTGTCATTGGGCGAGAAGTGTTATTCTATAGGGGGACTTGTTTCCGAAAATTGCTTACACAACAGGAAGTTAACAATGTGCTTGAGATATGCAGCACAAGCACAATTTGTACTAGTTTGACTTGTATGGCCACATTTTGTATTCGGAATGGGAGAAATGGGTGAAATGCATACTTCATTCTTTGTAATAATATTGGATTTTTATCTTTTTTTTAGAACCACCCACACCAATAGCACCACCCGAGCTCCTCGCTGTTGGCGCCACTTATCTCTGGATCAAACCAAATGCCAATTCCATCATTGGAGATGGCCCCATTATTCTGAAGGAAGTCGAATACCGCACCACTTCTGGAAACTGGGCTGAGACACACATTGTGGATTCTGCCACCTATAAGCTGTGGCACCTGGACCCCGATGTAGAGTATGAAATCCGTGTCCTCCTGACACGTCCTGGAGAGGGTGGAACAGGACCCCCAGGCCCTCCATTAACCACTAGAACCAAATGTGCAGGTACCCATACTCCATTGATTTACTCATTTTTACAAAAGGTTTTTGTGAATCTGTTTGAGCATCTTTGGATACTTGTGCACTCATTATCTCCCCAGCATAAAATTCTTCAATTTCTATCAGCACTAATTAAATGAAAGGAAACATCATCTGAGGGGCATCTCTCACACTCCGTAAATAGAGAGTTCACTGTATGTAGATTACACATGCTCAGGTTGTGAGGTGGACCTTGTAGTCATGGTCAGATTTTCACAAAGGACATTGGCATTCCGATAGGAGAGTACAATATGGCACTTGACATGTTGTTGCTCAATCCTTCATGCTATCATACATCGAGAAAATTGATGAGCAAAAAGTAAATACTTTTACTATTTTCGATGTACTCTAGACGAATGTAACTGTGACATTTTAAAGGTAGGTGTGTACAGGAATTGTGCTGCCACAAGCATGTTTTTTTGGCAGCCTATTACATTTGCTCTGTTAGGAGGCAAGCTGGTGCCCACTTCCGTAGTTGCCCTAGTTGGCCACCTATATAGACTTGCCCTTCGAACGGCTCTGCATATCACGCCTGTAGTCATATTTTGTATTCTTTCAAGTCCAACCAATGAATGTCCCACCGGACTGCATGCTAGTGCCTCTTCTTGGCTCCCCCAATTCCAGACAGAATTTTCTTGAATTATACCCAAATAATGTGCCTTGTTTTCAGGCTTCCCATAGGTCAAACTAAAACAGACTCTCTTGGTGCCTGCACATCTCGAGAAATGTATGGTCCACCTGCATTGATGTGAGAATCGGTTTAATCTTTTAAGAATCCTGAGCCGCCCAGATCCTGAGTTCCGTCAGCTTATAGGCCTTTTTCAAGAGATGCTCTTGGAATGAATTCTTGTTCTCCGTTAGACAGCCACCTTAATGTTTGCTCGTATTCACAGCAATTGTAGATCTGAACCTCGAGCCTGTCATGTCGCAGAGTTCATCCCTGGCATGAAGGGATAGAAGAACCACAAATGCACTAAAGCAGGGCTCATGTCGAGGGTACACTTTTTTCAGAGGGTGGACTCAGTCCCCACCAACTAAAATAAGAAATATTGAATGTCGTCTTTGAATTTATGAATATAAAACGACCTCGGGGATCAGACCACAGTCGGATTTGCAGGTGGGACATTTCACCACTGCTCTATAATCATTTGTATTGGCTCTTTGAGTTTAAAACATGGGCACCTTTTAATATTTTCAAAAACACGATTAGAAGAAAATATCCCGTCTCAGTTTTGTGTGTGTGTTGATTTCATGAAAGGCAAAGACATTCATCCTATGCAATTGTGGAGGTTATGCAAAGCCAATGAAAAATGTGCATAATTCACCTTAATATGCTAATTTCTTTCCCATCCCATCGCGTCCTTGATGAGTACCCCTACTTCAATGTATAGGTCTTGGCCACTGCACTAAACTTTCAGGGGTAGGTAGCATAAGAGTCGTTACTGGTGGACAACAGCCACATGCAGTCTAGGTTGGGATGGGGTTGTTTTGTGTGATTGGTACTTGTATATTCACAATAGCTGTAATCGCTGTAATTACACCGGATGTGGTAACTCTGGGTCTTTAGTAAGCAACACAAGCCAAGAGAAACAAGATCGTAGAAAATGCTGCAAATCATAGCTTGTAAAATTGTGCATTGAAGATGTTTTTGGTGCATGCAAACATCACCAGTGTGAGAGTAATTCCTGTAACATTCTAAGCCGATTCTAAACAGATTTACCTAGAAACAATCCCATATCTGCGGATTCTACTGGGGAAAAAATAGTTCGATTTTTGAAGAAATAAAACAAAAAAATCCAAATGTTTTGGTAGTATTTACTGCTGCATATTGGGCACCAGACTAATTTTCCTCTGAAAAATCAGTCACCACCACCCCTCCCTGAGCCACACACAAACTAAATTTGAAAGAGATCCATTTGCAGATTGTTCTGCAGCGATATGGCATTGACTAGCAGAATATTCTTAGGGCAATGATGCATGGAGGAAAAGTCATCTGCATCCTGTAAGACTTAAAAGGTGGCAATTAAGTTAAATGTTTGGGCTGAATTAAAATGATCCCTTCCTTTTACAGTTTGAATGCACCAAAACATAGTTAAAAACGTGTAACTATATCTTTGATGTATTATTATCTACTTACGAAAAACAAATGTCCAAAGTCAAGAGCCAAGCGCAAACTACAAAGTGCATGGTGCCGAGCAGCAGAGGCGTTGCTAGAGGGGGGCTAACGGGGCAATAGCCCCAGGTCTTTTGGTTGTAGCCCCGGATAGAAGCTCAGAGGTTACAACCAAAAAGCTAGCTAGCCCAGAGTCCTGACAGTCCCGACATTAGCGTAGCCCTGGATCTTTTCCAGACCTAGCAACACCCCTGCCGAGCAGGTAGAATCTGGGTGAAAGAGAAAACCTCTTCTGAATCTGTGGGATTAGACTCTTGCACGCAGATTCCCGTTGTCAATGTCATCAGCAGTAAAGCATGAGCAACTAGGTGAAGCCGACGTCCCAGTACCTTTCACATGCAGCGCCATCAGAAATAGAGCAGGGGGACAACACAAAAATGGCGCCTTGTTTTTCACTAAGGATTGCTTTTGGCTGCACCTTATTCTCTGGGTGAAGGAAAATCAGGCAACGTCTTTAGGAATCAGCCTGCTCTACAGAATATTATTTTCTGGGGAGTGAATTTAGAATTTGCCAGGTACCGCAGGAACGCCACTCAGAATGGAGTGCCTGGTCAGTGAACCCGCACCATGAGGGTAATCCCTGAGAACGGGATTGACATGTAGAAAGGCAGAAGTTCCTTTTTCTGTATGTATCGTCTCCAGGCAAGCCAGCATGAATGAAGCTGTACATGTCTATGAGGACCCTAGTAAGCGTGAAATGAAGCTCAGTCTTAAAGCCGTATAACGGTTTCAAGAGAGTGTGAGAAGCCCCACTACCCTTTGACTCCCGCTCAAGTTCTTCATTAATAACTTTGACTCTGTAGTCCAATTACTGCAGCTAAGCCGGCGTATCCGACGGGAGGTCAGTTAAGGGGCAGTACACTTTCTGCATTTGTGTCCTTGAACTTTTATTAATCATACACTTAATATGAAAACCTTCTTTATAGGATTTTTGGTGCTTATTTCAGGTACATTAAAAAGGCATTATGGGGCTTGGAGTTGGGAAGCAATTACTGTGATAGATCTGGACGTATTCTCTCGTTATCAGCAATGACAATGGGTACACCAACTCACAATTGGCCAGTAATTAAAAGAAGACAAAATGCACAGGAATGTTTAAATGTCTTGCCCAAACTACATTTCTTCTGCAAGCCTTTTTTTCAAATTATTTGTTTTAGTTTACTTCAGCATAAATGTGTACGCTCTGACGTGGGGACTTCATTGAATGTCCTATGTATGTTAGCACACGTATATCCACCCTCAACAGTTGAGCAGCTAAACATACACAATAATAGTTCTATAGTTTAATAATATACCACAAAGGATATCCCGTGTGGTTTGCTACTACAGATTGCTATGGTTCATGTGACATTGGGAATTTTGGCCAAGAAGAATCACAGAGGGTCAATCAGAACACAATGCTGGGGCACCATGGCAACCCTCTGAGGCACTCCAATGCCGATGAAGAGGGTGGTCGTGTTTACTTGTTGTAAAACGAAGAGCAAGTGCAAAGCTGCACGTGTTGTTGGTGAACGAGGCAGGCAGAGGCATACACAATGCCCAACCTTTACTGGCAATCTTCAGACAGTTGCAGGAATCGAATCATTTTAAAAAAAAAAAAATCCACAAAGTTGAATTGATGCACAGTTCAGCCCAAATGGGCTTACCCGTGGGAGATGAGGGACACAGGCATTCCGGCACATAGCAGACCGAAAAGGCTGGAAAGGAGAGGGAGAAAGGGCAGGCCAGCACCCTCCGTCCTCGAGGAAGAATGGTGAAGAGGAACTTCAGGTCCAGACAGAGGCCTTTGTGAGGGCCTTGGTACTAAGGGCCGGCTCTCGCCTGCTGTCTCCTGGCAGGCTAAAAAGAATTACAGAGGGCAAATCGGAGCAAGATGCTAGGGCACCATGGTAACCCTCCGAGGCAGTCCAGAGATGTAGCATTTAGTTTCATGGTGGATGTCTGGATTGTGTGTTTTTGTGAGATTGAGCTGATCCATTCGATCATGTGAGGTAAAATGTTGTGCAGATACATTTATGTTGCATCATGAGAAAGTTTGCTTGACCCTACCCTGTTCCAATTGTCTACAATGGCTCTCACGCTCACACAAAGGATGAAACATTTATTTGGCCTTTTATGCCTTTTTCCTTTTTTTTCTGAGTAGTCATGATAGGCGTTGAGGGATGGTTCCTCCTGAAAATGCCTGATTAAAACTCGCCACCTGTTAGCCAACACAGTTTGGTGTTCATTGTCAGTGTCTGGAACTGTTAAGTGCATGTATGTCAGCGTCCAAGCAGAGGTGCAAATTGCACTGCCGATTTGGCTGCTTCCACAATACCCTGTCACCACCCTAAACCACAAAAGTAATGACATAAATTAGATTATGGGTCCTTTACTCTAAGGACCATTTGAGCTTGTTGTTCACCGATGTAGGTTTTTTTGAGATCGGGTAACTGACCTCAAAGTTCTTTTAAGCATTAGGTAAGCAAGTTGTATTTGTTTTATGAACGGGTGGTTTGTATGGCACCAGACATTGCTTGGACCCACTTCACATTGCTTTTAACAACACAAGCAGATACGCCAAGGAATAATTTGTGAAGTTGACTTAAACAAAAATGGTGGAGAAGAAAGAGAAAACAAATGTGGGATGAAAACGGGATAAAGGAAAAGCTAGAGGAAGCAAGAGTGAGAGGAAATGAGTACACGTTCAAACAATCTAACTGTTGCTTAAATCTGTTGCCATGTCCTTGTACTGCCTTTTCTGCAATTGATCCTAGCCAACGTTAAAACATCCATGAGAATCTAATTTGTTGAGTTCACACATTATGAAATAAAAATGACGTTATGTTCTTCTAAGCTCACTCCTGTTTTTAATTTGAAACATAATCAACAACAAGTTTGCACAGTGTGTTCTTTTTCACTGGAGCTCATTGCATTTCGAGGTGAATAATGTATGTAGAAGCAAATGAATCGTGGAGCTCTGAACGGTGGTATTCATCGGGTGTGATTCCAAAACGATGAGACTGAGATGCAAGCTGGAAGCAGCAGGCTAGGGCTCCATGCCTCGGCCACCATATTTCAGGTGGGAGCTGAAGCACTGGAACATGTGTTGCTGCAAGTACCTTTTTGCATGGTTTTAACAATAGGGACAACATGTAGGATTTCAATGTATTTTTCCACCAGGGAAATGTTTGCTCTAGGGATAATACTGTTCAGTATTAGTATTAGGCAAAAATTGACCGGGTGCAAAATAATCCCTTGAAATTATTTGATTTTGCATTAGGGCTATTTTTGCTCTGGTGCTGATAATGCACACATTTGCCCTTGCACCGGAGCAGAAGTCCTGTAAAACAGCTTATGATATACTATGCACATTCAAAAGCTCTATTTGTATACGTTAGTTTTGAAGTAAAATTGCTATTGAACATCATGGCCCTCATTACAACCTTGGCGGAGGACCATGGTGCTATTAGCACCATGGTCCATGCCGCTAAGGTTACGATTCCGCCATGGTGGATGGCGGAATTACCGCCCCATTCCAAGGTGAGTGGGGCGGTAATTCCCCATTCACCATTTGCCCTTCCCCATTCCCATTTTTGCCCCCATAAGGCATAATGGGAATGGGGAAGGCGCTAATTACTCCACCGTAAATTACGGTGACGTAATTAGCTCCAAAGTCCCTTTGCGGGTTGGATTTTTAACGCCTGCAAAAAGCAGGCGTTAAACACCAACCCGCAAAGGGACACTTGTAATCAGGCGTTAAGGGTTTAACGGCGCCGACGGTGCCGTTAAACCCTTAACGCCTGAGTTGTAATGTGGGCCCATATCTCCTTTGGTGTTCTTTGCTGGGATGCATAGGACTCCAGGCCCAGTCATCAGGGGCATAGTTCACTCAATGGGCCTCATTCCGAGTACGGCGCTAACCAATGGCGCTATTAACGCCTTGGTTGACGCCGTACCCGGACCGGCAGCGCCTTGGTGGATGGCGGAATTACCGCCCCATTCCAAGGTTGGCGGGGCGGTAATTCCCCAATCCCCATTTACCCTTCCCCATTCCCATTCTTGCCCCATAGGGCATAATGGGAGTGGGGAAGGCGTCAATTACGCCACCGTAAATTACGGTGCAACCACCAGGCGCAAAGGGAACTCGGAGTATGGCGGTAAGGGATTACCGCCACCGCTCTCGTTAGCGGTGGCCGCTATCCCTTACCACCATACTCGGAATGAGGCCCAATATCTTCAGAATGCCCACACACAATACTACATGCCATCTAGTGAGGTTGTGAAAACCTTGGCTTGTAATTGTGTATTAATAGATGATGATGTGGGTAATCCTGTGGGCAATCCTGTTTCCGAAAGGGAGGACTGCTAAACAGACCCCACTTTCATAAAAAGCCCCATGCCAAAAGCATCGTACATACAAATGCTGTAGCTGCACTTGCCGCCTGAAACCTGTAGCTCCTTCTCGTCAGTGGCACCGGGTAGGTTTAAAGTTCACGTCTATATAAGCACAAATACATTAAATGGAAGCTGCTGGAACACCAAATCCCTTCAAAATATCATAATTCTTGCCGTATCAGCCTAGCGGCAATGCAATTGCTCATAATAAGCATATCTGGTTATTATATGATGACTGATAAGAACACACAATTATTAAAGCAACAACAATCTGTCTGATATCATTAGTGTCAGCCCTGTGAGCACAGACCAGCTATCTGAGGGCAATATGTATTCAAGACAGTCTGTCTATACTGTTCCAACTGAAACTCCAGCTTGGGTCCTGTCTTTCTTTGATCCCCGGGAGGAAGGGTATCGCCTCCTCTCAGGCCACATTTACCCAGGAGATCTTCTGGGAACCCTGCTTCAAATGGTCACTCACATAGCCAATGTTGACCTTTGACAGAAACAGAGTGACTCTCCCACTCTGGCGGGTCTGTCGAAGCAGACAGGGGAGCAGGACAAGAGCCCTGGTCACCTCCAACAAGGTAAACCGGCACAGGTTGAGAACTCTGGCTTATCCCAAAACAGGGTGCAGGTGCAAGGCTAAAGACCTGGCATGTTTAGCGATCCCAAGATGTTTGTGGCAGGGTTACAGTCAGGAGTTGATTGTTCTCCAAGGACCCAGAGGTTTCCAAACAGCCTTGGCTCCTGACATTCTGACCTGTCACTTAGAGGTCACCAGGACATCTGACTGCTTGTCAGATTATTTTTGAAGGTCCAGTTGGATGTACAAATGGACACACCAGTGCACTCCTGCCTGTCTTCTCATCTGGTAAGACGAGAGGGAGAACCCAGGCCAACTTAAATCCATTTTCTGTGGTTGCATGGTTTTGTGAAAGGAAAGACAACTTCTCTCACGTGGGATCCCCAGGAAGTCATAGTCGGCGGAAAACCCACTTTAAAGCCTGTGGCTGCACGGAGACCACAGAAAAGTGGGCAGACCTCTGCCAGACATAAGGCTTTTCAATGTTGGAAAGATGGTTTGGGCAGGTCCTGAGCTGTGGCATTTCCAGACTTTGAGCAGGGGATCACATGGCAGATAGGTACCTGTAAATCTTGAATTGGAGCAGCCTCATCACAGCTGAGCTCCGAAAGGGTTGGCCATCCCATTATCTACCTGACAGGGTGACAGATTTGAAAATAGAAAAACTGGTCATTAGTTGAGAAGAATCCAGAGCATCACATTGGGCCACATCTCTACAGAGATTCCAAGTGGACATGGATTCCAGTGCATGTGGTGTCTATTTATTTTATCAGCTACAGGATGCGCCTGATCCCTAGAAAGAGAGTAATCAATTTAATCGCTGGGGCATCTGTGACAACATAGCATCTGGTGAGAGTGTGAAAGCAGTGCTTTTTTATGTGTACTAATATACATATTAACATAAAATGATGCAGGTTACTTCGGTTCATGAAAGGGAGGCTTTCTAAACAGACTCCACTTACAAAATCCTGCATTCCAAAACCATACTGCATAGATGTGCTTTTGCAACAGCAGTCTCCTGAAATATGCAGCTCCTGCTTTCCAGTGGCCCAAGGCAGGTTCAAAGAGCACATGTGTATTTCTGACAGGTGCTGGGATACCAAGTCCTTACAGAAAAAAGGTTGCATTTGATATTCTGCATCTCTGATTAACAATATCATAATTGTTACCCTGGTGGCAGAGTAACCTCTTAGAATAAGCTAAACCTGGTAATTGTAAGGTGACTCATAAGAGCACACACACATTGACGCCCTTTCAATTTCATATCTTACAAGTGTCAAACCTGTGAGCAAAGGTCAGTGATGCCAAGGTGATGTATATTCATGGCCAAGCCTGTTGTTTCCACTGCTCCCAGTGGGATAATAAACAGGGTGCTTTCTTCCAATGATACCCAGGTGGAAGTGTAAAACTTTTCCTCAAGCCACTGAAGCTCTCACCAGGAGATCTCCTGGAAACCCTGAGTCTAAGGGCTACACACATAACAAAGGCCAGCCTCACCCACAGTTCTTCACTACAGTGGGTACTTTAAGTCAGCAGTATTGAAAAAGGGAGAAAAAAACAGAGAGGAAAAGGTAGACCTGAACAAGAGTTCTGCCATCTTTATTTTCTGTTGGGATTCTCTCCCTTCCCATCCCTCAATTTATGGCAGGAAAATACACCCTGGGTATATTCTCATAAATGAAGGGTCACCTGTTCCATCAAAATAGTTTTGGCCACTTACAGCAGGCTTGTTTTTTTGCAATCCTCACTGTCAATTTGCCTTAACTTAAAAGGTTACTTCTCATCTTCCCTTGAATTATCTTTAGACAATCGAGAGAAGGACGATAAACATTTGGACATATTTTTGGGAGTACAGTAAATTCCAAAGTGCTCTTTTACAGAAAGCGTCCTAGAAGGAGGAGAGCTATGTCCCCATACCACATCCAGGGACCAGTAGGGGAAGGCGGGGTGACTGATTTTGCACCAGTATTTCCTACTGGCTTTACTAAAATCAGGACCCGGCTCATTAGAGGGTAAGCAACCCCTGTAGGCACTAGGTGAGTGTCCTGGAGGGGGAGTAAAACCAAAGAATTCATCAAGTCCGTGGAGACCCTTGATTGAACCTCCCAGAAAACCACAAGTCAAGTAAAAACTCTGGGCATTAATTCCGCCATTGAGTCGCTTGAGACCTGCACTGACCTGGATATCTCATGCCTGTGGCAAGCTTCTTTTTTCCACGTGCTGTTACTGCTCGGACCACACCACATGTTGGAACTAGTCCACCAGCTAACCAACCCCATGCTGAATGACCACCTTGGAAGGTCCATTAAGCCTGGCTCAATGCTGTCAATCCCCCAAAGACTAGTTTAAGATAATGTGAAGAAGCCCATGTCAATGGTTCCCCTTCGGGACCATACTGACTATACACCGCCATCTCTGCCTTTTTATTTTAAGACATTCTTGAACATTGACAATGTGCCAGTTAAGTTGCTGAATGACCCTGCTAATCAGCCCAGAGTCTCATTGTACAGCAACCCATATTTTGTCTTTTCTTTTCAGGGGAGGGTATTTTTTTTAGAATGTGAAGTTAGTTAGTTTGACCTTTACGATTTGGATCACGTGAGGTTTAGTAGCAGTGTGCTGCTGAGTAGGCAGTTACATCACTACTCATTCCTGATCTCCTGCTAAGCGTTAGTAATTTCCTCCCACATTCATATTTATAAAAGGAATAGAATTGGGAGCTTTTATATTAATTAATGGTTGTCTTGAAAGCCTCTGAAAGTTGGAGCTCTTAAAGCCCAAATTTCGGGATCCCTGGTCACAGAAACAGTGTTTGCATTTCTTAATCTATTTCTATTTCTTTTTTAAAATAATAAGCGTACGTCGCATCTTTTAGCGCTATATGTAAGTAAAATTAAAAAAAATAGAAATTACATATAGGCATTCTTAAAGTGTTGAGTTGCAGCACAACCTTAGCTCTGTTCTCTTTCTTGCTTTCATATTTGACATAATTTGTACCAATGTGGGTGCACTGTCGACGAATATGCAGTTTCCAGAGAAATGCACAGGCATTACCCGAGATCAGGTGTAGCCACCTGCTACCATGTGCCAACTGTCACCCTGATGTCGGCCAACAGTTAGAGAATGCAGCCTTGATGCTTCTAGCTAGACTGGCTGGTTATGCTGGTATGTCTGGGGTAACACTAATAGACACACCCCTATACCTAACTTATTGTTTATGAAAGCCATATAGAGAGGTATCCTTGGGATGATGCATATGGATCATTTTGAGCTAAACGTCTGTACAAAAATCACTTGTGGAATCTCTTTGGCTTCGCTCGGGCCTACAAAGCTCAGGCTGGCGGGCCGTTAAATCCTGTGTCTGTCCGCCTGGGCATGAAAGTTATATTCACTCCTTCAGCAAACTGAGAGTCCCCGTTAGTATCAGAACCCGATAGGAAATGGTCTTGTCACCTTTCGAAATCTAAAGGATGGTTGGAAGTCAGCTAACATTCTGAGAGTCTTAGTGCACAGGTTGTTGGTAATTATGACAGTTTGAGAAAAAAGGCAGGACCCCGCTTGTCATAGAATTTGTGAATTTCACCCAGGTCACAAAAACTGAGTGCATGCTTGCAGCAATGGAGTGCATCAAGCACTGGGACGCTTCCGTGTACATATCCTACATGTGCCTCAAATGTGGTCTTGTAGCACTGTAGACCTTTCCAGACGTTGCGGGCTAGAGCCTGGTTTGCTGGGTGGAAGGATGCAGAGTGGAAGGTGAACCATGTACATTGTGTATTTAAAGGGTTGCAGTTTGAATAGTGGGTATCCCTCAATCCCCCATTGGTTTCTTTCTATAGTTTTGATGCTGACTGAATGTTCGAATGCCCCAAACAAACAAGTGTGTAACAATCTAGATAAGAGGAGATGAAGTCATTTACAAAATGCACTTGATGGAAAAATAAAAATAGCTCTCTCAATATGTATCTGACATTCTAAACATATGTTATGTTTTAGTTTCAAATGAGCTATCTGCGCAGGGTGAACCTGAGAGTATGCACCTGGATGACAGATGAAGCACAGTGGACAACATGCCGCTACTGTGGGCAGGACACTGGTGACCAGATGTTATCATGATGAATCACTACAAAGAAGTAGACTGATAATTCCTCAGTTTATATCTGCTCATTCATACATCAACATCTGTAATCAGTTGCTGCGTTGAAAAGAATCCTAAACAAATTCACAATCTAAGAGGACAAGTCCCTGTCTATTATTAGCATTCATGTACATTTCAAACCCATGTGCGCTGATTAGATCGACAGAGGGACTTGTAAATAGTTGTATGGAATCTTTTGGGAAAGGAGGAGCCTTGGTGGTCTCCATAAGTGAGTTTGAGGAACTTCAAAAGAAAAAAGGGCTATTTTCTATTAACTATTAGTAACTATTTAGGCAATAAGCCAAGAGCCTCCGGGCCATGATCACATAAGGTAATTCCCCAGTGAGCCCTAATTACAGGCCTAAGCATAGCAAAGGCCTTAATGAAGGCCCCAGGGGCATAATCTTATGTGGTAACGGCATGCAGGCTGAGAGCTTATTGCCATTAGTATCCCGGCCGGTTAAACAGGGGTACTAATGGTAGGGTTTTATTCGTCTGCGAGAAGCATTGCGTTTCGTAGTTGGAAAAAAAAATCTTTTTCAAAATGGCCACGGCCGACAGGTACACGTAGTCCATTTTCTCTTTCCGTGGCAGCCATAGTAAATAAAGAACATGGGCGGCATAGAAGGGGAGAAGGGACTACAAGTAGTCCCTTCTCCCCTTCCATGGTAGCCATTCAAGTAAATACTAATATTTTTAAAAGAATGCCTGCCTTGGAACAGGGCGAAGGGACTACGCATAGTCCCTTCTCCTTTTCCTTGGTGGCCTGGAAAAATAAAATGAACACTGGCTTGATGTACGCACAATAGCATTTGCAGCCTCACCGTTATGTAAGGCTCACAAAAGCAACAATCGGTGCATTTGTTATGTTGAGAAACACCCACCACAGGTACTAATGCTCAAAAAAGAATTGATCCACAAAACATCTATGTGTCTTGTTCCTGCTGCTCTTAAGTTACCAAGCAAGTTGGCTTGCATGGCAGTGTCAAAGGGTGCATGCACCTAAATAATTAAATAAGGTAAGAAACCCAGCATCTCTTTCCTAGTAGAATAGCACAAGTGTTCAATCTAAATCTATGTGATGAAAGTGAAAATGTCCTGAGTATTGTACAATCTGTTGTAATCCTGGGGAGTGAGATTGTCTACTTCCAGTCACCTTTGTCACTCCCTCTTTATTGACCTAAACAATGGTCGGCAACCTTTTGCTCTCCAGATGGTTTTCGGCCATAGCTTCCCTCGGGTCTAGCCAGAATAGTCAATGTCAAGGGAGTATGTGAGCCACGGTTAAAAACAGCTGGTGAGCTGCAGGTTGCAGACCCCTGACCCTAACTACGGGGGAGATGTTGAATTGTGTTATGAGAGATGATAGGGTATCAATGCTCCTCTCTTTGGCTTCCATAAAAAGGTACAATTCCATGGCATGGTCTCCAGGAAGCAAAGGAGTCATCCTCCCGTCAATGCAGCTTTTAATGTGGGAAGTCCAAATACAGGAACAGTTCCTGGTGCGTGGAAATCTTAAGTGAGATCCGCTGAAATTCTCTACTTCTCTAGTCCAACCATCTCAACATCCTCCACTTCCAAACGCCGCAACACTCCATCCTTGAAGCTGCACAGGATTTCTGATTCTGACAGACCTCATACACCCAACAATAGTGCGCAACGTATAGCAATCGTTCTCATGCCTGTCTCGTCTGATCACAGCCGCATGCTAATGGACACACCTTGCCCATCTCGCAGGCAGACCCTAAGCGGTTAAGCAACATCCTTGCACATTTTTCATGGAGCAATAGGAGAAAGGGCTTCTCACCTAAATGATGAAATGTATGGAATCTGCATGTTTCCATTGAACAGACTCGCAGAGCATATGCATGTTTTCAGAGAGGCTCTGTGGCTGTGCTAATGAACAGCAAACATGTTATTCATAAGTGAATTAGCATTTCTCATTTTTCTTTTAATTAAATGGTGAGGAGGTGGGCTTGCATAGTGCTGACGCGGCCATATGGCGTTTTTTGTTTAGACAAATGCAAAGACAGGTATTGAAAGACAGGGGGCCTCATTAGGACCCAGGCGGTAAGGGGTTTACGGCGGCGTAAACAGCGCCGACCCTTACCGCCTGATTCCGAGGTCCCTTAGCGCCATGGAGGTTTTAACACATGCTTTTAGCAGGTGTTAAAATCCATGGCGCTAAGGGACCTTGTTGTTAATTACGCCACCGTAATTTACGGTGGCGTAATTAACGCCTTCCCCACTCCCATTATGCCCTATGGGGCAAAAATGGGAATGGGGAAGGGTAAATGGGTTAATGGGGACTTACCTCCCCACTCACCTCGGAATGGGGCGGTAAGTCTGCCAACCACCATGGCGTAAAGTTTTTTACGCCATGGTGGTAAAGGTACGACCCAGGCGGTAACTTACCGCCTGGGTCGTAATGAGGCCCAGGGTGTTCTGCTCAGCTATCTGTGATCAGCCCGGCCCAGGCATCCACACGACCAGTGTCCAAATCATTAGCTCCCACTTGACCTAAATGGCCCAGGTCAACCAGACCATGCTACCTTGGGTAATCAAGCATATAGGTAGGTTTGCCACTGGTCTATGAGGCACTAACACCAAAAGTGTACGCTTTCGCATGATTGAGTTGCTATGTTCTTCTTTGAGCCGAGATCTAGTGCTATATGCATGCATAATAGCAAACCAAACCTTAGAGCAGACACTGAAAGAGATGCACCTCAATAAAGCCGTACACGAGAAGAGATGGTGGGTCTGCCTTATACTGGCACCGTTGTGAAGAATGTCTTGAGCTGGGCTGTTCTCATCACTCCATGTAACAGAAGAAGTGAACAGAGGAGTAATTCGCTCCCCGGAGCAAGTTACACAGGCCAGGAGGATAGCTCAGGGGCAACACACTTGTCTTGAAATCAAAACAACCATAGCAACACAGGTTTGAAACTCGATCTCGCGCGTTATGGATCAACTGGAAAAATGGATTTGGTCCTCATGTTGTATAAAGCTCATCAGATACACATAATGACATTAATATTGATCACATATTTACAATAATAACAACTGGTTGTACCCCTCATATAATATGGCCATCTAGTGTTTCTATATACTCTTTCTTTGTGTGTCTAACTATATGTCTGTGTCTCTATCCGTGGGCAAGAATTGCGTTGTCAGGTGTAAATTCGCTATCACCGCCCAAGTTGTTTCTGACAACTGTGCAAGTAGAGGAAACCACAGATACTATGAACAAGGTGCTGCTGTGTCTGTTTTTTATTTTGTTTGTTTACATAGAATAAGAGGAGCTGCAGCAAACAGAGGCATCCACCAATATGGGGACTAGTCTAATCTTTGCCATTGAATGTTTCTGGCAGTAATGTCAGCATCGCACTGAGTGTGCCCTGTCCATCTGTGGCGGCGAGAGAGTCCCACGAATAGGTTCTGTGTGGGTGATGGAGAACTGAAACCCTTTGTAAGGCACCAGAGACCAAGGTTGTAGGGTCTACACATTGCAAAGGAAGCTATTCAGAATTAGAAAACATTGTATTGTACTAAGATCGAAACTGGCTCTTTTAAAACATGTAAAGAGGTTAATTTTAACAATGCCTTCAGTATACGGTGTAGGCATAATAAGAAGGTAACACTTGTCTTACTTACCAAAGCACATTATCAAAACCTAGGATAACCATATCGATAGTATTTTGTTATAGAAGGCTGCCATTTCAAGACAAATTCTCTGGTGCACTTTTATTGTACTCGTTTAAAATACCCTGATAAGAAAGAGGAAGGGGTCAAATAGAACTGATGATGGTAATTGAATGCTGTCGCTTAGGGAACATAAAAATGACCACACATCTTTATATTTTGATCAATATATCTTTGATAAAAGGGATGACTGTTTCAATCATTAAGTGTACAATATTCAGGACTTGGACGTGAGAGTAACATGACTGCTACATCAATTACTCCTTTGGGTTCCCAGGTCCATTCCTAAAGATCTTTCCTTTCCCCAAAACTGAGAGCCTCACAGAATTTTAGAAAAGGAGGGAAAAGGGATTCCACAGTAAATATGTCTATGTTTATGGGGCATTAAACACGTTGCTTCCCCAATGCAAAGACACACTTGGAGATATATATATATATATATATAATATATATATATATATATATATATATATATATATATATATATATATATATATATATATCCATATATATCCATATATATATATATTGGGCACAACTTCCATGATGCATCATGGGAGTTGTAGTCCCAAACATTGTGAAAGCCTCAGGTTGCAGACCCCAAATACATAGAATAATAATGTAAATGCATACAATTACTGGATACAAACTGGTGCTCAATGAAATTAGTCTAAACGTGTTACACATACCCGACTCAGTGTAATAATATCCACGTGAGAAGGATGGGATTATGACCGCACACACAGCAGGGTCATACTGGGGCATACTATTGTTTCAGGCACCAATGAAAAAGTGGCCCACAGTTATAAATGGCAGTTCATTCCTTTTGTGGCAGACGGTTTGAGTAGTACCTAAGAGGGAGGTTGTTGATCAAATGTGATGCAAATTATGCATTTTAAAGAATATTCATTCAATCACACTGGTCAAAACCACTTGCCGTATGGTGAAGTAACTTAGCAAATTGGCTCACATGGGGCAAAAAAGTTGCCCACTTTGACCAAAAAAACTGGGCCAGACTAGCATTTTGCGTTTTTGGTTCGGGCATTGCCCTATTGCCCTATAGGCCAGTCCGACCTTGCATACAGGTCTTTGTAGAGGGTGAATTAGTCTACCGCAATATCTTCTTAGAACACACAGTATGTTTCTCTTTCAGGTCCACTCGGGTGATGTAGGCCTGCTGCCTCTGTCATAATGCAGTAGTGTTTATGTGAGATTATGTGAGATTGGTGCATCAGTCATGGACTGCTGGAGATCAATCAAGAGCGATACCTTGTTGCCCAGCAGGGGATATTGCCTGACAGTAATGGCAGGGCTGCTGGAATCAGAGTCTGAACAACAGGGTTTCTTTGGAGGTCTGGAGAGCCAGAGCTGCCAAGCACAAGGCCATGGGTCCCATATAGAAACTGGCACCACAAGGACCCTGCACATGTTGGCAGCCCTTTGGAGACTTAGTGCTCCGGGATACTAAAGATGCTGAATATTGGCCGGAAGTCGGCTTGGAAGAGTAAACAAGAGGGGTGTCTGGCACTTAGGGTGTAAATTAGACCTGCCCCGACCCAACAATTACAAAAAAACAGCTTCGTTTTGACACATCAATGTCATTCCAATCCCAAATGGTGTCGGATAAGTGCGCTAGTCATGCCTCCTGGCTCATTAGTATGAGGAAGAGCCTGTCGCTGGAGTATGTGCACAGTATCTGTGTGTACCAAGCCCAGCAGATAGTCACTGAGCACAAGCAGCGATAATCGCCAGCCCCGATCACGGTGTGCCACGCTGAAAAGGATATTATCCCGCTAAATGACTCCCAGGCCTTTCAGAAATGCACCTGCATGCTGCAGGCGTAATCATTATCGTATTATTCCAGCCCTCTTTCTCAGCCAACGGGTTTGTGTGGCGACAAAGAAAGAGGGTGATTAACAGCTGTTTTGGGAAAGAAATGGAACCGAGCATCAGAAAGCCATGGCCATGAATGAACCGCAAATATGGGTGATGTTGTAAAGGTACTCGAAGGCCTCCCCAACATGCGTCCTGCCACTTAACCACACCTCTCCCAGGTGCCTGTGCAGAAGAGGATTGATTGTAGTATTTTATTGAAGGGACTATGGAGTAGCAGGCTGTGGGAATTGATATGAGAAACGTTTACAAGAGTAGTCGTTTTTAGCAAGCACTATTTCCTGACGGATCACTTTGTTCGAAGAGTGGCCTGTTGGGATTAGTTCATGTGCTTATTGCCCGTGACCCGGGAGAGGTAGAAAGAGGTGCTTTCTGTCCTGCCAGAAGTAAGGAGAGGGACAAGGTTACAGTATGATGGGGCTTTGTATGGAGAGTGGGGAGTGGGTTTCGGAAAGGGAGGTGAAAGGCCTGGTCGAAGACTTGGGGCTGCATGCTTGTCACCCCGCAAAATAGGAGGGTGTGGGTCGGAGGGGTGAGGAGTCGACGTGCGGGAGCTGCAGGGCTGTACACTGCGCAAGAGGAGGAATGGGGGAGCAGGGGAACACATCTTTATTCCCCTCCATGCCAAAGCTGGACCCAGGACACAATAACTCGGAGAATATACATGCAGTCCTAAAGTCCGCTCTCGCCTGTGGCAGAGGACCTTTATTAACAAAGTGCAGTTAAGATGAGTTTTACATTTTTGTGGACAAGGAAAAAACCATTGATCAGAGCTACATTGAGGATGTAATATGTGAATTCCTCTTCTTCTTCTTCTTCTTCTTCTTCTTCTTCTTCTTCTTCTTCTTCTTCTTCTTCTTCTTCTTCTTCTTCTTCTTCTTCTTCTTCTTCTTCTTCTTCTTTTTATCATTATTAGGTGCAGACCTAGTTTTGAGAAGCAACAGAGCTATACAACAACACAGATTCATGATGGAGAGTTTTACAGATGTATACAACAGTACAGATTCAGAATGGAGCTCTCTTCAGAGATAACAACAGATCAGATATATAGTGTGGTGTAGGCTACAGAGGGGCATAGAGGACGGTTACAGCTATGCTGGTTGGCAGGGAGGAGAGGGCGGATGGTGGCACAGGGTGCAATGTGATGACCTAGTTGTTGAGGAGGAGAGACTCCTTGAAGAAGTGGGTCTTGAGTTCTTTACTGAATTTTATGAATGTGGGGGCGAGTCTGATGCTGACGGGGAGGATGTTCCATAGTCTTGGGACGTTAGAAGGGACGACTTGTTTTCTGGTTATCTTTTTTGCAGTGGCAGATTTCAAGTCTCCATGTGTCATGGCTTCTGCTAGTACGCTGTCCTCCAGAGATGCTGAGGTTCTCTGCAAAGTATCTGGTTGACTTGAGGGCAACTGCCTATAGATGATGCAGACTTTAAGATGATGTGTGTGTGCAGTGGGAGCCAGTGAAGGTCAATAAGCGCCAGAGTGATGTGAGTGTATCTGCGTAGACCCTTGAAGTGGCTGTGTGTCGGACACTTCTCAGGGGCACAAGGGAGGTTGATGGAAGCCCTTTGAGGTGAGCATTGCCCCCATCCAGGTGGAATATTACCAGTGCTTTAACAGTGGAGCTAAAGCTGTCCCGAGGGAGGACACTGCTTCTTTATAAACTATAAACCATAAAGGGGTACTATCTAGAGAAAAACATTCCAGTTGTTATTTGATGTCATTACATCATCATCAATTAAGAAGTAGAGTTTCAGAATGTTAGATGATGTTTGCTCAGACATTGTGATATCTGATTCTTGAAAGCTCATGCAATGGTAGCCATTGCCTCCTTACGAGCATATTGTCCACAACCAAGTTCTCGAGGAATGAGGTATTTGAGTAGAAAAGGAGCTCTGCTTGTATAACTTTCCAACATTTCTCTTAAGACTGACAACAAGTATTCCATTTGTGATGATGTTTTGATTTATTAACGGTGTTTGCTGGATGTGCAGAATTTGCCACCTGGAACTTGATTATGCAGCTGTCCCCACCTGTTCCTCACTGGCAGAATCAGTAGAAGATGTCATGCATTCCGCTTGAGTGGAATAGGAAGAACATCCCTTAAATTATTTTCTGCCCCACTTCTGTCCTTAAACACATCAGGCACGTGGTGGTTCTGCCTATGTACATACATTGTAGGGTTTTCAGCAATGGTGCAGGTCTGTGGAATCAAGTTGGTATTTTCACTGATAGCACAAACACAATTGTAGTTCTATGCTTGTGGGTTTGCCAGCTGGTTGCATCACATTAATTCAGGGAGTGTTTCACTGTCTGGTCCAAATAAAATGAAATCCGTTCTCCTTGAGTCCATTTCTGGCAAGGAGTATCATAGCAAAGGTACAGCACAGAAATCACCTCACTGTTCCTGTGCACTCAGAACGGGGTGGGAGAAGCAGGAATCTTCCTTATCTTTAATTTAGCAGCTATTTGGGGGTGCCCTTATCCCACCCACTTTCCGTGCCTCTCCACCAGAGTTTCGGGGTTCGTATGGTCCTGTGCCTTCAGTTGCGTGCTCTTTCCCATTCCAGTAAAGGCAAAGTGCCCAGTGAGCTGAGTGGGATGGGGGAAGTACAATATCACTGCACTCTTTTCTTATGATAGGCTTTTGTTGTTCTGGTACATTAGAGAGGAGCATACCACCCTGAACTTCTGCCCCTCCATACACCTTGCCCAGCCCCATAGCCTCTCTGCATTGTAAAGTAGGTGCAGGGCAAATTGAGATACTTCTCAATGGTGTGAATGCTTAGCTTTCACTGTACAGGCCTGAGCTCCTGGGCCTTTCATGTTATGTTATGTATGTTATGTTGAATTATACCACACACCACTCTCGAGGTGCTGTTTTGTCTCTGAAGGAGAAACCAAGTGGCTTGGCTAGGGGAGAAAGAGTAAAAAGGCAAGTGTTGTGCTCAGCTGTTGATGTGTGTAGTACCAGGAATAACTACATTTGTGCGGGTGTGTTTTCTAGATTTTTTTTTTTACATTCGGAGTGTAATCCTGCCAGATGGGAGATAGCTCGTGTTTTTTTTGTCGGGTGTTTCAGCTAGTTGGTGTGTACTGGGGTCATGAGTTGGTTTGAGAGATCTGCTCTTGGGAGTGCTTTAGTGAAGCAGGTTTTCTCTAGCAGTATGAAGCATGTATGGCCAGTGTGTGGGGAGCGAGCATGGGTGAGTAGAACATTGTTAGCAGGTTTTGGGGTATCTAGTTGTGGATAGTCACTGGGTACAGTGCAACTATGCAATTCGTCTTGGTTGGGGCACCCACCATCACACGGGCACGAGGATTCTATAGGTTCTGAACATAGTGTGGTAATGTCAGGCTTGTCTGGGTGTGGAGAATAGATACGGAAAAGCTCATATTGTAGAGATTATTGTTTAGCATACCGATATTTGTTTCAAGGCAGTAATTTGGTTGGACACGCTGGGGTATATAACTTTACACATTAAACTACATGGGTCCCCTCAATTCGCTATCATAAGAACTTAAGTTTATTTATTTATTTATTTTATTTAGCATTTTTAAAGCACTCACACAGCCCGCAGGCATCGAGGCGCTGTTACAGGAATTGTTTTTGTTTTAGTTGTCTAATTGTTTTTTTGTCTTAGTTGGGTATTTATAATGCACTTAAATACCCAGAGGTTTCTATGCGCGGACCCGGGGATCGAACCTGTTTTGCTTTGTTTCGTCTTGCTTCAAGGTGAGAATGTTGCCGCTGAGCTATCCTCTCAGTTTTGAAATTCTCCTTTGACGTTCCCAAGGCGGGTAACCTTTATTTGGTTGTTATTAGTCTGCTCCTCAGTCGTCCTGATTTCTTTAGGAATTTAGTTCCATAGTTTGCTTATGAGAATAGAGAAAACTCTCTCAAAGTGCATTGTCTATATGGGAAAGTCATTAATTGATCTCAGAGTTCTTCTTGGCTGGTATTTGGTGATTTTTGATTGAAGGATTTCTGCTCCCTGTCCATGTAGTGGATCATGGATGATGCAGAGGGCTTTGAAATTGATTTTCTTTTAACCGGAAACCAGTGCAGACTTCTAAGGGTTGGGTGATGGGTACTCTCCTGTTTAGTCCGAGAAGTCTTGCAGCTGGGTTTTGCATGAACTGTAATTTCCTGGTACGTTAATCGGCATTCCTAGGTATAGGCTATTTGCATAGTCTATTCTCAAGTGTACAAGGAAGATAATGACAAGGGTTTGGTGTAAAATGTTTAGGTATAGGAGGATGCCTCTTATTAAGCCTAGAAACATGTTCTCACTATTGCATTAACCATTGGTTCTAGGGTGAGACCATTGTCCATGAGCGTTACCAGATGTTTTATTACTTTTGCGGTTTCCAGTTGTGTTCCTACTCCTTGGGCCAGGTGAGCGATGTTTGTTTGTGGTTGCCGTTTCGCAGGGTGATCATTATTTCTGTTTTGGTTTGGTTTAGTTGTAAGTTGTTATTTGTCATCCAGACATTTATATGGTTGAGGCATTTGTTGAGTGCTGGCATGATCATTGTTTGTTGTCATCCTAAAGATGGGTGTCGTCTGCATAGTTGCAGCATGTTAGTCTGTGAGTTTCAATGAGTTTCATGAGCGGGCCATGCAAATATTGAAGATAAGAGGTGAGAGACATGATCCTTGTGGTATGATGAAAGTGGTGCTTCTTGTGTTTGAGGTGATAGAGGGTAGGTAGGTTCTTTTGGTTCTATCATTGTTAGATGATTTTAGACTTTGTATTGCAGAATTTTCAAGTCTTTTGATTAAGGTTGTGTCTTATTTTGTCAAAAGTTGCTGATATGTCCAGTTGTATAAGAGCGGATTGGGTGTTGTTGTCAGCAAATCAACTTTAGGTCGTCTCATAGGTCTAAAACCTGTCTGGGATTGGTCAAACAGTCCATTGAATTTCATGTGGTTGAGCATTTCATTGTGAACGTAGTTCTCCAGGATTTTCTCAGGATAGGGTGTGCTTGAAATGGGCATGTGGTTGGTGGGGATGTCTTTTTTTCCTGCATCATTTTTAAAAGTGGTTTAATATAATATAGTATGGGACAGAATCACCCTGAGATCACTTGTCATCATCCATAAATGCCTATTGAACACTGCCCCTAAGTATTTGGCAGACAAATTCAACTTACGGCTTTCATATAGACCAACCCGATCAATGTACATGCACTGCCTCACCATCCCTAAATTCAACCTAAAAAAAGCGGGTGGCTCCAGCTTCCAAATCCAAGCAGCCAAACAATGGAATGCTATGCCCCTGACCCTAAGACGTGAACTGTCATTCTGGACCTTTAAAGCAAAGACAACGTCTTGGTTTGCTAGCAAGAATTGCTCACGTGTCTGACCATTCTCTGTATCTCACCTGTATTGTACATCTACATATACCCTCTCTGCGACTATCTTGTAACCTGGTCACTTGCACTTATCGCTTTCATCCATGCATGCATAATTTGTAAGCACATGCAACCTGCTGTTCTTGTCTAAGTCTCTGGCACACAGTTACATCAGGGTTTGGAGTGTGGTATAGATAAAGAAACTAAACTAATTAGACAACTGTGTTTGTTGTTGGAACAATTCCAGACTTCAGTAATAGGTTCATATATGTTTAGGTATAGAGGGCTGGTATTTAATAGGGAGTAGCTTTTTGTAGACATCAAGTGGGCATGGGTCACTTGGAGATGCAGCCTCATTGGTTACCTTTAGTAATTTGTTGAAGTGTTCTTCTGAGATTGGTTTGAATTAGTTGAGTGTTTTGCTGATTGCATGGCTCTTGTTTCGGTAGAGTGTTGTTTGTGCTCAAGGTGGATACATCTATGTCCTGTTTTGTTGTGTGCATTTTTGTACATATTGCCATATTGTAGCTGCAATACTAAGGCATGGAGCCTGCGGGGGACACCCCTGCAACCCCTGCATTATTTTCAAAGGAGCAGTGGACACCCGCCGCAACCTCTGCTCCCAAGAACCCCAAAAATATTGCCTATGGCCTTTCCAGATGACCATATAGACAGCAATATTTTTGGTGGGAATAATATGTAGTGATAACCTTAAAGAGGCATTCCAATTTAGAGGGTTTAAATTATAGGGAGAAAGTGTCAAAACAGTGCTCACAATGACAGGAGAAATTGCTCTGCTTATGCAAGTAAATTAATAACTGCCCCAGGCAACTAGATAACATCTGTACCAGTGAATAGATATCTTACCCACTGCTAATATTACCTCAGTGGTTCCATGTATAAGTGACGAAGAACAACCATGAAACTGTCCACATATTGGTCCAGGAGCAGAGATTCTGTGAATGCTTATTGCATGATTAATGACTTTAAAAAAGTGGAATGTACCAACTCACAACAGTTCTTCTCGTTCCAAAGCAGGAAGAATAACTGTTGATTAGTTTCTCCTGGTTGACACTGTTCGATGCTTCCAAGACATCAAATAGTACTGGTGGGCATGTGCCACCTTTATCCATATGTATAATTGGAAATATATAACATGCTTAATACCGAAGAGCTTTCTCAGCACGGACCTAGGATTTGAACCTGCAACTGCAAGAAAACAGAGATATGGTTAAAATGAATGTAACAGTACTACAATAAATAACAATCGTAAACAAATCATCTGGATACGTGGCCTTCAAGACCAGTGTACTCATTAATCAGCATGAGTAGAGACACTGGAGACAGCTGTTTGCACCAAGCTTCCTAATGAATTGCCTTAGATATCAGCACTTACAGTGAGATGTCCAAGTACTGACCTCAAAAAACATTCTTAATGTATATGCTGAATGCTTATTGGCTTCGAAAACCACACCAAGCTGAACCATGTCCAATCCCAGAATCCTCTGTTTACACTGTGCTAAAGAACTAGTCACTAGCATGGAAATGGTTTATGGGTGACTGGATGAGCAGTGACCTCAGACAACACTAACACCATTTAAGCTTAGCAAAACATTGACGTTCCTTTTAAGACATTAGACAGTTAATGATGTTACAATAATTTCTGAACTTGCAGCAAATCATATTAGTGTGTGTGTTATATTGAAAAAAGTGATAATCTGTTATTGTGAGCAAAAGCTGGCCAGCTACAGACAACATTACTAAGCAGAGCAACATTACCTCAGGAAAACTGGTGAGCCCTGAGCTTGGCTCTTAGTAACGTCAGATAGCATCTTTACACTGAATTGTGTGAGATCCATAGACAGTGATTACCAATGCACTGTCTAGACAATCACTTTGTAGTGAAACTAGTGTTTATGAAAATGTTGAACTAACAGAATAAGAGCATTTTTCACATTATGCGGTTTAGTGTATGTTTCCTATGGACTGCCGGAGGGCCCCACCCAAAGGCTCAAGGCTTTTTTATGTCTCAAGTTGGACCATATCCTCACATTTGCGAAGTGCCTTCTTCATTTAGTGTTACAGCATTGAGAACACGATGACAATACAGAGTTGTAATGTCTTCAGAGAGGCAATGTTATGCACTCAATGGGCCAGGACGGGGTTGAGGAAGACCTATGCCAAATAATCTGCTCCTGTAATGTTTTCTTCGTGACAGGTCCAGATCTGTGATAAGGTAATATGAAGACATTCACTGTAAAAGTGTACATAATGTGGGACCTTACATTTGTATCTTTACCAGCTTTTTCTTCCCATAATATAATTCTCTAAGTATGTCTTCCATTGGAAACTGGACATATGCAGAGCCCCTATAATCGCAGGCATTCTTACCCTCATAACTAGCTGCTCCTTTCTAAATTTCTGAGAGAGCTCTAATTCCAACAATGTTCTCAAATGGGAGACATCACTTGTCTCTAGAAACAATAAGCAAATGTCCCTCGAAACATAAGGGAGTGAAAAATGTCACACACAATGTTATCATCACATCTGAATCCTCAGGCTGGTCATTTGAGTACACATGGTTCATGGTTACAAATACTTTAATGTTAGTTTGAGTGTTGTAAAGAAATACATGAACATAAAGCCCAGTAAGCATTATGTACTTAGTGATTCAAGCATAATACCTTTTTTGTCAGAGTCACGTTCTTGAAATACATAGATTTGTGGTCATTTGTTTGTTCCCAAAATGCTCTTTGATTATTTTATGCATAGCAGTAAGGAACCTTTGTTTGTGCTATCGGTCCCATTTCCCATTTCCTTAGATGTGTTTTGAAAGAGTACATAAGAAGCAGTGTAGCAGACCGTCCAACTTGGATCTGAAACCTTCCATCAGATAAAACTTGCTATGGTCATTCTAGGATTTCACAATGTACTACACTCAGTTTAACAAGTGTAAAATGTTTATCATGAGTGCAATGCATACTCAAAGTGAAAATTAGAAATTAACATTGTCATATTTTAAAAACAGCCAGTTTTCAACTCAAACTTTAAAATATGCCCTCAGTTCAAAATTGCCTGTACCTCCTGCAGGATTTCTGTCTACAAACCCTGGCTGAGTGTGGCATTTTAGAGCATAGGAATAAAGAAGAATGGCATTCTGCTCTCTACTTTCCGTGTGAAGTGTGTTCAATACATTAGGCACACAATGTCACCTTGGCATTGTGGAAGGTTTGACATCTGACCACCTCTGAGGCATACTCACATAACTGAAATATTTCACACAGAAAAGTACCAGAATGCCACTGCAAGCAGATGGACATGCATATGGCCTTCCCCTTTCTTCTCCTATTCATCCTATTTGTCCCACATCCACGTCTGTGTATCACACAGTCTAATTAACAAAGCTAATGGTATATTCATGGTATATTTTCTCACTCTACATGACTACTTTGATAGCCTAATCCCAAGTAGGGCACCACACTGTACACCATGAACTAACAGATATTAGTACCCAGCGAGGGACAATCAGTTTGTTACAAATGATCTAATTGGCCCTCGCCGGGTCCTTACCATCCAGACAAAGCACTAATCACAACTGCATCCCTGAGTGTTCCTTTCCATGGAAAGGGAGGAGGGACTATGTGCAGTCCCTTCTCCCCGTTCCCTGGTGGACATCATTTTTTTACTCACATTTCAATGGCCGCCATAGAAAGAGAGAAGTGAATACATGTTATCCCTTCTCACCTTTCCAAAGTAGCCATTTTTATTTTCCTTTTTCATGGCTGCCATGGAAAGGCAAAAGGGACTATTTTTTTCTTCATTTGTTCCTGTTGCGAAACACAGTTGTTTTGCAACTAAAATAAAGACACCATCACACTCAGTTTCACAAAAGTAAAACATAATTGATAGCAATTATTGTAAT
The DNA here is from genome assembly GCF_040938575.1 of Ambystoma mexicanum. NCBI lineage: Eukaryota > Metazoa > Chordata > Amphibia > Caudata > Ambystomatidae > Ambystoma > Ambystoma mexicanum. The sequence goes on along the minus strand of NC_090925.1, from coordinate 1,022,382,867 downwards.
CATTGCCAATTTTTCATGTGAGTAGCAAAATAATGCCATCAACAATATATTTTGCGAAAAAGAAACAAATCAACAGTTGTTTATGCATACATATAGTGAACAATTGATATCCTATTCTTGAGTCTGAAATCTTTAAATAAAGTAGTTCACAAATTGATTTCCAATGGGGCCAATTGTTAGGTGATTAATAAGAACCTCTTTAAATTGAAGAGGTGTGGAATGGACCTTGCATGAGTCGATGTCTCTTGTATGGTCACTCAGAAATGCTGTGCCATGCCATAGAGTGCCAAAATAAGGGGGGCTTTTTATGGATGAATGATTTGCCATTTTATGACCAGACTTGTGTGTGTATGTGTCCAGTGACAATGTGTATACATATTCTCTCCTATGTACCAAATGCACAGGTCAAAACATTAAAGACATTTTACAAAAAAGAATACATCTCGTTGTCTGAGTTTAAACCTCTTTCCACTGAAAAGAATTTGCAAATCATTTTAGCTTCTTCCTGCAGTAATTTCAGTTCATGGTTTCCCCCTCTTGGTCCCAGGGTTAGTTTCTTCAAACCCACACATTTTAAAGTTCTTTTGTCATTGCATTGATGTTCTTTTTGCCAGTGTTGGGCCAATGGTAAGTTAATGTTTTGGTTCCCTATGGATGAAATGTGTTCTCGTACACTCGTTCCTAATTCTCGTATGGTGCTCCCTATGTAGATTTTCTGGCATTCGCAAATAATAACATATATGACAAATTTGGTTTTGCAATTGATATGTTCAGAAATATTGTGCTTAATGGCATATTTATCTTCAAAAATTGATGTATTGCGCATAGCGTGTTAACACATTGAGCAGGTCCCACATTTCCCGAAACCCTTCGTCTGTTTTGGTAGCCAATTGGTTACATCCAGTATTGTTGATTCTTGGAGTAAAGATGGGCTTAGTATATTCTTGATTGTCCTTGCGCGTTTGTAAATGATCACTAACCTTAATGTAGTATTTTACATGTGGGTCCAGTTGTAAGAGATGCCAGTTCTTTTTGAGGATTTTTCTCAAAGCTCCATTGTTCTTGCAGTATGTAGTAATGAAATTAACTTCTTCCATTTGGTTGCTAGTTTTGATTTTGGGGTTAAAGTCTCTGTTCTGTTCAGATTTTTGGATTTCACTTGTGCCTTGGTAATGGTTTGGGTGCTATATCCTCTGACATTCTTCCTCAAAAATCTTTTGTTCAGAGCAGTTTTGGCGGGCTCTGACATATTTTCCACTTGGAATGTTCCTAATAACAGAGTTATGATGACAACTGGTTGCAAATAGAGTTGAATTGGCCTCAGCCCCACGGCCACCATTTCATTTACAGAGAAATGGGTAAGCCATCATTTCAATCAAGTTCCGTGCAGACATTGGTAAATCAAATGTTACAATGGAGTTATAAATAATTACTTGTATTCTGACACAAGCACTCGAAGTAACACGAGACAAGTTAGAAATTAAGTACTATGAGGCTATTACGGTTAATTAGGGTTTAAGAATTATACTTCCCGAACAAGGGTTAAAACACATGCATGAAGGATAACAAAGTATAAAAACATTATATTTTCTGTGTGTCAATACTTCAATACGAACGAGTCTACTTATGCTGTGTGGGGGCTTCTCCCATAGGAAAACAGGGATTAGCCCATAACTGGATGACAATGCTGTGAAGATTATGTGGTGCATAAAAAATACTGGGTAAAATGCGCTAGTAAGGTGCAACCTGGTGTGATGTGTATAAATGACAGTCATCCAAAGGAAAGGTGACTGCATATTTAAACTATGTTATACATCATGTTTACCACTGATTTATCGATTTCCTCTTTCTTTTTTCTCTTTATCTTTGTTGACTTCCCACAACCTCCTACACTTCCCCCCTCCCTAAAATGGCCATTTCTATCCATTTCTTTCACTATATGTATGCATAAACAACTGTTGATTTGTTTCTTTTTGGCAAAATATATTGCTGATGGCATTATTTCGCTACTCAAGTGACATTTTGGCAATGATTACAATAATTGCAATCAATTATGTTTTACTTTCGTCAAACTGACTGTGATGGTAATTTTTGGATTCATGATATGTAGCCCTGATTTGAAAAATATGTTTTATGCGTCGAAACACGTGTCATTGTTTAAGGGCATTTCAACATATAAAAATCAACAATGTGTGGACCAAACACATAAGGCGTGTGATTTCTCTTTTTTCCTTAAATGGAATTAATAAAATGGGCGCATTAACATAATTCAAGTGTAACCATTCCAATCTTGTTCTTTCCTAATGGAGTAGAGGAACCAATGACTCCATTGTTACCATAGTTAATGCGACCTAAAAATCACAGTTAGTGTATCAATACAGAGGGCGCAGAGTTCTATCTAGTAAGTATCTCAAAACAGGTTCCTCACAACCCCAATATAAAATAAAGGTAACAGGCTTGGATACTAATAACAATAAGTTATCATGGCCTAACTTAACTTGTAAATCTGGGCCCCAAGGCATTACCTGGTGTGGTTATGCCCCCCTCCCGCTCTGGACTTCTTGCTTAAATCTAGCATGACATGGAACAAACTCTTAATAATAACCTTTCTGAAGTCAATCTGCAATTCACTTTCAATTTTACTATGAATAAAAAAAAGGTTTTTCTAGTTTGATCACTCATTTCCCTTGCTTAGTGTTGCCAACCCCATTCACCATTGTACACAGTCAGTTCTTAACTACACCACTCTTGGCTCAGGCTTCACAGTCCCAAAATTAACATTCTGAGCACCTTCAGGCTGCTTCAAAGCACTAGAGAAGGTATGACACTTCGGGGGCAAATAAGATTATTTGAGTAATATGAGCAGCTAATTACCCTGAACTGCTAATATGACATAGTTGGAAAATGGCACGAGACCCAAAGCACAATGCAGTAACACATTGTTGGGATAGAAAATGAAAAGCACGCATTTTGATCACAACATCATGAGGATCACAGGATTTGCTGTGAAATCCAACCAAATATTGAGAACTCTGACTGCTGGTTCGGTATTCATCTTGCATGGAACAGACCTAGGCAACCAGGGACGCCTTGGAGCATTCAACCATGGCCGCAACCACCTTACTCTGTTTCCCAGTGGGCAACACAATCCATAACCAAGGAAGTCTGATCATTGTAGAGCTATCCTTACATGGCCATCAATTCAGAAATTAAATTAATTGATGTGCCCAAATAAAATTTGCTTCAAGATCCTTTCCAAAACCTTAATCTTAAATTGACACAATCCGATTGATATATATGACATGTAACAATCGATCGAGAGCCAAGTGATCAAGGGTTGGAAGTTCTACCTGCTGATGTCAGTGCGAGGGGCAACGCGGCAGTGGAGTGCGGCAGTGCCTCTAGAAGCCTACGTCCCTACACCTTTTAGGCCTCTTCAATCCTACTTCCAACTACGTTTTCTGACAATATGCTGCACATGTCAACACAGAAAGGGGGACAGGTGCATGCAGGAAGGGGAACCCCTAAAATTTTCGAAACAGCCTCATCATCAGCTATTGACACTCATTATTGGAGCTTCCATCTTTGCTCCATTTTTGATTAAAACGGAGAGATTTTGAAAGCCAAAACAATACTCTGACAATGCACGCATTTTGGACGTAATCAATAACATTTTGGGGAAAAATGTAGATCAAAATCAGAGGATAGAAACCGGATGAGTGCCTCGACTAAACCAATATCTGACATGTGTTGGAGAACGGAAAGACTCTTTTGGAACAATTAGTAACAAGCCATATGCATGAGTCCAGTCTTGAAAAATAAGTGACATTGTGGCACAATAATATTAGTTATGTCATTCTCCCACAGAGTAAGTGACCGACGCACGTGTTATTTTGATCAATAATAATCTGTTTGGAATGCACATATTAAGCCCCCCCACTTTCTTCAGCTCCCCTGATCTGCATCCCCTAAAATGCGCAAATTCTACAGGAACCAGAGGGGTCAAGCGTGGCATTTTCCAGCCACATCCTGCACGCTAGGGACACAGCATTCTGGTTTTGAGAGCTAAGTAGTAGCTGTTGGATTGAGAAAGGTCCTCGCTACAGCGTTTGGAGAGTTTCCTATTGCTCTCTGTCACTCCTTAGTGAAATATTCTACCTGGAATAATTAGGAGCAGGTGATAATGATGAGTTCTGCACCTTTCTTGATCTCTGCCGCCCACACAAAACATTCAGCGCAATGTCTGGGGGAGCTCAAAGGGGGAAAGTGTACTTTGGGACTGGCGATGTGTAGTCTCCTTTAACTGATTGCTTATAGAGGGTGACGTTACTCTCCCCCCTCCTTTAACAGATGTGAGTGCCATAATTATGGCATATGAGTGTGGACAGATCTTCGAATTCCACTGAAAATGAGTCGCTTTTTTTTTGCCTCTGCGATTGGAATTAATTATAATTGCTTCTAAATAAAGCCACATCCAGTAAGGAAAGAACTGCTTTGTGGTGAGGAAGAGGGTGGAAAGCCTGCTTTTTATGAGCAGAGCAAAGGCGGCGCGCAAAATGTAAATTGTGAAATCCTGTCTTTAATTGAATTGATGGCGATTTCTTATTAATACGATTATGAATTCCTCGTGTTCTTGAAATGCATAATTAAATCATGTCTGTGAGTTTGGGTAAGGGGGTGAGAGGCAAGTAATCCCCTGCCCTGATGAACCACAGTTCAGACATGAGGCAAGTAATGCGGTCAGCAATGTGGGTGTGTGTACTGAACTAGCACGCTTCAGTTCCACCATGAATTACACATAGTGGACGGCCTGTGCATGCATTTCCATGCCGCAGTTCCCTCCTTGCATTATGTGGTCCATTTGGGTGGAGGATTTAAATGCATCAGAGACCTCCGGGTCTGTGTTTCCTCCAATAGTAACATGGATCGTAAAAAGGCTTCCTGGCGGCTACCTGACATTTACGTGTATAGCCAGGGGCATTTACATGGATCCACCAGCTTTCCATGGCTGTTGTTAGAGAGTGGATTTCAGTGAAATCCATTGCATGGATCAAACATTATATTGTGTACCAACATACAATTCTCCAAATCTGCCTTGGAAACACAACTAAATTATGACAATATATAGATAAACATCCTCCTTCTTGCTTTTGCAGAACAGAACTAAGGTCTACCCAACTAACAGGAATGACAGGCATTATCGAAATTGTTCGTTTACAATTGTTCGAATGAACAATTGACCGAATTTAAAGGGTCACAATTGACCTTTTCACAATTGACCGTATATATATATATATATATATATATATATATATATATATATATATATATATATTTTTTATCGGTTTGGTTATATATATAGGAGTTTTGGGGGTTTGGCGTTGGGTGGGGGGTTGAGGGGGGTTTCCCCCCACATATATGTTACAATTGACCTTCACAATTCGGTCAATTGTGAAAAGGTCAATTGTAATTCGAACAGTTGTAAAACGAACAATTCGTATACAACCGAATGACAAGCACCCAAGCTCTGACACAACATTCTCCCTCTTCTGTATCCCTCCCTCTCTGTGTTTGAATCATCTAGTTCCCACTTTCCAACCCCCTTATCCTCGCATTGCTCATGTTTTTTCCTTAAGAAGACTAAACACTTGACATCCTATTGGGCGCACAGTATGCTACTCCAGGGATACACCTAGACACCCTGAAACTACTGCAGGTGTAATTTGGCAGAGTGTAATCACCTATTAAATGAGGTAGCATTACATTTCTGCCAGCATCAACATTAGATATTGGTAGAAATGTATTCTATGGAGGAGTGAATTAGGGTGGCGGGATCAAAACGTACCATCATTGTCCCCACTCTGCCACAGTTCATTAAATACAAGGAAGGGGATCTGCAGCTCCAGAGATTTGTAGCCCAAACCACCTGGAGAGTCAAAGGTGGCAGAGCACTGCATTAAAGTTTTGAACATACTTTTGTGCACAAATTTAATGGACCGTCAGATGTTAGATGACTCTAGTGTATTTTTCATGCAGTAAAAATATCCCATAAAAAAGGGTTAGAATGATATATTTTCTGTTGGAAGTGCAAGCTGATTGCAGGGCGTCTTACCTTAAGTAGTTAAAACAAATGTTAGGATAGTCAAGTTATATCCTTTATGTTCAGCTTCTATTACTAATATCTTTCAACAGTCAAAAGTGCTAGGCTATTATGCAAGTCTATGCAAAAAGGACGAGCATACTCGTTCTTGGCACTTAAGGGGTTAATTGCCCTTGTGCTAAAACAGTCCTTCATCTAACCATAATGAGAAGCGTTGATACCATAGCACACACCCCTAAATTATCTAAGACTCTGGAAAAGGACGTGTTTTTGCAACTTCAATACTACATGCAGAACAATCAACAATATGGCAACTTCAGATGCACGCATCCCTCTCTGTGGAAACATCTTTACAATGAAGGTGACAACTCTCCACGGTCTACGGTGGTCTTCCTGGACTGTTCAGCACCATTAGATATAGTTGCTAGGGAGATTTCTGCACAGCCCTATGGTGACAGCTGTGTGACCATCTAACCTAAATTGTCAGACGATGCTCCAATCTGAAAGCTAAACCACAACTATCTACAGTAAGCACCTGTGGCGGAACAGTCAGCCTTAACACAGGGAGGAAGGAGGGCTGCTAGCGAAGTGCAATTAGTCCACACAGTTAACCAAAGAAAACAGACCATACTGGCATACTGCCAAATCTGGCATACTAACAATATACAACTTGGATAAATGATAAAAACACACACACACACACACACACGGTGCATCGTATATATAAATAGCACATGTCAGTTAAGACACATTTTCTATGCTCAAATTCAAGTTTGCTCTCTGTTGGCAAGTACAATGCATAGTGGGTAAGGGCGATGGGTCTCAAAGAACAGTGACATATGTTAAAGTAATCATGCACATTCCCCTTATGAAAACATTAACACAGCCACATTAATCCAAAACGTTTAGGACATAGGACTAGGAATACTGCAAATGAGCATCTTGCAGTACACGCAGGACCTACAGTGGGAAACAGGGAGAACACAAAGCCAGACTCCATTAAACGTCAGAGTACATTTAGACACACATCACCAATTCATTACACTCCTATGCAAATAAGTATACTAACACTTTGCATTAATAAAGTTAGCTTTACTGGACCAACACTTTCTTCTTCCACTTTAACAATCTGGCATTCTTCCTCACCACTCTACCCAAGCAGTTCTGTGTCATGCCATTACCTTCCTGCCCTCAGCTTGTCCAGCACAGCTCTCATCAAGTGTGCACTGTTTGGTCTTTTGGCTGCTTTCAGGACTGTTGCTCACTGTTAGTCTCTTCACTTCCCTTCAATTTGTGTCTCCTTTTCCGGCTTCTTTGCATCATCTATAAATGTATGGGGCCTCATTACGACCCAGGCACTAAGGGGTTAACGTCGCCGTAAAAGGCTGCGACGCCGTTAAACCCGTAGCGCCTAATTACGAGGTCCCTTTGCGGCTCCCGACCTTAACGGCTGGTCTGGACGAGCCGTTAAAGTAGGGACCCGCAAAGGGACCTTGAAGGTAATTATGGTACCGCAATTTGCGGTACCATAATTACCGCCTTCCCCATTCCCATTGAGCCCTATGGGGCAAAAATGGGAATGGGGAAGGGCCAATGGTGCATGGGGAATTACCGCCCCGCCAACCTTGGAATGGGGTGGTAATTCCCCATTGCACCATGGAGGACTTGTTACAATACCGGCAGCAACCATGGTGCTAATAGCACCATTGGTTACCGCCGGTGTTGTAATGAGGGCCATGGTCTCTATTAACTCTATCTTTTCTCTCTGGCTTTTCTCTCAACCTCTGTCTCTATTTCACCCTCAATCCCAATGTCTTGCTTCAGTTCAGTTCCAACACCTCCACGCCCCCTGTTTTCACCCATTTTCCCTTCATGCCCCCAAGCTTGGGAACCTACTACCCCTTTAGGTCACCTCCAACACATGCCATATTTCAACTTTGTCTCAAAAGCCATTACGATTCCACTATCTCTGACACTCTCTACCCCATTATTGTGCATATTGTTATCTCATTATATTTTGTACTGCTGTCTTCATGTGTACAGCACTTTTGTGAAAACACAATGTAAGTTTCAATTAAATACAGACACACACACACACAATCAAATACAAAATAGGCCATTTCATATAGGCAGAGGTGTAAATCAAGTCTTTAAAAAAAAAAAAAAAATCTGTTACACAAGTGAAATCCTAGTTTTTGATCAAGAGACCCCTACGGTACACAGGGATATTACGAGGGACGGGTATTAGCTCAGAAGTCACTTTGGGAGAGCTCCAGGTAAATTCAGAAGATCCACAAATGGAACAACGTCAATATGCACCGCCACTGTTATTCTGAAAATGTAAGTAAGGACTATTTCTATGTACAGGTGAAGTCAAGACAGCAATTGACCCCAGGGAAGGCCAGAGAAGACTGTCTTGAAGAGCTAACATGATCAGCACTGGACCCAGTAGCCCCAAGAGGAAATTCACTCAAGGAAAATTTAGGCCAATTGAGTCTATGACAAAATATGGTTGGAGGAGACCTGAAGGAACCTTTAGTCCCGGATGACAGTGACCTTTGAGTAATTATCTCTAATAACCCCCCAACCCCCAACCCAGGACACAGAGGTAAGCATTCACCATATTGGTTCTGGTAAAGATGGTTCAGGAGAGGTGAAAATGCCCAGTGAGTATAAATCAGCTTGTATACATAAGGTTTACATTATTCGGTGGCCGAGGGGCTTGAACCCCGAAACAGATGACTCACCTGGTTTAATTGAAGAGCAATCAATCTTTTCAGGAGTGGGACCCACCAGCAAGAAGTGAAAGCAATAGGGAAGATAGATCAAGGAAGGCGGTGGAACCCGACAAACAGATTCTGGCAGCTCGATAGACAAAGGTGGGCAGGCAACCAGAAGAAAATGTGTCTTGCGATAGAATCACGAGAAGAGGTGAACCAGGATGGCTCAAATAAATGGCAGAGGCAAGGCATAGTTGTCTCATTAACATCAAGGCCTCCATTTCATGTTGAGTGTTTTAGGGCTGAAAGCTCCTTCCCCAGTTCCCTGTTGGTGCATCCCTAGAAATCCGCCTAGAATTTTCTTAATGAGGCACCAGAATTAAGAGGGGTCAAAAAGCATGGCTGATTGGAGGATTCTCCCCTCTTTGGATCACATTGGATATGGAAACAATTTGAACACATTTGTATCCATAAATCATGTTAAAAACATAGATGGAAGAACATGTTTACATCTGTGACTTGCATGAAACAACCAATGGCCTGTTAAAAAAAGCTGAGAGCAAGAACCAAAGGCAGGTAAGTATTGCTTTCTATTTCCATTTAAAGGAAGCATGTGTTGCTGTGAGTCATTTGCCCAATCCTTGAGCTACTGAGATTTTTTATCCCAAGTACCTGAGCATTAAGGCTGAAACGAGACACCTCCCTTGCATGCACATCCAATGGATAAAAAGCACCCACCACCACTCCCCTTTCACACTCATACATGCCCGCTAAGTCCTAGAATGTTCTCTTACCACATACACCTACGCAAATTAACGTCATGTCCTCGTATGGTTCCAGAGGTACGTTTCCCACACATGTTCAACTCTGACCTAACTATTTAGTACGCCAATAACATGGTCCTCTGAAATACCACTCATATGTCATGGCCTCTTCAGTACCCTCGACTACCCTGTGAAAGGGTGCCTGACTGAGCAGGTGAAGTCTTTTATGATACAAGGGATCCAGACCAGGAACCAGGCCCATTGTAACCAGGGCCCAGACATATAAGGTGATGCCCGGCAGTGGGTAGCTTGGGCGTCAATGAGAATACAACTTTGAAGGGCTGTGAACTGTATGAATGTGTGTGCCCTTTGCGGACAATACACGTGGGGTTTCCCAGCCTGCAATCCTAATTATTGGGAGGCATTACACTCAAAACAGAACACCTGTGTTAGGACTGCCTTCCCGGTAGGCCATTTTCTTTTTAGAGTCCCATAAACACATTTTATCCCAAAGAAATCATTTTCAAATCATAAAATAGTACTTAATATCAAGACTGATTAACTTCCAAAAGAGCATATAGTACAAATGTCTTAAGCATATAGAATTTTTGTGAAGTCTGATATTCACAGGAGTCAAAGTGATAGACACCATTAATCCATTCTTTTAATTCCAGATTTTAAGTTGTACAAACAAGAAATGTATACCATTAATATAAATGTTATTTTAAAAAAGTGTTCTATGGGTGGATGGTGAAAGGAAGGTATGATGTGGTCACACGATTTATGTATGTTTATGTTATGAACCCCTTATCCCGCCTCTGCATATTGTATGATCCTGAATTACAGTTATGACATTCACTAATTCTGGGGTTACCTGAGCATAATTATCTGCTTTGAAATCTACCTGTATTTCTAACACTTCCAAACAGGGCAACACACTTCAACAACTATCCAGATATGAAGGCCACTTCGACCTGGCATGAGTGCCAGCTCTCCACATGAACACACAGATTCTTGCTCTACAATAGTTAGTGTACATTTACAAAGGGCCTCATTCATGAAATTGTTTGCACAGTGCAAAGTCACTTTGCACTGCCAATGAACACCCTGATTCACAGAGCGGTGCAAAGTGTGTTTTTGCCGTGCAAAGTGACTTTGCACCAGTGCAAAGTCAGTGCATAGTCACTTTGAACTGAAAAATTGACTCTTGCTTCTGCTGGACCTGACAGCCGCCTTTGACTTGGTTGATCAAAAGGTTCTGTGCAAACATCTATCATCAGCGGCCCATTTCTCAGTAGAAGCAACAGTGTGGATCCAATCTTTCTGAAACAACAGATTGACGAGAGTCTTCTCATCCTCGGCAGCCGCTGATCCTATCCCCATAATATGTTGAGTCCCGCAAGGGTCATGTGTTTCACATACTATGTATAATGTGTTCACCAAACCACTGTTCGATGATTTAGACCATCTTGGTGTCACCTTCACTAACTATGCAGATGGCACACAGATCCTTATACCTCTGACAGGCGACTATGAGGAGGATCTAACCCTGGTCAACAAGATCTACCTCATCATTCAGGCCTGGATGGCCACACATGGTCTGTGCCTGAATGATGAGAAGACTAAGCTGCTACTCTGAGCCATCCCTGACAATCAAAAGAAACTGAACAATCAATATCTCTCCATCATCATTGATGGTAATGACATCAAGGTTGCTAGTGAGGTAAAAACCTTGGGTTTCAATTTAGACTCCTCCTTAAGCCTGCGTAAACAAGTCAGTGCCACAGCGTCAGCAACAGCTTACACCTGTAAGATGATTCCCGGCTGCAAACATTTTCTCTACACAGAAAGCTGCCTTATGCGGGCTAGAGCTCTTGTCTTGCCTAAACTTTACTACTGCAACGCACTGTACCTTGGTGCCAGCAAGTATATTAATAATCAACTCCAGATTCTCCAGAATAATGCCCTTAGAACAGCACTCAGCTTCTCTACAAGACAACACAACGCTCTGTTCAGATGTGACATCAACTGGCTATCTATCAAGGATAGAATAACACTCAAAACTGCCTCCCTGACCTACACATGTCTCAACAACGCAGCCCCTCAATAACTGACTGAAAACCTCACGACCCACAAGGTCCACTAACTCCTGATGCCTAAGAGTCCCTAGGTTCAAACTGTAAAAAGCAGGTGGCAGTAGCTTTCCAGTCTCGAGGCCCAACTTTGGAATTCCCTACCCACGACCTTAAGAGCTGACCAATCCGTTCACAACTTTAGGAAAAACACCAAACTCTGGCTCACCTCCAAAGACCTCCCATCCTGTTAGTTGTCCTCTGCAAGAACCTCACTAACAACCTCCGTGCCATCTCTGCATCTTTGTATATCAGGCTGCATAGTCAATGCTAGACAAATCTGGCTCACAAAATGCATCTTTTACATAATGTTACCTTGTAATATACTGTATTTGTATGGTAATGTAATCTTCTGTATTGTAACTAATAATTTGTATTTATACTGCAACTATGAAACTGTATATTCTTGCAATGTGCTAGGATACCTCGGGTGTGGTGCGCTTTATAAATAAATAAACAAACAAACAAACAGAGTCATCTCAAAGTCTATGCCTATTCAACTGTTGGGACATTTGTCCCTGTCCCTACTCTTATACGGCCTCTATGCTGACTTAATAGCAAAGCATTGCTCCATATTTCCTGTCAAGATACATATCAGGATGGTGGCACTGTATGCTACTTTGTTGTTCTAGAACCTCTCCTCAGTAAAAGGATTAGTGATGTTAGCTGGCAGATGGTGTGACCAGGGTATCAGATCCCTATTGTTATTAAATGTGCTCCGCTCCCGAGAGCATAACACATTTAATTACAACAGGGCACCTGCCACATGTTCTCCCAGCAAGTGGGAGACCTAGAAAGACTCTCCCAAATTGGCGAGGTGGGGGGCTAATGGCAGAGTGCCATGAACGGTGGCCATTGCGGCCCACCCCTAAGGCTGCCCCTTGGTGTGGCACTATATTTCCTCGCGGTCACTACTGGGTTTGGCTACCACGATCCAACTCCTTGCCGATGTTCAGAGTCCCCATGTTTGACTGAGCAGTAAGCCCCATCCCTTTAGTGCAGATTGCATTGCCCAACCTCCATCTTCATTATCTAGGACAACTCTGCCAAGGTTCTGACCTTTCGACCTTGGTGTTTAAATCGCTCTTTGAAAAAACAAATATAGCTTAATAAACCATTTGCATTAATGAAATCAAACCAACTTATAAAGGGCCGGATTTAAGGTTTGTGAGGCTCTGTGTGTCTAAAGATGTGTGTGCTCCCCTGATTTGAATATATATTAACATCCGCATGACATTGCAGAAAATGTCACCACACAAAGGGACATGAGTCTTTGCTACTTGAGGACATCACGGGACGTTACATTACAAGAAGCTGTCAGGACTAAAGCACGAGTCAAATGAACTTCATGATATACAATATATGAATGGCCATTGTTGCTTTTATTATTAGTACCCGGCAGAGGTGGGGTGGTGGCCTCCCAGCCAATCAGGAGGCTTAGAACAGGGCTTTATGATGTGTTAAAACCACCGCTCAGAACCTCCATGAGCTGGAAGCCGCCATCTTCCCTCTCCGGGAATCAGATAAATGAGTCTCCTGTGCCCTCATTCTGTCCTTCCCCCATCCCCCAACCCCAATATTCACAACCCCAACCGTCCCCACCTCCTCTCCACTTACCTCATGCGCCTCTGTCGCTCAATTGCACCAGGAACACTCAGTGTTCCCAGTGCATCTCCTTCCAGGAAATGGTCTCAGAGGAATGGCAGAATGGACAAGTTGCAGTTCCCTACGCCCCATTTCATGGTGGCCATCTTGTTTTGGATTTTCTTTCTAAGTTGAGAAACGGTGAACGTGCCATTTCTCAACTTGAGAAAAAAACACTATTAGTACCCTGGTACAACTTGCCAGGTTATTAATAACAATATAACTCTTGCAGGGGGCATTACCTGGCTGTTAATGCCCCCAAGCTCGGGTTATATTGCTTAAATATTATGATTATTGTTATTATTGTTGTTACATATTGAGCAATATCATGAGTGAAGGATTTTTAGAATGGAGAACCCAGGTATACTGACATCAAACTTTGGTGAATAAGGCAAAGTGAGAAAACGCAAAAAAGGGAATTATTGGTAGCATATTTGCCAGTCTTGAATGAAAGACTACAAATACCAGAATGCAATTCAGGGTGTGGCTAAAAAAAAAAAATACTTCCAGCTTTTGCAAATCTACTTTCAAGACTTAAAATCTAATTTGTGATCCGATCACTTGTTTGTTTTTCACATTGTTTGACAAGGGAATTCTTCATATATGATGTGAAGACGATGAGGCATTTCACCGACAAATGCTTTTTGAAGTGTGAAATAATCACACATTAATGTAACGGACATGGTTTAAACGTTTGTTTTTTCTTTTTTTTCCGCATGTCACGTAATTGTTTTGAGACATGGAGTAGCCTTTGTCTGCTAACTGGTGCTTTGTTTGGAATTTAACAATTAAAATACACAAAAACAGTTCTTATCCTGGCATGCTAAAATGGGATGTTTCCTGTAAACAAAGGTTACACAAATGAAGGATCAGTTACAAACAGCTAACCATGTAAATGCTCTTCCATAACAGGGTGAGTTAAGTAGTATGGTATTTGCATGGTCTCGCTGGGGCCTGCTGTACATGTTGTCTTGAAGAAGAGGTTGAGGGAGTGGGCTTGACTCCCGCCCTCACTGGGATTGAGGAGCTGACAGCAGGTCCTCCTCTGTCACAAGCAAAGGGTAAAAGGCCGGTAAAAGGCTTTCCCCTAGAAGCAGCACAGCCCCTCTAGAAAAAACACTCTTTATTCGTTAGTACACACCTGGCCTCGAGTGCCTGCAGGGGTGGCGTTGTGGGAGGGATGTGGCTATCACTCGGACAATGGTACAGACTGACCATGCTTCGAGCCACCCATGAACCTGTTCTGGAACTGGTATATTCCATGAAATCTATATTGCGTTATTATTATAATATGCTAAAAGCCACCATTCTCTGTTAAGCAGCTTGAATGCACCAGCATTTGATGGTCCACCTTTCGTTTTTCCATGACATATGTTTCCCTCGCGTCGTCGTACTTTGCTCCTCAGAGCTCCCAGGAAATGTCTTGCGGCTCAATGATGACATCATCTCGTCTTGCACAGGAGCAGCACCTTCAGCTGTTATTTTGATCTGCACGCTCCATTTTAGTTCTTCTGTATAATTAATTGCTCCGAGTTCCATGTATTTTTATTTCGTTTACATGATTTTCCGCCTACTTGCGCTGACTCTCGGCCTCTGACTGAAGAGTGCGAGGGAAGAGAAGCGTCGATGGATTGAAGAACCCGTTCACACCGCGACTGTGTTAGTACAATGAGACCTTCCTAGCTGAAGAGAATGTGTGATATATCAGCAAGTATTTGAGAGCTGAGTCAGCATGTCAAAGGAACACATGGTGCCTTTTGCTTCAGACATTTAAAATACAGTCGCGAATAGGCGGGAGCGGTTGAGCATGGTGCTCCTCTACTTACAAAACAAAGTTTTACTGTTCTTATACTTTTATTTTAAAAAGAAACTGTTCTGGAACGATTTAGTTGTAGAGGAGCAAGTGGACGCATTCACCTTAATCAACACCCCATCACCCCCACCCTAATTAACGGACAAGAAGCCATAATTGGGAACCCATGTACAAGTTTATGCAAAATGTCCAAAATGATATACACTCAGGCAGCCATTCAGAAGATACCTTCATGTTGGAACATTGGAGGAAATCTATCTTGAAGGATGTCCCTTGCTAAGTCGTCGAAAAGCAGCCATGAATAAAATGGTGTGTGACATGGATGCACTTTAAACAAAGTCTTATAACAGCAGGAGAATGCCTGAAAGAAGATCTATGACTCAAGATATGAAAATACTTAAGAGTAACAATGTAACTGAAGCAATAATAGAAACATGTTCTCCATGATGCAGTATTTGCGAATATAAAGAAGAATGAAGTGGCCCCCTGGTCAATAACTGTAAATGTTTTGAAACGCAAGGTAGAAAGAATACCTAGAAGCTTGCTTAGGAGAGGTATATAATCAACGTTTAGGACTACCATCAGAACAAGATGGAGGAAGGCTCATGTCAGTCAACCCAGTTACCTCAAGAACACGAGCCCAGGATCTTAAACATGGAGAGACGATGCAGAAACCTGTTTTCCTTGCAAAATAGGGGAGTACATTGGCTTTGAACCAAGGATGCCATTTCAAGAGATGAAGAAAATACACAAAGGGAGTCTATGACTAGACCATGCACAAGGACATTTTTCCAGAGATTAGGAGGAAAACAAACATTTACAGATGCCAAATATTGGATGATTAATAGACAAAAGTCAATATGGGATAGAGTGAACAAGTCTCTAAAGGACAAAGGAGAACTACACCTGGCAGAATTTAAATCAAATAAGGATAAAAGGACTGTCAATATGGACAGATTCTTGGTCCTACAGCACGTGATGATGAGCTTGCAAACAAGGGCTATTTATTAGGCCCAGAGCTAAGATACAAGTGTACCTACACTCCCTCGGATGTCCTGAGACAGAAGACACTGGCATGAGGCCTACCGATGAAACAGATGTCCAAGGTTGGAGTTGGGTTGCTAAAGATTTAGAATAGCCTGACATGCACTTTTTTATACAATGTTGCAAAATGTAGTCCGCTGCAATATTTTCTGCTGTGATGATTGCTTCATACCATGTGATTAGAGGTAGCTAAGGGTGTGTCTCACAGAAAAGAGACCACAAATGAGGGACTAGCAGGCTCATTTTCTATATGTAGAAATGATCCCCTAATCCAATTCCACCCCTCGATAGGTTTTTGAAGTTTGACACTTGGGATGTTGTCCGAGATGACGCATCGAGCATTATATAAACTATGCATGACTAAAAAAAGCAGTGTGATCCTGCACGAGTCGAGTTAATGAGCGTATACACGTCCTGCTTTACTTTTGAATTTAAAGCAGTATTTTACAATCTCCTTTGAGTCTGTCAGGTTACTGGGTTTGACGTATTTTCATGGTAATTCCATCTAGCACAACAAATGCTTCAAGGCGCTAAAACACATCATTTTAAAATAAAAGTGTGGGAAGAAGTTGAAACATGCACTTCTGAGCACTGCACTGAACATTCCCTGAAACAGCAGGTGTGTTTGTTCGGGGGTTGGATTGCACGTGGGATGGGGTGTGGAGATGGGTTTTGTGGGGAGCTGAGGCATGCCAGCAGGGAACATTGTTCCTTCGTACAATTTGACCTCAGCGTGTTGGGTTGTCTCTTTTTCAAAGGGAGGCAAATCGATTTCTCCTTTTCTCTTCTTCATGAGGCCTGTGCTGTGTATATCAAAACGGTGCCCTAAAATGGGGCAATATACTGCTTTCCATGGATACTACATTGATGTATTACTTTTCACAAAAAAAACATAAGCTCTAAAGTGAGCAGTTAATTAGAGTTATTTACAGCTTAACTTTGAAAAAAACACATTTGACCAGTTAACTGTTTGTTGGATAGAGCACTCACTTTGCTCTTGACGGAGCTTGACAGAGTTAGAACGTGCTTAGTTACACAACAAATCCCGCTGAAAGAACATGTGGAATTCATAATAAGAAAAACAATCAAACTAAGCAGAACAGAGAAGAGCGAGAATATTGCTATGATCATTGCTGGGCTCACCAACAGTCTGGTCCTCCCAGTCCAATTAGGGAGTGGGAAAGTAGGGTAGGGGGTGCAACAGACCCAAATCACAGAGGTATGCCATACTCCAAATAAGGTTTTCAAACTGGAGTATTGTACCCTCTATTTTTTGAAGTTGGGAGTAAAATATATATATTTTTTTAGCAAGTACACATGTAGGTCCCATTTGCAATGGGAGTATTTCATAAGTTAGTAAAACTATGCTTAACTGTAAAACAGAAATGTTTTTATGATAAATATTTCTTTAGAATTAGGTCTCCGTGCACAGGAAAATATGCATGTTTACATGTTCAGATCATGCAGCAAAATTAGAGTTTCTTCGTGTGACGCCGAGTGTTGCCGGTCCAAACCGATCTCATGGAGCTGTGTGGGTGAAAGTAGAGGGGCAGGACCCCATTTGTCTGTTTCCTGTTTTTTCAGTCTATTTTTACAGCCTTATAGACTGAGGGAGGGGTCGTTATCACAGGATAATGAGCCGCCACTAAGCTTCGTGTCGGGCCATATGTTGGGGAAGGGCCATTATCCAAAGCAATAATGCCCGTTCCCGAGGTCTATATGGCTATTGGCTCATGGTTGTTAAAAATGCTTCTTTAAGAGAAACAAAAGTAAATAGACAAATGGATTTAGTAAATAAAATGTGGCGATATGTTGCTATATTTAAATAACATGGTTGTCTTCATAAGTTAAGCATTTTAATTGCAACTTGGTTGTACTGGAACAGGTTTAACATGAACAAGCATTAGGTGTCATGGAAAAGTAAATGGTTTCTCTATAAGAAAGTGAAAGGATTTTACAATGTTTGACCCTTCTCTTTAGTGTGTTAAATAGCATGTTTTAGCAAAAAATAAGTCCTCCCAGCAAGGAAGTGTCTTGTTGAAACATATTCTTGCCTGGAAATTGCATTGTTGTTTCCCTGTCTGCTTCTGAAGACACACTTTTCAGAATTCACTCAATACCAGTAGTTAATTGCTGCATTCTAAACATTCTGATTGGCTAAGAGGAGCTCAATCAGATTATCCATGTGCTCAGACTGCTTATTTTTCTTTTCATGGATTTTTTGCTGATTTTTAGGAAGGCAAAGGGGCTGGTACCCCCCTTGTCTGTAGGAGTGGGACCAATACTGCAGCTCCAGTTGCAGAAGCACATAGACAGGATTGAGACCAGCAGAGGGCCAGTCGACAAAGAGGCAGCAGATGGACAATCCCTGGCAGGTGGAATGAGGTCTCCAGATCATTCCATTTAGAAGGGAATGTTGTCCATCTTGACAGTTCTCCAGGTGAGCAATGCCCCGGGAGCAAAGTGGGGTGCAGAGAGAGGACCTTGTTTCGACTGTAATGATCACAGGAAAAATTGCCAAGTTTTAGATGTTAGAGGTGCAATGAAAATGCATGTAACCTTTTGCCACTCCACGGCAAGCCTAGGTAGTCTGATACTACTACAGTGATTATTTGGCACTGTATAAACACATATACCATATACCAACATGTTAGTGCACTTCCAAAAGACAAACAACTTAGTGCACCTAGTACTCGTAACGTAAGTGAATATACAGCCTTGAAATGGAGTCCAAATTCTGAGTTCAGAAACATTACCACTGTGTATCCAACACTCAATGACTCACAATGCAATCAATATATCCCTTTGTAAGAGTGTGTAGGTCTATTGCTTATATTGGAATCTTCTGTGCATTGCAGATAGAGCTAATTAGTTTCTTATCCATAGGAATATGCAACATGTGTGTGTTGATCTGATGATGGATTTGGTCCTTGGCCAACACTTTTTTCTGTTCATTGCTTATTCTCGTTAATCATTGGAGCAACGCATCCACTGTCCCAGTTGAAAATGCAATGCACATTTGAAAATGCATGCACTGGGTTTATACTTTTACATCTAACATTCAAATGGTACTTGCGCTCTATGGCACAAACATGCAGTATGTGTGCATATTGTGGGCATGTAGAATCATGCAACTATGACATATGCTTTGTTGTTTGTCTTGTTGTGTTCTCTGTGTGCTCTGAGGCCTACGGGGCATGTGGCACTTAATACAAATTAAAATAAATAAATAAATACATATAAAAAAATATCTGTATCAAAATACGGGACTTTTATATATAATTAATTCATAAATAGTTCATTTTCAGATCTCATATTTCAGAGTCCAGCATGTTACTTAATGGGTTCTAAGGTGGTCCCGCACTGTAGCCTGCTCACGAGTTCCATGTCTCCCCTCTCAGACACTGCCCATACACAGCTGGAGCCCAGGGGCAGCCCAGGTGGCTATGTCTCCATCTCATGTCCTTCAAAAGTCTGCATGATTTCTGTGGAGTGAGGTCTCATTGCAACACAGCTCTGGAGCATCATCGCTCACTCAAACCAATAGATGACTCACATTAGAGGGCATTAAACATTGAAGGCTCTGCTTGGCAAACTTGACAGAATAGCATACACAAATAAGGAAAGAATTTTAAAATATATGATAGTATAGTTTATTTATAACACACTTAATACCCAGAGATTTCTAAGCACGGATCGAACCTGTGTTGCTTGGCATCGTCTTGCTTACAAGGGGAGAATGTGGCCCTTGAGCTATCTTCCCAAGCCGCAGGACTAATTCATTGATTATTACATAAGCTTGACGGAAATATGAATTGGGTATGTGATAACATAGAAACATCTAAATATTCATAAATCTGTCCTAATTAAATGGCATTATTTTTTGTTTCTATGTTTCCCCTTATTTATTTTTGCTTTTTCCTTAAACGCTGGAACTTTATCAATTGTTTATTCATAAAGGTATATGGGTGTCGGTATCACTGTTTTTGATCGTGCTTATGGCACATATCATAATCTAACACATTAGGTGATAGAAAAGCAAATAAATACATAAATAAATGCAATACCGTGCCAAAAATAATGCTGCAAAGAAAAGGTTTACTTAACACACGATTCTACTGGAAAATTAACTTGTTAAAATAAATACTTGTCAATTGGAAGTGCAGTGCTCTCCCTATTAGCAAATGTTTCCTGGACATTCACAGCATCCACAAGTTGCCCTTTCTTAAACTGCACTACCCCACACATTCAGAATTCATTGCCCCGTTCCTGTACATGATTCTATCATTCCCTGACTTCCACCGTCTGCACATTTGAGGAATGCTCCATGAAACACCCATCCGAACGTACCATTGTCAATCCCACACGTGCCCCCAACTCTACTCACACTCAACCTACTTCTTACATTGAATTGTGACTTGCCCTAATTAATAAAAAAAAGGTGCATTAAAATTGTGACCATGCATCTTGTGATGTGCATGTTACCCCTTTTATGAAGGGATCTGGCAGGGGGGTGGGTCCGGGGGACGGGAGGGGAGTCCAACTCACGTAAACAAGAGCTTTTATTTAATTATTTAATCAAATGATTTGTCATTTTTAAATTGGATACCTTCTGCTGCCCTTTTTCCAACTACTGAATTATTAAAAAATGTACGCTTGATCGTTGTTTTTAAAACCTTAACTGGGATTAAATACTCTTAAAATATTTTGAGAACATATTTTAAATTATGTTTAATATGTTTACCACATGTTTTAACTATTGCAGGTTTTTAGATATTTACTTTAATGATGTTTCATATGTGTATCCTTTGTAAATTGTCACAATGATTAATTCATCAAGTTTAGTATTCATTCATCAACGGGGTGCTTTATTCATCCCATACATGTCAGACTGGAAACATGTCAGGAAAATGAATCAGGTCAAACTATAATCAGTAGTACTTTTCAAAAACACATTACCCATGAGAGATCCTTTTTTAAAACTTCATCGTGGTTGTGAAAGGTCACTGCTGGAAGGAGCTCAGGCTTTGCCCGATAATAGTGACTCTTTGGTGAGTTCCGCCATTAAACAACAAGTAACTCAATTAAACAACAGGCTTTGCCATCTAAAACACAGACAATTCACAGTCATTAATATACAATAGACATCGAAACTGGCCTTTCACCATTCTATGCATTCATGTTTCATCCTAGGGCAAGTTTAATTGGATAGGGTGATAGGTCGACACAATTGGTTGATGGGCCAGAATGTTGGTTTTGGTGTTTTTTTGTGGTGATTGAGAAACAAAATTGCCAAAAACATTGTTACAGAAGAGAGATGGAAATGGGGTTCTCAACTAAGAATATCTGGTTTACATGGCAACCAGCATTGCCACGGCATAAAAATGGCAACACACTAAAGTTTATTTTTCCAAACTCCTGTGCTGTACTATCGGATTAGGAATTCCATAACAATATTTACCCCAGTAAACAGCTTTGTAAGTAGAATTTGGGTGCCAGGATTCCCATTTACCAGCTGCATAGTGATTTGTAAGGTGTCCATGTTTGGCTATTTTGGACTATTTTTCATACAATTGGCTTGTTTGGGGACTACTTCACTGCAGATCTGTTTTTTAGTCCTCCGGAGGCTGCCTCTCTACCACCACCCACTCACCCCATGCCCATACTCTCTAGTTCTACTCCCACTGTCTCTACCCCTAAACACCTGACAGTTTGGTGTATTGTGGGCTGCTTTCTAAAGTCCTTCTGAGGCTGCTATGTTCTCCATGTTTTCCCTAGCCAACCACAACCACCCACCCACTCCACCCCCACTGTCTATACCCCCAACCACTCAACTGCCCAACAGCCCACTCACCCACACTGACACCCCACTCTCTCTACCCCAACCTACCTCCACTCTCTATCCCCACCCACCCGGCCTACCTCCACTCTCTATCCCGACCCACCCGGCCTACCTCCACTCTCTATCCCCACCCACCCGCGCTACCTCCACTCTCTATCCCCACCCACCCGCCCTACCTCCACTCTCTACCCGCACCCGCCCACCCTACCTCCACTCTCTACCCCAACCCGCCCGCCCTACCTCCACTCTCTACCCCCACCCGCCCGCCCTACCTCCACTCTCTACCCCCACCCGCCCGCCCTACCTCCACTCTCTACCCCCACCCGCCCGCCCTACCTCCACTCTCTACCCCCACCCGCCCGCCCTACCTCCACTCTCTACCCCCACCCGCCCGCCCTACCACCACTCTGTACCCCCACCCGCCCGCCCTACCTCCACTCTCTACCGCCACCCGCCCGCCCTACCTCCACTCTCTACCGCCACCCACCCGCCCTACCTCCACTCTCTACCCCCACCCACCCGCCCTACCTCCACTCTCTACCCCCACCCGCCCGCCCTACCTCCACTCTCTACCCCCACCCGCCTGCCCTACCTCCACTCTCTACAATACCTCCACTCTCTACCCCCACCCGCCCGCCCTACCTCCACTCTCTATCCCCAACCACCCGCCCTACCTCCACTCTCTATCCCCACCCACCCGCCCTACCTCCACTCTCTATCCCCACC
This sequence comes from Ambystoma mexicanum, assembly GCF_040938575.1. Classification (NCBI taxonomy): domain Eukaryota; kingdom Metazoa; phylum Chordata; class Amphibia; order Caudata; family Ambystomatidae; genus Ambystoma; species Ambystoma mexicanum. The sequence goes on along the minus strand of NC_090925.1, from coordinate 1,022,360,082 downwards.
CACCCGCCCTACCTCCACTCTCTACCCCCACCCACCCGCCCGACCTCCACTCTCTACCCCCACCCACCCGCCCTACCTCCACTCTCTACCCCCACCCACCCGCCCTACCTCCACTCTCTACCCCCACCCACCCGCCCTACCTCCACTCTCTACCCCCACCCACCCGCCCTACCTCCACTCTCTACCCCCACCCACCCGCCCTACCTCCACTCTCTATCCCCACCCACCCGCCCTACCTCCACTCTCTATCCCCACCCACCCGCCCTACCTCCACTCTCTACCCCCACCCACCCGCCCTACCTCCACTCTCTATCCCTACCCACCCGCCCTACTTCCACTCTAGCCCCACCCACCCACCTTACCTCCACTCTCTATCCCCATTACACACCCTACCCTCCCTCTGCCCTATCCACCTCAAACTCTCTCTACCCCACTCACACATCCATTGCACCCCTCACTCCCTCTGCTGCAACCCAGGCCACTCCACTGGTTCCATGTGATAATGTCACTGTGAAAAGGTTGCCAGGCAGACAACTTTTTTATTTTTCACTGACCCATAACATTCTTTCCCTAAATATTGAAGGAGGTAGGAGATTATTTAATATTACCCGCAATACTAGAATATTTGGGGAACGTGTTTGATTGTCTGGTGGCTACATGTTTAGGGAAATGTCACATTATGGCAGCCATTTTCGTGGCAACATTGTCTCTGGATATCACTCCACTTTCTCTGCCACCACCCACACTCTCTGTACATACCAACACCCCATATTTTCCCACCCACACCAATCTCCCTACATACCCACAGTTTCTTTCTTCCCCCACCCACCCTACCCCGTCTCTCTCTGCCCCGTCACCCACCCTACCCCTCCCACTCTCTCTACCCCCAGCTACCCACTCTAACCCTCACACTCTCTACCCCCAGCTACCCACTCTAACCCTCACTCTCTCTACCCCCAGCTACCCACTCTAACCCTCACTCTCTCTACCATAAACCACCCACACCACCTCCAGTCTCTCTACCCACAGCCACCTACCCCACATCACTGTCTCGAAATACCTCTACTCTCTCTACCACCACAACTCTATTTGCCCCCACCCTACCCAACTCTCTCTATCCCCAACAACCCACCCTAGCCCCACTGTATCTACCCCGACCCAAGCCCTACTCTTTCTCACCCAACCGCCCACACTAGCCTCACTTGCTCTACCCCCACTCACCATACCTGCTTTCTCTCTACCCCCACTCTGTCAAATCCACCCAACTCACCCCCACTCTCTCTACCAACACCCACCCTACCTCCTCTCTCTACCTCCAGTCTTCCACCTTACCCCCTCTCTCTCTACCCTCACCCACCCTCCCCCCTCTCTCTATCCCACCCACCCCAGCCCTTCTGTTTATTGAACCATAACCCTTCTCTTTTTAACACATCCCACACACAATTCCCCTACTTTTCCACCTAAACCCAACAGCCTCGCTATTCCATCTCTCCTTCCTCAAACTCTCACTTTATTTTTTACCCTCTCACTCTCACCCTTTTTGCTCATACTTATCCTTGTACATCATCAATGGCACCCTATATCAATGAATTCCTCCATTGCTCTATTCCCCTTCCCATCTCTTGCATGCCTTCAAACCTTATTACATCCTCCTTTAAAACGGTGCACTCTCCTCCTTGCACCCCGGTGCCTATAAATGCAAAATACAAAGAACAGCAGTAAATGCCAAAACTGTTGGCTTTGCCAATGCTTGTTTTTTTAACTAGACCAGCGGCCTGCAAGTGTTGTCATATTTAGCCAGGATCGTGGTTTCTTCGGCGGGAAAAAGTGATCATCATCTGTGACTTGCCAGGTCAAGAAAGTCCACCCCATCAGTGGCTGCCCACTAGGGTGATGATCAGAGGGACTGTGTAACAAAGACCACAGCTCCCTTCTGATTATCTTGCGAGTCTTCACATACTAGTGAGGCTCCGGAATAAGGAGCACTGGGTCAAGATGTGTGGCTGCGTGCTATACACTGGGCCTTTCAAAGAGCACGTGAAATGTCACATCTCTTCAATGCAGTTGGCTCAAAATGATTCACACCAGCTCTCTGAAAGGAGACGGTGAAAGGTCACACAGGGCACACACTTCAAAACATAAGAAAGTTTCTTTTCGTTTTCGAGAAGGGACTTAATTGGCGACAAGTCACCTTTTCATGCGGCGTTGTACTTCCTGCCCTGGTTCTTGCACCTGTTTCGTACCTCTCACATTGGAGAATACTATGGGGTGTCTTTCAGCAGCTCACTCCACCCTCAGGAGCAGCAGAACTCAATGCTGGGACTTCCATTTAAAGCAATTCCTATGGCTGGTAATCCCGTGAAGGATGGCAGGCATGCACATGCAGGATATCACTTGCTGTAGCATGGCTGCCCTACTTCTATAGAGCTGTGCTGGGATGGCTGTGGCTAGGGGGCTATTTGTTGTCTTGCTTCCAGGTGAGCACGTTGCCCCTGAGCCATCCTCCCGAGACTGTACTGTACTACACTATACTGCTAGAATTAGTAAGAGATATGCCGTAGTTCTACAGCACTGTTTTTTGCTGGCTGTTTTATGAAGACTGATGTTCGTCTATTTCTGTGCATTGCGGTCTGTATTAAGAGGGCTGCCTAATCTATAGCACTCTATAGTGCTGGCCATAGTAAGAGGGCAGATGTGCGTCTATATCACTGCACGATGCACCCTGCAGTAAGAGGGCTGCATAACCTATAGCACTCTATAGCGCTGGCCATAGTAAGAGGGCAGATGTGCGTCTATATCTCTGCACGATGCACCCTGCAGTAAGAGGACTGCCTAATCTATAGCACTCTATAGCGCTGGCCATAGTAAGAGGGCAGATGTGCGTCTATATGACTGCACGATGCACCCTGCAGTAAGAGGGCTGCCTAATCTATAGCACTCTATAGTGCTGGCCATAGTAAGAGGGCAGATGTGCGTCTATATCACTGCACGATGCACCCTGCAGTAAGAGGGCTGCATAACCTATAGCACTCTATAGTGCTGGCCATAGTAAGATGGCAGATGTGCGTCTATATTACTGCACGATGCACCCTGCAGTAAGAGGGCTGCATAGCACTCTATAGTACTGGCCATAGTAAGATGGCAGATGTGCGTCTATATTACTGCACGATGCACCCTGCAGTAAGCGGGCTGCCTAATCTATAGCACTCTATAGTGCTGGCCATAGTAAGAGAGCAGATGTGCGTCTATATCACTGCACGATGCACCCTGCAGTAAGAGGGCTGCATAAGCTATAGCACTCTATAGTGCTGGCCATAGTAAGATGGCAGATGTGCGTCTATATCACTGCACAATGCACCCTGCAGTAAGAGGGCTCCCTAATCTAAAGCATTTTATAGTGCTGGCCATAGTAAGAGGGCCGATGTGCGTCTATATCACTGCACAATGCACCCTGCAGTATGAGGGCTCCCTAATCTAAAGCACTCTATAGCGCTGGCCATAGTAAGAGGGCAGATGTGCGTCTATATCACTGCACAATGCACCCTGCAGTAAGTGGGCTACATAATCTATAGCACCCTATTTTGCTGGCCATAGTAAGAGGGCAGATGTGCGTCTATTTCACTGCACAATGCACCCTGCAGTAAGAGGGCTGCCTAATCTAAAGCACTCTATAGTGCAGGCCATAGTAACAGGGCAGATGTGCGTCTATATCACTGCACAATGCACCCTGCAGTAAGAGGACTGCCTAATCTATAGCACTCTATAGCGCTGGCCATAGTAAGAGGGCAGATGTGCGTCTATATCACTGCACAATGCACCCTGCAGTAAGTGGGCTACATAATCTATAGCACCCTATTTTGCTGGCCATAGTAAGAGGGCAGATGTGCGTCTATTTCACTGCACAATGCACCCTGCAGTAAGAGGGCTGCCTAATCTAAAGCATGTTATAGTGCTGGCCATAGTAAGAGAGCAGATGTGCGTCTATATCACTGCACGATGCACCCTGCAGTAAGAGGGCTGCATAAGCTATAGCACTCTATAGTGCTGGCCATAGTAAGATGGCAGATGTGCGTCTATATCACTGCACAATGCACCCTGCAGTAAGAGGGCTCCCTAATCTAAAGCATTTTATAGTGCTGGCCATAGTAAGAGGGCCGATGTGCGTCTATATCACTGCACAATGCACCCTGCAGTATGAGGGCTCCCTAATCTAAAGCACTCTATAGCGCTGGCCATAGTAAGAGGGCAGATGTGCGTCTATATCACTGCACAATGCACCCTGCAGTAAGTGGGCTACATAATCTATAGCACCCTATTTTGCTGGCCATAGTAAGAGGGCAGATGTGCGTCTATTTCACTGCACAATGCACCCTGCAGTAAGAGGGCTGCCTAATCTAAAGCACTCTATAGTGCAGGCCATAGTAACAGGGCAGATGTGCGTCTATATCACTGCACAATGCACCCTGCAGTAAGAGGACTGCCTAATCTATAGCACTCTATAGCGCTGGCCATAGTAAGAGGGCAGATGTGCGTCTATATGACTGCACGATGCACCCTGCAGTAAGAGGGCCGCATAATCTATAGCACTTTATATTGATGGTTCTAGTAAGAGGACAAATTTGCGTCGATATCACTGAACACTGTGGCCTGTAGTAAGAGGGGCGTATAAAGAATAGCACTATATAATGCTGACTGTGTAAAGAGGGAGGGTTCAGATCTATAGCACTGTGCATTTCTGCTGTGTAAAAGAGCCGGCGTACATAAACAACACTATGCATTTCGAGCTATGAAAAGGGGTGGGTGCACATTTATAGCCTAATGCATTTCTGAGTATGCAAGGGGGCTGGTGTACATTTATAGCACCGTGCATTTCTGGCTATGTAAGAGTGCTGGTGTGCATCTATAGCACTTTGCATTTCTGGATGCGAAAACAGGTGGACACACATCTATAGCAATGTGCATATCTGGCTGTGCAAGAGGGCTACTGATCATCTACAGAAGTGTACCTTTTTGGCTGTGTAAGAGGGTTGCTGAACATCTATAGCACTGTGTTGTCTGCCTATGCAATAGGGTTGTTGTGCATCTATAGCACGGTGCCTTTTGGCTATGTAAGTGGACTGCCGTGCATATATAGGAGTGTGCTTTTCTTGCTATGTAATAGGCCTGGTGCACATCTGTAGTATTGTGCATTTCTATATATGCAAGAAGGTGGACACACACCTATAGCACTGTGTGTTTCTAGCTATGTAAGAAGGTTGTTGCACAACTGTATCATTGGCATGTCTGGCTGTAAAGGAGGGCTCTTGCACATATATAACACTGCATTTCTGGATATGAAATGGGGTGGGTACACATCTATAGCACTGTGCATTTCTGCGTATCACTGTGCATGTCTGGCTACATAGGTGGGTAGGTGTACACCCGTAGCATTGTGCCTTTCTTGCTACGTAAAACGGCTATGTGTATCTTTAGCACAGTGCATATATGGCTATGTAAGAGGGTTGGTGTACACCTATTGCACTGTACACTTCTTACTATGTAAGAGGGATGTTAAGCATCTATAGCACTGCGTCTTTTGGCTAAGTAAGTGGGTTGTTGTACATATATAGTTCTGTGCATTTCTGGCTGTGTAGGAGGGCTGGTGTACATCCATAGCACTGTGCATTTCTGGGTATATAAGTGTGCAGGTGTACATCAGTAACATTGTGCCTTTCTTGCTATTTAAAAATGGTAGTGTGCATCTATAGTACTGTGTCTTTCTTGCTGTGTGATTGGCCGGATGCACATCTGTACCACTGTGCACTTCTGGCTATGAAAGAGGGATGATGCACATCTATAGCACTGTGCAGGATCTATGGTCCCTGGCCCCGATGGCCTTGCAAATGTGGTGCTAAAGAAAGACCCGGGACTTTGGGCCACTATATTGAGGATTCTGTTTTTTAAAAGTATGTAATAAGGGAGACTGTGACAAATCAACGTCGGGGCACCAGTGGTCCAAGAGTGAATATTGGTTTCTAAACCATCAATCAGCTCCACACCTCTAATAGACCAGAAGGCAGCCAAACAGATTGCAATAACAAGCAAATTATAAACCGCCTTGTCCATTTTCGGTAACGTGGATGAAACGGCAGGCTTATCTCCAAAAGGTTTGATCATTGGTTAGTTGCAACACAGCAACATTATTACCCAGTGATAAAAGGAGTGTCCAGTCAAGGTTGTATTAAAAATATCTACTATATTAATCACAACAGCCAGTCTATGAACAGCAAGAAATACAGCCCACCCTGTAAAGGAATGCAGACAACAGACAGTTTCAAAGAAGGGAAATTGATGCACTCTTGATAATGACAGGAGGGGAGTTTGCATGTTTAATATTCACAACCGTGTGTTAAGATTAGTTGGCTTTAGCACAAAGGGAGCAATGGGTTTTAAAATGTCTATAGGGCCTTCTGGGAAGCACCAGGGGGACAGAACCACAATGTGACTCTGTGGCTGTAGATGTTCTCGGTGCTCAACAGCGTGGAGTCAGTTTCAGGTCACTTTGTAGGCTTCTCTGGCAGAGTTTGAGGCAGGAGTCGCTGCGGGTATCGGGTGGCGTTACAGTTCGGGGAGCGAGGCTGGGCTACACGGCGGCTCTGGGTCAGGCATTGTTTTCTCAATGCTGCTCGCCTGTTCTGAACCACTGGTCAAGATGTCTTGGATGTCTTTGAGTGACTGCAGCGTGACAACAGTCAGCCTTGCCTTCGGTTGTGGATCAAGGAAATCGACTGGTTCGTAAATGTCCAGGAATCTTGCTGCAGAGCCTAGCTGGGCAAACTGTGTGCTGCCTGTGTACCGTTACTGGTGCAGCCGGAAGGTTTTCTAAGTTTTGTATCTCCCCCTTTTCCCTGAGAGATGTGTAGGGGAAGGATCTTGCTTACCTCTTTAGAGATCCTTGCCTTACCTCACTGGCGGAAGCTGTAAGACAGATTGGACCTTCAGCCAGGGTCCAAGGTTGAGTTCTTTTTTCCTCTTCTTGCAAAGTCATCAGATGATCTGCTTAAAGACAGGCTCTGGTCCTCGTTTAAAGGAAGTGGGCCACCGTGATTGGTGGAGGCTGAGCTTTCCTTAGAGAAAGAATCCTGAGGTTGCTACGAAAAAAAAAATCTATATTCATGAAGTCATAACCAGAGTGTTTTGTAACAGAAAACTGTAAAGCGGTGAAAGCAGGGACAAGCTGTGCCCCAGATCTAAAATAGCAGAAACCTTCTCTCAACAGAGTAGTGATACTTAGTGTTACCAAGTCCCACCCATCTTCCTGTTGATCAAAGAGTCTCTCTGGTTAATCAATCTCTCTGCGGTTCCTGATTAAAGTGCAGGTCTGCGTTGAAGCTGCAGCAAGACCAGACTCTCAGGCTCCTGCAAACCAAATTCTTCTACCTTATGAATGGCGTCACCCTAGCGGGGTGGCCTACTGTAAACAACTGTCACAGACATGACAGCTCAGTGTCATTGATTCTGAGGGTGGGAGCTGTCTTAAGTTTGACACAGCTACATATGAACGATTGTTGCATTTTCTGTCTCCTTTCTTATTGTCTGCAGCCAGGCCCCATGTGGTCCTGTACCCTCTATTGGTAAGCTTATCATTGCCTTCAAATCCCAAGTACCCTCTATTGGTAAGCTTATCATTGCCTTCAAATCCCAAGTACCCTCTATTGGTAAGCTTATCATTGCCTTCAATTGCAGGGCCTAACAAAAGAGCAAGGCAGATCCATGGAGCCTTTGTTAGTTTAATCAGACTGGCTGATGCAGGGGGAAAGATGGTCCTCCCTCTTCCTGGAATTGACATAGTGCACCCCTGGCTGTCAGATTCCAACTAAATATGATAGAGTGGACTATGTCTGTAGGCTGTGTCCACCCAGAGTACACAGTGCTATGCATTTGTCATGGTGTGAGCATAGACAAATGTGTGTGGATTGGCCCCACACATTTTACTGGGGTTGTTCTACCATCATTCCATTTAATTACAAATGTCAAAAAGCCGAGGTAATTGCATGCCCACCATGCGGATGGTCAAATACCCCTCTCTCGACATCTCTCCTTCTCTTTCTCTCTCTCTCGTCCTTTGCCTCCCTTGGTACAGGAATGACAATCTGAAACGTGCACTATACTGACAGTCCTGCCTCAGCAGTTTAGGCCATAGAACGTAAGCACAGTTTGCCCCGTCGCATTCTAAGCTAAGCCCTTTGTAAAAGGGCCCTATTGTAGAAATGAACATAAAAACATATATTTCTTGGAGTAGTTGAATAATACACAGTATTCTGATTTACCCGAAAGATGCTTTAATTAATTTACCTTAAGTAGCCTCTTTGCTGGCGACATTCGGCCGAAGTTGGAGCAGTGCTTTTCTCTGCGGAGTCTAGAGAGACAGGCAGAAGCGTCCTCTACGGCTTTCTTATCCATGCTCTGTGCCACGCCCTGTGACGCTCCCTCGCTCCCTCCCGCTCCAGGAAAAGCATGTCATTCTGACAGGAGATGGAGCGCACCAGCGACAGAAGCGCATTACTACACCTGAGTTGTATAATTTGCCAAGGGAATTGATATTGGTATAGACGAGCTATGCCTACTATGAAACCAGAAGCAACATGCTACACTTCATGTTATGCACATAGAGCACACAGCAATTACAGCCACCACTGCCAGTAGAGCTACCCTGCGTTGCTAAGTACAGACTATAAATAGACAACAGCTCCATTTGACTCAAGTTACATGATTTCAATGACTTCTATCATAGCAGAATTAGCAAACAGATTGAATGGGGGTTACATGCAACGGGAGCTCCTTCGCACAGATTGCTCACCTTTTACAGGCTCTTGCCATAGATCGCACATTTATGAGAATGAATTATTACGTGGTGCTTGTGCCACCTATAAGCTAAAACGATTGCATTAAAGTACAAGCAGGGAGAAATGGCATATGAGGAGGGACACACAGTTTATAGTTGTTGTTTGTTTCTTTGCCCACCCATTGACTGTCCATGGCCATTGTAATCCTTATGGCCATACCCAATCACACCCTCCCGCCTGAAACACCTCCTCATGAGAACTCTTTGAGCTTGTTTAATCAAGTCGTACCGTCCTTCTTTGTACTCAAAGTGCCTGCCAGTGTTTTTTCAAATCAGTCTGCTGAGAGTTAATGACTTAATTGTAGCTGTAAACTTGCTATGCATGTAATAAACATGTTTTCACCTGGCCTGCCCTCAGCCACTCGGTTTATAAGCATGGTGCGTGTTCTTCACTGAAGTCTTACAAGCATTTAAAAAGCCAACACAGTTTTGGCCTCTGTATAAATATGAGGCATTTGCCAGGCACTGCTATGAGATGCCCATGTACTCCCACCATTTTGTACCCACTACCATCAATTGTCAGTTAATACCACTATACCAGGTCCTGACGCATGCCTTTCCCATGCCATCACAAAAGCCTAAACTGATGGTATTGGCAGTGCTTGTTTGTCAAAGGTTACACAGAGCTCTCAATTCACCCTTGTTATGTGAAATCAGGTCATACAGTTGCTGTTTTGGTTTATTTTTTTAAATTTTATTCTGAGACTTGTAGTCCTGAATTTGAAAAGGGGAAAGCAAAAGAGCATGCTCCATAATGAAAGAATGACTTTATGACTGGGAGGCATATTCAAGCACTACAGAGCACACGGTTGCTCAGATGTCTTCGAAAGAGCAGATGCAGATCAGCAACTGTCACATCTGTATTCCCTCCTCCTCCCGGGTTCTGAGGAACTCTGCATTGCTCTACCTCAAAGGCAGAGCCCCCAAATGCTGGATATCACGCATGCGTCCCTTGCTCTCAGTCCTCAAGAGCAGCCCTGGAAAGAAAGGCAAGTCGCAGCAGCAGCTGGAATTCAAAGGGCATGAAGCTGTGGCCTAGTGCTTACCAGAGCGGCTCCTTGAAAGAAGCCGCTTATATCAGACAGGAAGCTTCAAAGCAGACACGCACCTGGTAAACAAGGCCTTGCCTTTGATATGTTCGCAGATCCTCTGTGGCCCTGCCTGCCTGCTGCAGGATGGCATGCTCACAATCAAAGGAGACGAGCACTGAGAGCAAAGGAAACTTACAATGAAACCCTTTCCTTGTCGGGAACAATGTATCCTTTGTATTCAGTGGAGCAGGCGAGCAGGGCCTCAAAATGGCTGTCCCTGCATAGCAGCCAAATCCCAGGCACAGCCGGAAAATCCCAGAGTTTGCTTCCGCCTTCTTAGAGAGCTTATTGAGTTTTTGTATGTAAGGGATTTATAGAACATATATCTAGATTTGAAGCAACGGGACGCTGTGCAAAGAGGGTGCTCCCAGTGAGTTAGTTAAAAGTGGGGTGCAAGAGTATAAGAGGCGCTGGAATGGGTCCGGGAAGCAGGGAGGGTCCACATAGGAACATTAAGGTGGGGTTGCGTGGAGCGACTGGTAAAATTTCGCATTTGTATTTCATGATTTTCATTTGTAACCACGTTTCATTATGTAAATTGTGGCCCTTAGGTGTTCCACCAATGCCATTAGGGTTTAGTCGTAAAATGAGGATCAGTTCTGGCCTGCGCCACTTGGAGCAGTACTGGAACATTAATAAAGTCAGCAAATGTGTTCTGTGACATCAGTGGATTTCTCTGCAAATCGCTCTCGAGTGATCTCAAAAGCTTGTGGGTCTTGTTCGGAGTCAGTGACATGTTGATTGCAGCGGCCTCAGACCTTTTGGCCTTTGGAATCATTGACCTACATGAACGTCTCCCAATGTGGTATTTCACTGCCTGTTTCTGTCTGTAGGATGGTTGTTCTACTGACAAAAGTGGTCATACCAATAATGGGAGCTGCCCTTGCTCCATGTGTAGACGACCATAAGTTCACACTGACTTACTTCCTGGCCCTGACCTAGGCTTCATCCGTACAGTTCATGTCTGGATGGAGTTTGCCGTCTGTGTCAATCATGCCTCTGAAACATGGATGATCTCATTCTAAGGATTAGAGTGTGCAGAACTTTGTGAGCAAGCACTGATTTCTGCTCTTACCATCCTCAAAAGAAGTCCTAAGGCACTAAATCCGCAAGGCAGGATATTGCACAGGTCTGTCTGAAGCAGACTGAAAGGAACGAGCACGCACATGTGCGCCCTGCAGATTCCTCATCTTTGAAATAGCCTCCGCTGCCAGGCATGGAAAATCTATTGGTGGAGAATCGAAGATGTACCCTCCGAGGGGGAAGTGCATTATCCGTCATTACGATTTTGACGGAACTATAGGCCTAGATGTTTATGACGTTGCACTTTTGTCGGCCCAGTTGGCTCTGAATGTGCAGTTGTCACTAGTTGGAAATCATACAGGTGGAGCAGACTCTCCTTTAATGACCCACTGTCATGCTCCCCATCAGTAACACCGCCGTCTGTCATCCTCCCCATCAGTAGCACCGCTGCCACTGAGTTACCTGACAGATTTGTTTCGTTGTTCACCTTACATTTCTACTGCACTCCACATACTCCACTGGCTGACCAATCCTTCCTCAAACATGTCCCACCTGCTTTGCGTTGTGATCTCCCTCATCCCTTATGTTGGTATATCCCACCCACTCTTCTATGTGACCCACACCAGGTTGGCATGCTTTGTGGCCCATTTCGGCCCAGGGTCTGTCACATCCAGCAACTGTCCATTAGATGTGCACTGTGTTTACTGCTTTTTGACCAACCTTACCTCTCAGGTCTGATGCAACCTTACCCATGGTCCTTTGAGATCTGCCCATCCCTCAGGTTTGTCAACTTTGTTTTCCCAACGTCAATGCTTGTTCAGGTAACATGGTGCGTTGCTAAATGAAACGTACCATTTTGCAATCTCTAGTTATGCTATTTTTAATGGTTGTGTACACTATTGCAAATGTTAGTGACAGCTTGAAGGCACTGTCATACTAGCCAATGACATGCTCAACAGAAGTTAGAATTATATTCAACACTTTTTGAAAGAGATCTGAATTTCCTTTGCTCATATGGCCACTGATAAAAAGAGGCACGTGTTAAAATCAAATACATTGGCCCTCATTACAACACCGGCGGTAACCAATGGCGCTATTAGCACCATGGTTGCTGCCGGTATTGTAACAAGTCCGCCAATGGTAAATGGGGAAATACCGCCCCATTCCAATGTTGGTGGGGCGGTAATTCCCCATTTACCATTGGCCCTTCCCCATTCCCATTTTTGCTCCATAGGGCTCAATGGGACAGGAGAAGGCAGTAATTACAGTACCGCAAATGTGGTACGGTAATTACCTCGCAAGTCCCTTTGTGGGTCCCTACTTCAACGGCTGGTCCAGACCAGCTGTTAAGGTCGGAAGCCGCAAAGGGACCTCATAATCAGGTGTTAAGGGTTTAACGGAGCCAACACCTTTTACGGCGCCGTGAAACCCTTAACGCCAGTGTCGTAATGACCCCCATTGTGTGACATATAACTTTCTAAAGAGATGATCTAATGCTGACATTACAAATCTACACTGAATATTTACCTATAGGTGTAACTTTCTCCATGTGCATGCATAGACTTTGCCTGCAAGTTCAGTGTATATGACTCCAGCCAGTCACCGAACAACAGTGAATGCCAATTGAGGTTCACAGAGATGGAAGGGAATGACCCCTCTCCTATACAACACTCCCAAGGGCGTTTTGGGGCGTTGTGCACCTGCCCTCTAGCAAAGGGAGCAGCTCTTTGTCAGTCCTCAGGCCTCCAGAAAGATCCAGTTGGCAAAAAAAGGCCCACAGCCAGACTACATAGCTCAGCATTGATTGCCCTGGAACACTCTCCATATACATATTCTTTCACCTGTGGATTTTCAAACATACATTTCAAAAAAATTAATGAATGTAGTAGTGGACCAACAAGGTCTTCTTGGTCTTAGATCGATAAAGAAAACTGTCTTTGGGCCTGGTGAATCCTGGCCACACCATTGCTGGTTAATGTCGCAAGACGATCAGCCCACATCTGCCAGAGTGAAATAAAGCAACTGCTCACGGGGGAACTTGAAACTCATCTCCCATTTCTTTCTGACGTATTCCCTGCTGGTTCCAAATTGCAACTTACCTTGTTCACAGGATAAATCAAGTCAAGACCAGACAATGAATCAGGATAGAAATGCAAAGTTTAGCATAACATTCTACTGACAAGCTATAGAAGTGAAAATAGGACAGGGTGGATGTTGCACCATGTTTACCCTTTAAAAACTGCTTGAGGTTTCATTGAAAATAGCGACCTCACAACAACTCTAAACTCTAATGCCAACTAAATATGACAGCGTGGACTATGCCTGTAGCATATAGCCTACAGATAGCCTAGCAAATCACCCGTATGGCACACATCCTAAAGATATCGTGCAGCAGGTTGCAAGTGCAGAAAATGGCGGGCAGAATTGCTATTTCAAGAAAATTATTGTCATAAAATGAACTTGGTGAAAATCAAAAGTTTGAAAATAATGTTTCTTTCAATGTAAGGCCTCCATCCTAAAAAAACACCCCCAGGAATTATGACGAAGTAAAACAAATAAAAATATAACATGTTAAGGTACAATTTGTAATCACGATTTAAATAAATTAGCCAAACTAACAAAAATATGCTAAAAACACATTGCAAATGGGGAAACATACAGCAGGGGTGAATGTGTTCAGGGAGGTTTGTGTCTAGCAGGGGCATGATAGGAAATACAGTGGGTAGTGGTAGTATTAGGTTTAGAGTAAGTGTGTGAGGATTGTCTCTACCTCAAATCACTTCTTCAAATGTTTAACCAGCCTCCTAACATATATTTCTATGGGCCTACCGCCATTTCATCTACAGGAGTGCCAAATCCTCCGCATACATTTAGCCAAATGAGGTATTTATTCATTATTAAAGCGCTAACACAGACCACATGCATCGAGCCGCTGTTAAAGGAATTGTTTTTATTTTTAGTTGCATTGTTGTTTGTTTTGGTTGCCTATGTATAATGCGCTTAAATACCCCGAGGTTTCTAAGTGCGGAGCAGGGGATCGAACTTGTGTTGCTTCATGTCATCTTCCTTCCAAGGTGAGCACATTGCCGCTGTGCTATCCTCCCGTGAGTTATGTCTCGGCAGCAGGTGTCCCTAGAAATGTAAATGAATGTAGTAGCGGCTAGTGTTGGCTAGAAGTTGTGTCATGCACTCAGATTTAGCAATCACATATTGGAGGCTGTGCGTGTATGTATTACTCGCCTATGCAATGCTTAACTGTAAACACGGATGGAGAGATTGTTATATCTGTTTTTATATCTGTCATACTTGATATACAGTCAAGGAATCCCAATGGTCATCCCACTATCCAAATTAATAAACACAACATATCAATGTACAAGGATCTGCTCAAATTACCCAGACAAAGGGGGCAGGAGGGGTGCATAGATGTTTGATGGATGGGATAAATGAACGAATGAATGAATTAATTAATTAATCAATTAATTAATTAATGAATGGTTGAATAGAGCATGTCCTTTATTGCTTGCCTAATTCAGGTTATCTGAAACCATAAGGACATTAAAAGCGCCTAGGAACACTTGTGTACAGGTGCGTGATAAATGACTTATCATATCATATATTGCAATTCACATAAAATAAAAGGCAAGAATGATGGAATTACACGTAGGAGTTCTGATGCATAACAACACATTAGAACATATAGAAGTGACTAATAAACAACTATAGTAAATTGTCTTCCATGTAAAAACCCTCACTAACCTGATTACATTCGTATGTCCCTGCGTTCGTCTTATGGTTTTAATTTCATACTGTACAGCATACAATAGCAGATTCTTCAGTCCATCAGAAGCTGAATGTCTGAAAGAAACAAACAAACATGTTTTTGTGTAAATCCTTCAGGCACCGTCCATGTTGCTGATGGTTATTTCTTCATGTGCCACATACTTGTCTAGTGTAATGGTTTCTACTGATAGAGCAGTATATAGAAACGTTACCTAAAGTGTGCTTTAGAGCAGGAGTGCAGCATGCTCCATTTCACCAGTGGTGAGGCAAATACGTCTACCTGGAGTTACCAACAATTTCTCAAAGACAAGTTGTAAGTGATTAAGGCATGTTTTACTGTTACTTTCCAATATCTAATCAACTCGAGGCACATCTCTGAGCCCTAAAAGGAAATTCTAATTGTGCTCCAAAGAACATCTGTGTACACGTGTCTTAACCATCATGTTCATCTGTGTTATGCCTTGTGAACCTCTTCAAATATCTGGGAGCAGGCTTTAAGATGTGTGCCCTTTAGTCAATCTAGTGGCAGAGATCAAGCAATCAGAGATGACTGGTGGTGCGTTTTGTGTGTGTGTGTATGCATTCTGCAAGATCTTCCCTCACGCGCTCATCTGTTCATTCTGTGGAGAACACCAAAACTCACTTCTTCACTTGACTGTGCCATTCAACACACATGTCATGTGGTTCTCTTTCCTGAACGCCTGTTGCCTCTTGCCTAAGAGCGATGACATGCATGCTCTGCGTGAATGCTGTGCGAGAGTGAGTTGGTGTCTGGGTGAAGGATGTGATAGCGTATCCAGAGGCTTGCCCTGCTTATCCTGATGCTGACTTAACCTGTATTTAGGAAGAGTAGTAAAGCAATTGGGATGAAGTGCCTAAAACACAGACTGATTTCCACAACTTTGCCTCTACCCCATACGCCATGGCTAGGGGTGTTTGACCTGTAGCATAATACGGACTATGTGAGAAAAGGGGACTGTATGGCGTGGAGATCGGCACAATACAACACTCCAAAGTAGTCATTGTCTTAACTGGTAGAAGACATGATGGCCAGAACTCCCCAGAGAGTGCACAGGGAAAATATGAAGAATAGGCTGCCACCCATTTTTGCCTATGTTGTGAGCACAGGAGGGCACTGCCTAAAACCACCAGTGGGCTACACACACAGTAGCCTGAAACCATTGGGAATGGCAATGCTGATTGCCAAAAAAGCAACTCAGAACTGTGGGGAATTCATTTTCTTAATCCCAAAAATGGTTGCATTACCAGTACTCACCACTATCAGAAAGCCAGCGTTTTAAAACCACCAGACTTTTGTGTAAAACTGAACAAATGAAACAAAACAATACCAAGGAAAGACTTGCTAAGAGGTGGAAGAATGTATAACCATATTCTGAAATGACTTGAAGGAAGTAATTATTTAATGTATAGGTACAAATTGTCAGTTTGATTTGAATGTAGAAAACTGGGAACAAAAAGTGACATTTAGCTGAAACCTGGCTTAATGAAACTATATTGTGCCTGACAACTACCCCCGACAGGAGTTGAAACCTGCTCAGCCACTCCCCTTGCCAAAAGGAGTTGTCACCTCTCTGATTAGATTAGGGGTGGAGCAGCTGGGGACTACAGGGAGTTGAACAAAGGCCTGTCCTGGACTCAGGCAAATGTTATATTGGGGGGCCGTAAAGTGGCTTCTTCTTAGGGGAAACTGGGAGGGGCAGTGCCTCTGCTAGCAGCTGAGCTTGGGGGAAGTGGATAAACCAGTTATTCCACCCTGTGATGTGGGAAGCCACACCCTTTTTTGACCAGGGCATAATTTTAAAAAGATAGATAACTCATAGTGCGGACTTGTCAGAATTATATAAGTAATATCATTATTTTTGTGATTTTTCTGTGAGCATTTTGAGAGGCGTTAGGATCCTGTAGTGTATTCTGGGGGGTTGCTAGCGGAAAATAGGGTCTCACTCCAAATGTCTGCATGTTAAAAATCTGACACTTCATCAATTAATGTCCATACTCCTTGCGCACATGTGTGTAATTTTGGGTAAATGTCCGATATTGCAAAACCAGCTAAAAAGCGCAAAATGTTGTCATTTTTGAATGCAAGCCCCCAGGAAGATCAGAGGCGGACAAGCATGGACCATAAGGAATATGTAATGTGCACATGTAATTTCAACAAATTGTATATCTGGGAAGGATGTATTTGAATCAAATATAGATGTGTGGGCAAACTGACCAGGGGAGGATCCTCTGACCCATAAACAGACTTCATCATGCTGACAATCCATTTCCTTCCCCCAATCATGGGAGAGGGGATAATTGGGCCAATGACAAGTAGAGAGGGGCAGACTTAGCTAGGCCCAGGTACACACCCATTTTCAAAACACATAAAAAGAGACTGCTGGGACAGGTAGAGACATTCAATTCCATTTGCTGCGGAGCATGCTGAGCGACGACTTCACATCCAGAGATCCAGACTTCAAATCCATCAATCTCCAAAGACCAGAACTTTACTTCAGAACTTAAAGCAAAGGCCTAAACCCACAAACTGAGAACTCTTCTCAGCAGGCCTCAGCAACCTTAAAATCATTTGCAAAATATTCCACAGCCGGGCGAGCTGTTTGAATTCTTTTGCCAAGAATAATTGCCAGAGACCAGACCAGAGATCCAGAGTGACCCAGACCGCTGTGAGCAGAACCAGAGAGCTGACCCAGATCGCTGTGAAGTGCCGAGACCAGAACCGTAGTCCAGTCCAAAACCTGACCAGATCCGTGGCGAGGCCCATTCCTGCACAAAATATCTTGTGAGTACCTAGCAGAACTGTGCAGAACCAATCTCTTAGTTAAAATAATCTAATCCAAACAATTTTAACCTAAGTAGAACTGCCTCCTAGAAATCGTGTCATCTGTCATTTTTAAAGCTGCACAACTGTCACCTGTCAATTCTGCAGCTGCAAGCTGTCACCTGTCATTTTGATTTTACTTTAATTCCGAAAAACAACCTTTACAAAATCGTTCATATCTCTGGAACCGTTCGTCCTAGGAACTTGGTTTAACTTTCCTCTCCTTATACTTTTGCCGTAATTCGCGCACTTGCGAATTTTACCGCGATTTGGCCTGATTTCTTTACCTGTAAAAAGATAGCAGCTTTTTGCTTTCCTGTGCTAAAAATTTGTTTGTCTCTTAATAACCATCCCTGAATCATTGCTAAAGTGAGCCTGAGCTCATCCCAAGTATCTCTCACTCACCCTGAACCTCCTAAAGGGAATTAAAAGCATTTTCAGCATAGTTCTCACTTCATTGCCACCACATTCAAAGCACTTGGGCCTGTGTTTTAAAACTCATACCGGTTTTCTCTAAGCTTGCTGGGGGGGTACTGAATTTCGTATTGTATTTGATTGCATTCCTGAGAACTGTGTGCTCCTCTTTCCATCTACTTCCATTTCTTACATTGCATAGGGGAGGGGGGTGAATTGTCATAGAGAAAGTGATTATCTTATCTTTTGCTAAAATCATCTCAAGTATTTCTGTACTGCATTTTATTCCTCATTGTTTTTCCCTTGAAATCATAAAAGTATTTGTGCTACTTGATCCATCCTATACTAACTCCTCATTGATTATAAGGAAGTGTGCTAGTGTCAGATTACCCATTGTTGATTAACATTATATTTATAAGGGCGATATCAATTATTAATTATTATAAAAGCGTGGTATCTATATTTTGTTTTATTTCTCAAATAAACCGTTTAAACTGGCAAAACGGAACTACTTCTTGGCTCAGTGGGGTCAGGGGGATTCTAAGAGAGGGGTGTTATATAGGGGTAGTCATCCAGAACTCATGAACTGGACATAAAGAAATATCAATAAGGGTTTCCATTCAGTATCCCAGACTAGGCATTGACTTAGCTGTAGTGTTGAATTGAATCCTCTTACAGGGTACAGGGAAAACAAAGCTTGTCATTCCTGTGCTGTTTATAGGACACAGTGTTGCATGGAGAGAAAATGTTTCCATCTCAGAACAAATGGTTGCGGTCCAAAAAGCCGAGCAAGCAGGTGACGCTCATTCACAATTAGTCTTTGGCAGTACCTAAGGGTCTGGAAAAATAAAGATGGGAAGCTATTGGATATGATTGACACTGGTTTGGGGCTCAATCAAGGATCTACATTGGCACCCTAAGCATTCATTTGAGGTTTGGCAGATCCGCCACATCATTTGAAGTGTGTAAGCCTTTCCACCAAACTTAGGCAAACTATTGTTTCCAAAGCTCTGTGATTAAGATGTTATTACCATTTGTTTGTTTGTTTTCAGAGAATTTTACTTCAGGGTGTATGTATTTATCATAAAAAGACTGACCCCATTTTAACTATGTCAAATGCAACATTATGGCTTGTGTCAAAATTAAAGTACAGAATTGCTCATAGAAGGTTGCAGTCAGGAAACTGGAGATAGTGAAAGAGTTTAAAACCCTGTGACAACAAAATGGGCTTGCCATCCCAAGTGGAAATAACTAAGCACAACAGTAGTCTACTACAGGCTCTGTTTATTGGACACATGTCAAATAGGGTGACCTTTTGATGTGTCACTTAACAAAGGCAAGGTAGGCTCAACAGCTACTTTTTCCACTAAGGCTTTTATACACTAGGGTTAATCAAATGGCTCCAACAGCTGGGGGGTAAAATAGGATGACACCGCCAGGGTCTAAAAGGGGCCATTTTGAATGAAGCAATAAGCCCAGACCTAAGAATGACTTCCGTGACTTCAAGGGGAGTTAAGCACAGATTGCATTATAGTGGAAAGCTCAGTTACAATGGAAATAATGTATTGAATTTGTACTTATTGAGGATACAGGTGTTTGAGCCACAGACACGTACAAGAGCAATCAACAAACAGCCTGGTAATCCTGAGCCATTTGCCATATGATATAGAGACCAACAGATGATTGCTGACTGGTACTTGATGGGGCAGGGATAGCACAGAGAGCGGGGACTGGACAAAACACGTATGCCGGAAACGGTTTGTTTAACTTGTTGAAATCAGTGATGTTTGAAAGTAAGGTTAGGAATAATGGAACCCATTGGTAGGAGGAGAAATGAGCATTAACGTCAGTGATTTTAAATGGGCTCTTATACCAGTTATTTATTATACATTATGATCTGCGGGAAGATCTAGAATACATTAAAACTAAATCTGCATTGGCTGAGTATGTTCAAGTGCTTCCCACAGTACATGGTTGCCAAGAAGTGCTCCATCTAATTCCCTGCAGAGATTGTCGGAAGATAATCTTTAAGTCATGACTAAACCAGTTATATAATGGAAACATGAGTGGGACATGTCAAAATATCCCCTATGAACAAAAAGTCTGCAGATATTCTAAGACCAATGGGGAGGTAGAAAAGCTGACACGTGTGCGTAGTTCCTTAGAGTGCAAATGCACCGGGGATTGTAGGTCCTTTGGAGAGGAAGAGCTACATATGTCAGACCTAGATGTATGGAAAAACAATGTTAGGAAGGTTCCTGCACGGGATTGTGCCATATGCATTAGTGCTTTTCTGACACAACCTTATCATGGTCCATATTAGTATCGCTGCATTGTAAAGGGAGGCTTCGGTTATGAAACTGAGTGATGCCATTATAATGCATATTCTGCATAATAATATATTTTATTATTTTTATGTATGTTTGTCTGAAAGTTTACGTAAACCAAAATATACAGTGTATACGATTGAAAAGAACATGTACCCTGAGCTGCCTGCCCTCATAGGTGCAACCCCCAGGGGGATCGAGCATAATGTGACCTCCCCCAGCAACTTTTGGAACCTGTGATTGGCTGCCACTTCTGCAACAGTCCCTTCCTAAACCATCTCTGACCGAGCTCTTCCTCTGCAGGCATTGGAGTACGCCTGTGCTCTGAAATGTTGCTGCGCCAAACCCCCAGAATCTATCATCTATGTCTAAATGCTGCAACAGAGGCGCAGACTTTGCAGAACGCTGGCAGGTGAAGGCCAATCTCCTGCAAGGGCGCTCTCTGCCATTTTGGGGATGGCCCGCATCATGCACCACCTGTTCCCACTGCGTAGCACCACCGTCTTCCTCTCCCTGCCTTCCTCCCACCGTGCCCCCCTTGACTTCACCCTTCGTCTCCCGGTTCACATTTCAGAGGCCGTCAGGGTAAATCCACGCACAACGCTCTTTTGTGCACCGGTCTTTACCCTGGCAGTCACCAGACCACAATCGAGAATCTGCACGCAGATTCCTCAAGAAAGAGTCTTAGTAATAAGGGGTAAAAACACAGCATAATTAGTATTTAACAACGGTGCCATCAGTCCTGGTAATGCTACTTTTAGACGAGGCAGCACGTTTACATGCAGTACTAAAGAAATATTTATACTTTGCAAATGTGTAAATATTACTTTCACTTTTCCCCAGCTATGAAGCACATTATAAAGATTATACAGGATCAAGTCAAATATGTATCTTCATTAACTTTCTGTGAGGACAGTGTGTTGTTGCATTCATTTTGGCCTATTCACAAGGGATACACTACCATAATACTGTGTGCCTTCAATGTACTGTTACTGTAACCGTGCCACCCGCATGCACAGTCCCAAAACTCACATGCAACACTTCTACGGCGGTTGCACCCATGCCTGCCCTCGATGCCAAGAGCTGAGGGTGTATATGTTCGTCCTGAATTCCCATTAGAAATCATTGAAGGCTCCCCCCACTCCCACTCTTAAGTGGGTTATGAAATTCATAGAACTATTGCAAGTGTCCTGCATGGCATGATATCTATTTCTTTGCATGATTAGACTACAGCACTGTGAGGAATTCGACCATCCACATGGTGGGCGTGTGCTCCCCTTAGGTTTTTGAAATGTGCAATTAAATGGAGTGATGGTAGACCAATGTTGGCAAAAATGTTTGGGGCTAATCCACATCTATTTTCCTATGCTCACACTAAGACAAATGCATAGACCTGTGTACTCCGGGTTAACACAACCTAAGGGGACAGTCCGCCCTGTCATATTTAGTTGGAATGGGACAGCCAGGATTGCACAATGTCATTTCCAGGAACCGCGAGGACCAGCCTTCCCCCGCCATGGCCAGCCTAATTAACTAACAAAGGCTCCATGGATCTGCTCTGCTCTTTTATTTGGCCCTGCAGCTGGTGGCAGTGATTAACATACCAATAGATGGTATGTCAAACAGGCCCACAAGGGCCTGGCTACAGAGGTTAAGAAAGGAGACCAGAAACCCAGCAACCTTTCATATGTAACTGTGTCAACCTAAAGCCAGCTCCCACCCTCAGTATCAATGACAGTGAGCTGTCATGTCTGAGACTGTTTTTTACAGTAGGCCACCCCACTTGGGGGACCCCATTCATACAATACGATATTGTGGTTTGCAGGAGCCTGGTCTCACTGCAGCTTCAACAGAGACCTGTCACTTTAACAGGGACCACACAGGGAGAAACACTAGCCAGAGACTCTTTGAAAACAACAGACAAGAAGATGTGTGGGACTTACTGCCACAAGGGAGAGAGCCCAGAACTATTTTGGCTGAAAGAAGTATTCTGCCATTTTAGCTCTATGGCACACCTTGTTTCTGTTTTCAGCCCTTTACCTTTCCTGTTGGACAGCATTCCGCTTATGACCTCCCACATAAAGGCGATTGTTGGTAGGGACTGCATCATTGGTTCATTAAGGAAGGCTTAGCCTACACCAATCACAGTTGCCTATTTGGTTCTAAAAGAGAGCTGAGCTTTTGGCAAAGGTACGAAAGACAATCTCAACCTTGGACCATGGCCGAAGGTACAGCCTGCCTTATATATTCTGCCAGTGACGGAAGGCCAGGAAATCTAAAGAGGAAAGCACAATCCTTACCCTAAAGGTCTCACAGGGAACAGAGGGAGAAAACGAACTCAGATGACCTCCAGCTGCTCCATAACCAGTACCCACCCAGCTCACAGCATGCCCTGCTTGGCTATGCAGCATGCTTCCTAGATAGGAAATGCCAGAAGGTCTTTGAACCTGAAATGAAGGTCCAGGCAGCTGCCTGTAACACACTCCTCAGCTTTGGGCTGTCCACCTTAAAGGACGACACAAGCCCATTGATGAAGCTGGGAGAAGTGTCTCAACACGCACCTACCACTGTTCACCTTAAAGGACATTTTTGAGACATTTGAGTTTCTCGATCTGCAACCAACGGCAATGCTGACCATTGGCCAGTCGCTATCTCTTACAGTAATTTGAAACGCCTCGACCATTGCTTCAGAATCACTGGTACACACTGAGACGTTTCCTGAACCCGAGCCGCCATGTATGCCAGCCTGCAGTCAATTGTCCAACTTTGCTTTTTGAACGTCTTCCCGCCTTGTACATGCATCCGACTCCCGTGTCGAACTTCGTTACAGAAGCTTGCCCTGTGCCCTGAAGCCCACACAACCCTGTCTACCTCCAAGAGCACCTAGAACACAAGGTACATTGTAGTTCTGTCCTCATGTTCCTTCCTAGAAGGCCTCTGGAGACATATTAAGACCCATTGCTCCCTGTGTGCTGAAGCCAAGAAATCTTAAACTGTTGTGGTTATTAACCATACTGACTACCCTCCTGTCAGTATCCAGAGTGCATCTCTTTCCCTTCTTTGAAACTGTCTGTCCTCTCCATTCTTTTATACAGTGGGTCATATTACATAGTGGTGTTTGACACTCTGTTGTGATTAGTAAAGTAAATCTTTTTAATACAACCTTGACTGAACACTCCTTTTATCTTTTGGTAATGATAGCATTTTTGCTGTCTTTCAAATAACCAATGATCCACACGCTTTCGTAGATATGCCTGCCAATCGATCCACGTTACCAAAATTGGACAAGGAGGTGCATAATTTGCTTGTTATTCCAATCTGTTTGGACAACTTCTGGTGTATTACATGTGTGGGTCTGATTGATGGTTTAGAGACCAATATTCAGTCCACGACTGCTGGTATCCCGGTAGTTGATTTGTAACAAGTGCACTCTGCCTCTTGTTGAGTTTTCCTCAGTGTGCAGCCTCTGCCATTCAGTTGGTAGGGGATTCAGGCCCTATGTATTTAGACAGCACACAATAATGTCCTTCATTGTCTTGGATGTGGTGGATGCTTATGGGTATTTCAAGAATGTTCTCCTTCGGGGGAGATACTATTTGACTAGAGCTGTCAGCTGGTCTTGTGACTGGGAATTCATAATAAAATATGACGTCTTATTGCTTTCTAGTGCTTGAATTGCACAGTGGGGGATCATGGCCCCAACACTAATTTCAGCTTCATCCCTTCACCATATTGTGTGATATTTGGCTAGTCATGTGGCCCTCCTCTGCCTCCTTTCCCTTATCTGTATGGAAGTGAGTGCTTAATATGCAAACTCCAGTAGGAAGCATTATGCTATGCCATTGGGCTTTACATAGCAGAACTAGTGCCATGAGGACTCTTAGTGCCTTGTAAAGAGCATAGTTTTTAGCGTGCCTTTCTCCCTTCTCCGCGCATCCCTTTCACTCCCCTCTCCACCCATAGACACCCTCGCAGCATATCTTTGCTGAGTTCTCTCGATAGGAAATTGCCTTTTTGGAAGGCGAGAGAGATAACTTCTTTTCCTCCCCAGGCCAGAAGGGAGAGGCACATTGGATGGTATTTAATAGTGATGGATTCCAGGGCAGGAGAAGATGAATGTCCGTTTCAGATCAGCGGCATCTCAGCCGCTGCCACGGTGATGGAAAAGGTCTCTCTCTGGGGTTGTGCAGAAAGCTGGGGAGTCATGTTCCGGGACACAGCCACGGGCTACTACATCTGCACACTCTGCTCCGTCACTTATGGAGGAGGGGGCTAGGCCCTTCCTTTCTCCTAGAACGGATGGCTTTAATATATGTGAGCACACATGACCTTTCTGCTCTTTGGAAGGATGCACGTGATTTGCAGATCGGTAATGAAGGTGTAGGCATTCTCACGTGGCTCTTTGGCTGAATTAATATCCAGCACCTCACTCTGCCATTCTGATCATGGGTGTATTAGAGAATGCAGGAAGATAACGTCTGTAAATGATCTCCTGTTATCACCTACTAGATCATCCGGGCCCATGCATTGCAGCCAGATATGGAAAATGCTCATATTGTACAATCTTCACATTGCATGACTTGGTGCATTTTTAACATGTGACTCTGCATAATATCAGTATTTGATTATGCATTTAGTTGTTTAATGATTGCAACAATTGGTTTATAAAAAGATTCAATACCACATACATACTATATAACAATACATCTGAAATACTTACACAAGCAATTCCTTAATCAATCCATAATCAGTATTATGATCAATGAATTCCCTCAAAAATTGTTTAATCTTATAGACTAAAATATGTTTTGCTTTTAATTGTCTTTCAATTAAAATCCAAAATCGTACATTCGCTAAGATCATGAAAGGCCCCTGGCCCCTCCATGCTCCCGGCTACCTCAGCACTCTACATATAACCCTATGGATGTGTTCTGTTGGCCTTAGTTACACAGTGTTTTTCAATGGGATTTTCCCATTGACAAACACGTTTGTAAATCAAGGCCTATGTGTCCAGCACACCTTTGCTTCTCGACTAGGTTTGCGCTTTAGCACTTCCATACATACATACATTTTAGAAACGAATCACATTAATTAATACATTACATTTATAGCAGAGGGAGTCCATTGCTGACAGAACAGGTTGAAGGGTGCACATGAGCTCATGTTCATACAAATTCCAAACACAGTGATGCCGAATGTAGCCTGGAACCATGTCAAGTATGAACCTAATGGCGTACTTTAAAACAATCATGCCCCATTGTCTTGCAGCAGTCATTCTAGGGGGTAGCGATTGGTGTCTGAGGTCTGAGGATACATTAAAGCACACACTTAGTTGAACCTTTTTCAAGATATACTTTGTATAGCAAGTTAATCATGCACAAACCTTTTAATGAAGTTGGGAATAGTTCCTACAAGACAATGTTTTAGAGATGTCATTCCTTAGTCCACATTCCTCTAATTAAGGTCACACATGTGTGTGCCATGTAAAAGATGTCGTCTCATCTGCTAGTAAAGAAGGGTCACAGTTGTCGATGTTTGCCAGCGAGAAGTCGTATACTGTTTAAATCATCCCTCAACTATCACAACAAAGACCATAGTCGTACCAATTTTTAGACAACCCTTTCTCCGAGGCGTCAACTATCCCTTGTATACATTGACAAAGAGATACAGCATTTGAGAAACATTTAGCAAGGAGTGTATTGTAGTCTAATAATTTTGAAAAGAAATGTGACATAATGGTTGGACTACTTTAAGCCAATTTTCTCCAAACATTCCATAACTGTAATGTTGTTGCACGTGGGAAATTGGTTTCTACTCTTAATTGAGACTCCCCCAAGCCTGGCTTTGAAATATCACTGATTCCGGATGGTAATTTCCCTTAATAGTGACAGGATTTAGACCTCTGTCTTTGAGATGTCTTTAGGAAGAATCACTTACTATACTAAAAAATCCGTTGGCTTCTTAAGCCTTTGGAGCTGTTCTCGATGAGTGGGAACGACAAATTTGACTACCAAAACGTAAGATGTCTCACAGGAGACTAGAAGAGGAAACGCTTTCTCAAACTCAGAGTAATTGCCTCTAAGTAATATGCCAGACACTAAATGGGCGACAGACATTGGTAGCATTTGGTAGCACTGCCCGATGAAAAACATGCGTCAGATCCTGCAACAACACCAGAGACCACATTGACCTCGGCTAGTTCACCTCAAACCTGGCTCACTGCGATCCTCCATTTTTAATAGCAAAGTTTCACCTATCTCTCCCAGAGATTTCCATTGTTGACCAGAAGTGATCTATTTTATCCTGAAACTGCTACTGTGCTTAGCGCTGAAATCCAGCACAGAACCCAAAGATCAATAACCTAGTGCTTGCTGCCCAGGCTCCTTCACAGAATAACACACGACTGCCGAATATCTGGGAATTGAAAGCGCACATTTGTGCACTTCAAATGAGTTGAAATTGTGAAAGAAGAACATTCAAACTGTTCCCTGCTGAGCACTAATCCTATGTTTTGCATACATCAAGCCAGCAACAACTATCATCTTTAGTTTGCCTCAGCATTACACTGTCCTGCCATTCTCTCTCTCTCTCTCTCTCTCTCTCTCTCTCTCTCTCTCTCTCTCTCTCTCTCTCTCTCTCTCTCTCTCTCTCTCTCTCTCTTTTCTCTCTCTCTTTCTCTCTTCTTTCTCTGCCTCTGTTCCTCGCTGTCTCTTCCTCTTGCAGTCTTTCTTTCAGTCTCGTTCTCTCTTGATTCTCTAGCCATGTATCTCTCTCTTTCTTTCGCTCTGTCTTTCTCTGTCTCTCTGATTCTCTATCCCTCCCTGTCTCACCTTTTTTTTTTCTCTCTTGCAATGTCTATCTCTTTTCTTTCTCTACCTTTCTATCTCTGTCTATTTTCACGTCCCTCTCTGACTCGCTGCCTCTCTGTCACTATTTCTTTTTTGTTCTCCCTTTTTCTCTCCCTCTCCCAGTCCATCCTTCCCCCTCTCTTTTTTCATTCTCTCTGTCTTTGCTCCTTTCTGTCTCCCCCCTCTCTTGCTCAGACTTTGTCTCTCTTTCAATATCGTTCTCTTTCCTTTCTCTCTCTCTCTCTCGCTGACCCCTCTGTCTATCTGCTTCCCCCTTTCTCACGCTGTCTCTATGTCTTTTTCTCTATCTCCCCTTCTATCTCTCTCTCTCTCTCTCTCACTCTCACACTCTGTCTCCTCTCACTCGCTCTCTCTCTCCCTCTCTCCCTCTCTCCCTTTCTCTCCGGTGTGTTTCTCTCGTTTTCTCTGTCCCTTCTGTTCTTGCTCTGTCTTTCTCTCTCTTGTAATCTCTTCCTCTTTTCTTTCACTAGCTATCTCTGTCTCTATCTCTTTCTCTCTTTCCATCCCACTCTGCCTCTCTGTCTCTTTATCTCTCCCTTTCTCACTCTCCCACTTGCTTTCTGTCTTGCAATGTCTTTTTTCTTTTCTTTCACAATATGCCTCCCCCTCTCTCTTTCTATGCTCTATCTGCCCCCTCTGCCTCTCTGCATCTCTCTGTCCCTATTTCTTGTTGTTCTCTCTCTCTCTCCTCTCACCCTCTCTCTTTCTCCCATTCTCTCTTTCACTCTGTCTCTGTTCCTCAAACCCCCTGTTGCTCTGCATGTCTCTCTCATGCAATATCTTTCTCCATTCTTTCTCTTGCTGTCTATCAGTGTGCCTATCTTTCCCTCTCTCCGTCGCTCTTTGCCCCGCTTACTCTCTTTCTCTCTCTTTCTCACTCGGTTTCACTTTCTCTCTGTCTTGCAATGTCTTTCTCTTGCCTTTCTCGGCATGCCTCTCTCTCTATCCCCCGCTGCCTCTCTTCGTCTCCCTTTCCTGCTTTGTCTCTATATCTTTGTTGACCCACCCTCTCTATAGCTCTCTTTCTCTCTCTCCTTTGCTCTCTCCTTTTAATGCATCCCTTTCTCTGAGGTTGGATGGCAGCTGCAGCTGGAGCAGCAGCGATGATAGCAATGAAACTGCTGTACTCGAGCGAGGTCAATTATAATGAGATGTTTGGCTGCGTTGCGGGAGATTAGATTGTGTAGAGATTCTAAGCAAGCAGGTGAAGAGACACCATTTTGTCGTTCGGGAACTAGGAGCAATATATGACAGAAGCCATTTCACAACTCAATTGCTGTGAATCGGAAGTATAGTTACAATGAGGGCCTGTGCAAGCTCTCATTTAAAAGTATGTCCCGTTATCACTTCCCCAGAACGACTTGTGTAACTGGTTTCCGTTCACTCAGGATTAGTTTACTTTTTCCAAGCTCCTGGTATAGTTGAGTCCCACCTTCTGTTTACTTGTGTAGATCACGCTTTCTACGGGCCAGCCAATGTCGCCGATTTGTTGCCTTCTCCGGGGGGAACGCTACTTAAGGTACATGGCCTCTTTTGTGTGGGATGGCGCTTTATCTTAATGCCCTCATTTTTTATTCATAGCAGCTGTGGGACGCCCCATACCTTGGTTTCTTCTGCTAAGAACATTGAACATTATTTTTGTGAACTCACATTCCTTGGCTCTACAGATTGCCAAAAATTATACTACCATGTTCTCAAATATATTTTGCCCTGGCTCAACTTTTCTCATAAGTTGGATGTGACCAGGGCTGCCGTCCACTCATGGCTGATCTAATGCAACAGCCCATTTCTGGGTCTCCCTAAAGGGCTGCTGGACCTGTTAAAGGTCATTCAGAATAAGGTGGCCCTGCTCATCCTAGGCCGCAGGCCTGGTGACCACATTAACCTTCCCTTAGCAGCTGTTCGCTGGCTCCCGATCTAAGCTAGGCCGTCGTGCAATGCCCTCTGTATCTTTCGATAGACCTGCTAGGACGAAGGGACAGAGGGCTGGGTTACCTCCAGTTTAAGGTCGACGAGTACTGCCCTTCACGGACCTCATGATCTTCTTCCGCCTGATCCCTCTTCCTCCAAGGCGTCAAGAGGAAAATAAACTGGCAGCTAAGCCAGTAACTGCTTCCAGGGGTCACCCTCTGGAACCCCCTAGTTCATGCCCACTCAGTGGAAGAACACCCTCATTTAAGGCAAATACTGAAGGCCACCCAGTTTAAGGAAGTTTGAGTCTTAAGGGGTCGCTCATCTCCGGTTGCTTTCTGCTGCGGTGGGCCGGCTTCCTTTCCTTGAAGCATTGTCTTTATGCGAGATTTTGGACATGCTCTTCTATCACCTACTCTGTCCTCATCAATCAGGACTGGCCCTTGCACCTTCTCCATCGTAAACGCATGAGTAACCAGCATTCTTCCTTCGCCCCTTCCTGTTTCCTTTTTCAGTACGCCTTGTCCTTTCTCTCTTTTATGTGCTACACGCACTATGCAATGATTTCTCTGTAATTGAGGGCCTGCGTGTTCCTTGCACATGTCTTGTCATTATTTGGGGCCCCGGATGTCCCCTGCTCTCTCCCTCTTCCTCTCCCTTGGCACGTATATGATCTGATTATGAAAAGTTATTTCAAGGTGAGTGCCTCCTTCACTCCTGTATCCACTTCTGGCTCCTGGAACTGATTGTATTCACAAGAGGTGACTTTTCAACTTACAACAAACAAATATATACATAAAAAGTGGGTGCTCATACAATGACAGCTGGATTAGATGAGCTTCCCATGAAGGTCCTTTGCGCACCACAGGTTTCTTGTGTTATAGGCTGCAATTCATACCATTGTTGGGGGAACTAGAACTGGTATTTGTTGTACCTTTGATGTTCTTAAAATGTGTCTTTAGAAAAGGAATGTCATACACCCTTGACATGCAACATTTGTTATCAACTGAGGATTCGTCCTGCCAAATGAATTTGGCTTTCAGGTTTGGGAGACTTGGTTGGATTTAAGGAGTTTATTAAAGTAGAACCCTAATGTTATTCTTATCCAGAGGGCAGGGAAGACTCTGCAACTGGGGGTTCTGTCTACAACCCTAAATTAAAATAAACTACACAGTCCTAAAACTGAATAGTTACATGTAGCATTGAGAGTCGGCACTGTATTGATAGCACAACAGCGGAGCACGTGGGTTTTACATGTCCAAGAATGCACCAGCTGTTTTCCAGCACCAAAAAACATTTCAGTGCAAAACGGTATAAATGGTGGAATGCACACACACACTAACACACACACATTCACTATACAGTGTATCATCACCATTAGCACAGTTCACATGCATATATATATATATATATATATATATATATATATATATATATATATATATATATATATATATATATATATATATATTTGTATTTATTTTTTTATCCAGTGGAAAATCACCCTTTGTGCAGCATTTGTACTGTTGTACTGTTAACCTGGGTTCTGCAAATCCTCAGCAAAAGTGTGGCCTGACTGAGGCATACAAGAGATGCCATTCATGTTACTCACAGAAAAGTGGAAAGAGGAAAAGGCAGCTTCCTCCATCTTCAAATGTTTAACACAAGCTTACTTGTGTTTAGTCACACGAGGTGCTATGACATGTAAATGAACTCGGAACATGAGCATAGTCACGGACATGTCTCCACCGAGTTCTCAGTGACAGAATGTGGTCATGTTTCTTCGCAACACCGTGCCAAGTATACGTATATACAATCTTTGGACTAATGTTCAGGTAAGAGTACTGTCATGGTTCAGTAAAGGCTTCATAACTTTTTCAGTCAAGATTATCAAGGTTTCAGACCATAGAGTACATGCAAAACATGTGCAGGGCCAGAAAGCTTTGTTACCCAGCCTTGTCTCTCGGTTTTCCAACTCGCAGCCATGCAGACAACCAAAACTTGTTTATCTGGCATATTTGTTATCCGGCACCATATTCCCATTGGTGCTGGATGATCAACCTTTATACACATATTTCTTCAAATAAAATAAACAATAGAGTCTTTCATTTATTGACTTTAAAAAAGCTAGAGCTTCATTGCGAGTTTGGTATCATTAAATGGTAAATCTCTGGAATTACCACCTAACTCACTTACTGTTACCGCCACTTGATCCTGTGGAGATACCATGGGATTACAAGTTTTGATAATTCCCCGTTTTGGGAGTCCGTAAGTGTCCATAAGTGGCGGAAATTCCATTGCTGCTGCATATCCCGTACTGCCATATTATAATTTTCATCAGATTTACTGCCAGCGGAATTACTGTCTGGTAAATTCAATGACCATTGGAGGTAAAGTGGAAGATTTATCTCACGCAACAAGCTAGAGGTGAATGAGACACTTTTTGTTTGAAAATTGGTGGATTTACCATGCAGTAATTCCACTTGTGGTAAAGCTGCCAAAAACTATAATTTGGTAGTCTGGTAAATGTGGTGGTAATGGAATTATTGCCACCCACCACCTGTTTCTCACACTGCCAAACTTGTAATGAGACCCCATGTGATTTCTGAAGTCAGCACACATTCTTGCTTGGGGACAATATTTGTTTGCAAATGATTACACTTGTGTGCCTATGACACACCTTTCCCAGAGCCACTTCATAACGCAACTCGTGTAAGGTAGCCTGATCACAACATTCTGTTTACAGCATGTGGTGCCTGCATTTCTTCACCATCAGATTCCCCGCTGCATTGGTTCCAGAATTACCAGCTCGCAGCATCTGAAAACAGCACCTTACGGTGATCAGAAGATTCTTAATAACAGGCATACATTTCTACTTTCATTAACTCTATAAGATGACATTTTAAAGGTCCAAAAGTAGCCCCTCACAACCGGTGGATTATACAAATGAGGAAGGGCACCTTCATAGCGAGAGGGTTCAAGATCACATTTGCATTCAAAGCTGTGTAGGTAACACAATAAACCATAAATAGCACATGAAGCTCTATAAGGAACCCACAAGTAGCCCCTACCTATAGGCAAAATATGCCGATGAGGAATAATAAAGATTTGCTTTGGTGCAGTGTGAAATGTGCATAATTAACGAGGAAGGAGATTCTGTTTTTATTTTATTTTATTTTATTTTAATAAGCTGCCTAGGAATGGATGAGACAAACAATATTCTCATGGGAAATTTGATTCTGAGTCTGAAAATGTGGATCATATTCAATTGACCTGTCATTGGAACATATAAATCATAAAAATACATACATTCATATTCAAGTACTTATAACTTCTTCAGTTCTTAAATGCACTGTCTCATGAGAACCTTTTTATTTTTCCATGTCACTGTCTTCAAGTCCCAATGGCTGTTATTTTATGGGGAAGCACTTGATTTATTTGCTATCTGCCAAGTTTGAGAGATCAACTAGTATCCTGCCAGGTGGTATCTTTACCCAAATGCCACTCATGTCTTCTTTGTATTGCGTAACCTCTTCTGTACTTTTCTTGTGTTTTATGACTTATTTGTACTCTGGGTTCCACAGCGTAACTGTTGTTGGATGTCTGTTAGTAGAGCATTGCTCATGTATGTCGTACTCACTCACATGAGGCATCTGACCTAGGGTAGTGGTATTGAGTTTGCCCAGCGGTTAAATTAGACCAATGTATCAGCACATCAGTGAATTTGTCCTCATGAGGAGGCCATGCACATATGGCTATTGTAGGGTGGTTCTACTTCCTACTTTCCTTTTCCCTTTCTCCTACTGGGGTTATCTGTGCTGACTTTTTTTACAAGGCCTGTACCTGGCTTTTTCACTTCTGGCAGTTTGCGTGACATTACCAGATTATATCTGTAGGAGTTGCAGCAGGCACCTAAATAAGGCAACTTGACGCGCACATATTGGGGCCATCGCAAAACCATGCTTCCACTAATAACAGTACTTCTTCCATGGTACCAGAAAACGTCATCATTGTAAAGTGCTTGTCCAGCCGAGTTTTCTTATGTTTCCTCTTTCCAGATCAGCATTCTATGGTATCCGCTGCCTACCATTACACACACACCTCTACTTATAACATCATATTCCCTCTATGACAATCCCACCATATCTTCCTCATTTCTCAGCTCAGTGTTTCGCTATCCTGTTTCTATTCTTCCTACCTCAACATTTTGCCCTGCGTTCCTTTCCTCTTCCTCTGCAGCGTACAGGCGGGTCACCCTGTACCTGGGTACAATATGCTATTTCCGCAGACAAGCTACCAGCGTCATACGACTTTTACGTTTGGGATTCGAACAGTATAACAGCTTTATTAGAAACATGTAGGCAGAGAACTGCAGAAAGTATCTGAATAATCATGCGTAAGGGCATATTGCACGTACATTCTTGACTTACATGACTGTAGATGTGTGCCTATTATATGTCATCGGTGGCTGGCAAATAACTATTAAATGCTTATGTACATGCCAAAACGTTTGCCTTTGCCAATGCTTGTTTATCACTTGTAATGGTCCTGCTTGAGTGAGAAGGGTGAATTCAGGGTTTAAAGTGGATTGGGAATGGACACAGGGCCATAGATTGAGCTTGAATCATGAGGTTTTAATGTAGAGAGAAAAAAAGAAACCAAACAATGCCACAGTTACTGCTGGAAGACCCGTAAGCCCTTAAGTGCTTAAGTGCTTAAGGGCCATGGGCATTAACGGGTGTATTAAAGAGGAAATAGAAAAAGGGGATGTGACTGGAAGTTGTTGGTTGTTACCTATGCAGAGGTCATGCCTAGCAATCCTAGAATGACCTAGATCAAATGTGTGAGTCAGGAATCCAGGAACAGCTCCCTGGGCATACAAACGAATTGTAGGGTAATGGGCTCGGTCAGTGCTACCCCATTTATGAGAAAAGTAAGCGCAAGTCTCGACGAGTCCGGCGGCAACTAGCCGGTTTTTCCGGCTCGGTTACTGTCAGACTCGTATTACCATTCCGCCTCCGTGACTCCCGGAATTACCATGGCATTACGACTCTGGTGTCCCGGGAATTCCGGAGACGGAATTCGGTAAATCCCCGTTCCCATTGAGTCAAATAGGACTCAATGGGAATGGGGAACTGGAAACACGGGCACCATCTCGTGATGGTGCCGGTGTTTCCACGTCCGCCTACAGGACTCGAGATTGGGCGGTCCAGAATTAACAGTGGCGGCGGTTTACCACCACTGTTATTTCCGGACCGCCTGACCCGTAATGAGGCCCAAGGTCCCCTGGTGCTTAAAACCCCTCAGCATCAAAGCAGCAGAAGAAGCCACGGTATGGTGTCCCAAAGGGATTCCAGCATCTGAGAAGGTGGAAGCTATGTATCTGGCCAGCACCTAGTGCTCATTTGCATTTTCATGTGTATTTATTTTAAGGGAGATGCCAATTTTTATCGGAAATGAATTAGAATAAGGCTTGTACAGATGGCATAGGCATTCTTCTATAAGGTGCATATACATTAGTGCACAGGTGAGAACAAGTGGTGAGCCAGGTTATAAGGGTCTGGACAAAGAGATACATAGAGCAGGGGGAGGGGTTTTAACAGAAACAGGTGGCTTTCAACTGCAACATTAGTCTAAGGCAGCAAGTGCTTCAAAGTAATACAACAATAACTAGTACATGACGCTAGAGGATAGGGTGGTGTTAAGTACTGCAGGGGGAATAAAAGAGAGGGTGGGAAAGCTCCTCTTTGGTAAGTAGGTGAAGTTTAAATGGCGCTTTCAAGAGATCCACAGTCGAACTGACTTTGTTTGCGATGGGCAGCAAGTTTCAATGGAGCGGGCGAGTAGGGAGAACTAGCGTGAGTGAGAGGAGAAGGATGTGTATGTTATAATATGAAAGCTGTGTTGTAGGCTCACTCGCAGACCAGCCGGGCTGCATCTGCTGTAGTTCCAGGGCGGCTTTATTGTACCTGTATACATAAGTTCAGTTCCAGTTACTTGTAGTATTTTACAGGACACAGATCACACAGTACACCAACCGACCATCCTCACATCACAAGCTCAGGCCCCCAACTGACACTTATGGAACACTCACACACAACACTCCCCCAACATTCTCCTGAGTTGTCTATCATAACATTCAACAAAATTCCACCAACATGCATCCATGGTCAGCAGGACAGAACAGGCCTAGAGTATGGGGGTCATTCCGAACCTGGCAGTAGGGGGTTGACAGGGCTGGTAGAGCTGCTGGCCCGTTAACCTCCTACCACCTAATTATGAGTTCCACTCGCGGGACCCGCTAGTGGTCCAGCATGCTAACAACGGGCCCGTTATTAACAGGCCAGTTGTTAGAATGCTCCCCATTCCCATTGACCCCTATGGGGGATCGAATGGGAATGGCGATGGGTTCCTGGAATGGGGAAATACCGGGCCCTCCAAGGTCGGAATGGGGGTAGCCATGCCGCAAATAGCGACATGGCTACCTCCAAGGTCGTAATGACCTCCTATATCTCAACAGGGCATAGGAGAGTGAGGATGAGTGCTGAGAAGGAGTGGATGGAACAAGATAGTGCGTGGAAAGCAATACAGACAAATGGGTACTGAGGAGCAAGACCGTGTTTAGCTCTGTAGAATAGCAGAAAGAACTTGAAAAGAACATGCTAGTGCTTAGGGAGACAGACAGCGTGGTATTGGTAGGCAGAAATTGGAGAGGATCGGGGTAGGGTGCAAAGAGCATGGGTAGTGAAGTTGTGAAGTTAAGGAATTTGTCTAAAGAGAGGAAGGAGTAGAGGGGAATGCCAAGTGGTAGGCACAAGCAGTTTTTCAGTTTGCTGAGCATGAGGGTGCAGATTAGAGTTTTCGTAGAATGATGAGTAACAAATTGGCACATTTTTTGAATATTGAGAAGGTTAATAGCAGCATCAGAGACTGTTCATGCCCAAATTGGTAATTCCGGGTGCCAGGGCAGTGCTCAGCAGTGTCACAGAAGTGCCATGTTAGGTGACAGTGTGTCATGGGGTTGATGAGGGTGCACTTTCTGTGAAGAGTCCTTCCCATACTGAAGCAACAGAGGGAGTGCAACTGTGCAAGCAAGAAGAAAAGTGTCAGAGACCATTAAGCAGCACTGAAAACTTGCACTGCCAATCTGGGTGCTGTAAGAGTGGACAAGTGACAAGAGGGACCAGCAAAGCATGCCCTAGTAGGAAGCATTTTGGAAATCAGCTTGTCTAATAGCTAATTCCATCATAGCAGAAATGAAGCGGGAACAGCTGTGGATGGATGGCGATAGAGGCAATGTGGTTAAGATGGTTAAAGGGCCTGTCCAATAAAAAAGTGGTCCTGAGTTCAAAACTCAGCAGTGCCTCCATCTTTTACACTTGTACCGCCCTCCTGATGGAAATTGCTTTTCTAGATCCACGTTGCATACAAAGATCATTTTTCACCATATTTGGTCGGCAAATCGTCAGTTTGATCTTCCATATGAATGCCAGTTTGGGTACACCAATTAAACTTGAAGGCGTATAAGTGGTACTGCATGTTGAGAAAACGAATCGATGTCTAAATGACCAATGCCAGGTAAGATATTGGCAGGAGCCATTTCTCTCAGGGGGGAAAAGATGGGATGGCATTATACTTAGAAACATAATGGTGGTTGGCAGATACTGGTGGTTTTTGATAAAAGGTGAATCGTCACACATTACAGAGGTGGACTGGTTAGCTGTTTATTAACTTAAGTTGCAGTTGTGGGCAAAGGCCCCTCTGAGGACCTTCTCTCTCCAAGAAAAAACGCCAACTGATCCTCAGCAGAACCCTGCATGATTCCAGAGCCCTGTCGCATCCAGGGTTCCATCAACAGCACAGCTTAACATGCTGACCGATATAACCGTTTTTCATGTAGCAGGAAGGAAATCAGTGAAAAAACAGGCACATTGCATCTTCTGTACTTTACTCTGTTTCACTGTATTCAGCTATTGTGCTGATCTTTGCTCCATAGAGGTCCTCCAAGGATCGAGTAGGGAAATGCCACAGGGACGTCATTTCACCAAAATGCCTCGGGTAGCAGAAGTGACATCACACAACTCTTCACCTCTGATGACATCACAGGAAGTGATGTCATTTGACCCCCACCTCGAAGTGATATCACGGGAAGTGATGGAACACGACCTTTCACCCCTTTACAAAACAGGAAGTTGCATGACATAGCATTGTTCCTATGTACACCACGAAACGTATGGTTACAATATTAGTATAAAGTGATATACATTTCATACAAGAATGGATCAACATGTGTATCATTAAGATCAGTGTGTATAGGCCCATAGTATCAACTTACTGTGAATGCAAGCAGACGTCCATGGCCAAATGATAATATTGTGTTATTATATACCACTTATGCTTAAGCGCTTTATATAGAACAAAATATACATAAAATATCACCCACTCATCTATCGACTTCAGAAGAATGAAAGGCTGAATTGAGGTTATTAAGAACAGACTAAATCAGTGACTCACCACCTGAAGTGTTCCTGAAATAACCCCTTAATGAGTTTAGCAATTATTGTACAGAATTCCAGAAAGACAAATGATGTGTTATTCCTATTCTTTATTATTTAGGGTCACTGCTGAAAGTGTTAAACTTGTGGAACCCCTGTTTTATTTTTATATTTTTTTTGTTTTTTTTTAAGAGGCCTGAACAAGAAAGCCAGCCACTCCACAAGCAAAGAGTCACATGGTGCTGGCCAAAGCCCAGGAGGTTGCATAAAAAAAATTAAAAAAATACAACAAATAAAGTTGTCATTGTTTTTCTTCTAGGGGTAGCAAGGGAGACCTCAGAGGTCACAGTTTCGACCTCTGGCAACCCCTAAACGACGTCCCTGTAATGGCACATGTTCTTCCCTGCAGACGAAGGAAGCTCTTGCAGAATTCATTTTAGCTCGCCTGGATGTAATGCAAGGATGCTAAGCTAAAAAAGAAGTTAGTGGGAGATGCATGTTCTTGTGGACTGTGACTTATATGGGTGCAGCATTGTTTCTCTGGCATTGCTTTCCACGCTGTATTGGCTTTAAGATCTGATCTGGGCCTTCCTATTACAGGCATCATTTACTTTAACCTTGTGTGGCCTGAGGAATCCCCACTGTTGGGTGTTTCCCTTTTTGTTTTAAATGCAAAGCTTACAATACATGTAAAGAATGCATGGACTGAGCATGATGTTGTATGCGTTCTCACTTGATGAGTTGTACAGCAAAGGATGTGAAAAATCTTCACGGCAACAAGAGACATATTTTGGAGAGAAGCTTGTGACTCATGAGCAAGACTTTAAAAAAAAAAAAAGGAAATACAACACGAGATGAGGAATTATCATGAATGATAACAGTCCGTGCTGCATCATTGTACTTGTGAAGCAGGATAAATACACTGTGTTTATTCAGTTACATCTTTATAGCTAGGCACAATCCCTTTGCGCTACATTTGCATAATGTTTTTGAATTGAATTCCACCGGGCTGGCGGGCCCTCGTTGTCTAGCTTTATATGTTGCAGACACTGTGCTTTACTGACAGGGGCACATTATGGGGCCTTATTTGCCTCTGCTCTGAATGTAATAGAAAACAAGTCCCAGCTGTCCAAGCTTGACAGAACAGTGTTTATGATTCCCTTATCTTTTTTAAATTGCTTTCCTGTTTTGGATCAAATATTGTATTGATAGGTAGCAATTGCAATGTTCTGAACTCTGTTACAATCCTTTATTCGAGAAATATAGGTCATATGTGCATTTGAGAAGGAACTTAGCATATGACAGTCAGAACGTATGGACTTTGCCAATGCTTGTTTATGCTGCAGATGTGCAGCAGATCCACCAACGGGACTTCCTCGCGTTTTGTATTTGCATAATAGGCCCATTGATCTGGGACGTGGCTTCCCAGACAGCAATGGTACATTTCAGTGGTGAAAACCAACCACAGGATCTGTGCCGCTGCTGCGTGACTGGGGCGCTGCGTGCGACGTAAACACATCTGCCACTTCACACTATGCGCTTCGGTTTATCACCTGCGTCACACACCCACCACCTTCCAAACAAAAGGACATGCTTCTAATGGATATTACACATTGCGCTCTTCACTGACGATTCCGGGCATGCCTGTGACACATGCTTCGAGCTGCATTGACACCTACTTAAGGCATTCACAGGAAACTGCCGCTGCGTGTAATACATTATCACAGTCCAGAGCGCACAGCTGGAAGGCGGGGACAGAAACCTCTGTGAGCACGCTCATCATACACGGAAAGAAAAGGATGGGCACTAAGGCTCAAACGCAGACAGTAAAATGCACATTCCTACACACACCAACACAGGGGAGGACTGACGCCAAAAGAGGCCCTGGACAGGTTTGTCAAAGAGGCCCCATCGTACACAGTGGGGGCCAGCCCAACCCCTTTCCCATAGGAAAATGTGGAAATAAAATAAGTTGTCACCCAAAAGAGTCACGTGATACAGAGTTCCGGTGGGCCAGCTCAAGAGTTCCCTGTAGGCCAGCCCTCCCCTGCACCAATCCCAGCTCAATAAAATACAGAGCTGCATGGAGTGACCCTTTGATGCATTATTAAACAGTACATTAAGCAACACAAACAAATGCATGCATGAATGCGAACATACCAGCATGGATAGCCACATGCACACACTAACCTGCAAAGTTATGGCTAGATGTACGTTCAGACATGAATTCACATGCACAGGGATAACTGCTTCACAAGCATAGACACACTCATTTGGGATGAAATGGCTTTTGCTCTCCAAGAGTCCAAGGACGAGTAGTGGCTAAACCGCCAACTCAGTTCTAACGCTGCTACGAAAACCAGCAGTGAACACAACCATAAAGGTAAACCTGGCATAGCCAAGATATGTACATCCTCCTTCCGGTTCTATGGACCAAGGAAAGGCTATATACTTAGAAAGGGAGTGCATGTGAGACAGTAGCAACCCAAAAAACAGTAGTACAACAGTTCAAAAAAATAAATGTACTTTATTCTAAAAATTAATCATAGCCTTAACTATTAAACACACTATAAAAACATACCCCTCTAAAAGAAGATAGAAAATGCAGAACACATATCAAAAGGCTGTCTGGATACTCGAGTACAGAGGAAAAAGGCAAGGTCTGCCAAAATGTCACGCAAAGGATATGTTTCTTGGTGTGAAAAAAAAAAGTGCACAAGGGTCTTAACCAGTTATTGGGGCCCCACGAATGGTCCCGGGACACAGGGGCTCTTAATAGTAACTGATTCCAGTTTTTAGGCAGCTCAACAGTGTCAAACTAGTATTTAAGATGCTGTAGAGGCCAATTAAACCATATTTGAGTGTGTCGAGTTGCGTTGATCCCAGTCGGTGAGTGTGGCAGTTGCGTTGATCCCAGTGGGTGTGTTGACAGCAAGTCAGTTTGAGACATGTTCCATGCTGTTCGATTGTGGCGTCGAGCAATGCAGATGAATGGGTCACCAGGATCTGTTTGAAGATAGAGTGTGGATCGAAACAATGAGTACTGTCCTTTTGGAAATCAATGATGGAATGGTATGAGTAGAGCTGCGATGCGCAGTCCTGGCAGTTTGATACATGCTTTAGTGACACAGCGGTTGCCATTGTCTGCATGTTGTGCTAGTGCTCGAGTGGCACAGGTGACACAACACTTCTAGACCAATGAATCATCAACCTGGTTCAATGATGCAGCAAAAAGTTCTGAAGTGAGTGCCAAAGGCAGCATCACAGGTCCTGGTGACTCTGAAGTGGGAATTATGGTTTGAATGTGGTTCAAATCACATCATCCACAAGGCTATCTGGGGTCTGGGACCACCTTATCTCCAGATTTCTCTCATTAAATACTCTCCTTCCAGATCCCTTTGATCTTGTAGCTCCCACTGTCTGGTGATCAAGTGTTTCTCCAAGCAGAGAGCTGGGGGCAGATTTCTCTCCTCAGCTGGCTCCTTCCTCTGGAACAGCCTCCCTCCCTCTCTCTGTCTTGAACCAGATCACCTCAAGTCCTGCAAACAGATCAAGAGCTTTATTTTCTCTACCTCCTTCCCTGCTAATCCACCTCTCTGGCACTGACACTGGTGACATGGTCCCTCTTCCATCCAACAGGGGTTAGGACCTCTGCCCAGTCACCACCAGCACCATCTCTTGCACTGCCCACTGGGCCCACACCTGAATGCTGGACAGTCGACCTCTGCCACTTTGCATCATTCTTCCACCTTTGCTCTTCCCTGTTGCCTCCCCCACAGGCACCTCTAGCACTTCACCTACCTTCCCCTTGGGGGCTCCGTCCAGCAATTATACCTCTCCCGTTTTTCCCCTGCACGTGCACATTCCAAATGTCACAAGGCCTAGTAGGACCGCTGCTAGTTTTATTATTTATGAATTGTCATTGCTATTGTTTTATTTTCTCCCTTGGTCCCCACCCTATTGCCGTGTAGCACCTTGACACACCATTCAGTTGTATGGGTGCTTTATAAATATCCAATCGATAAAAAAATAAATAATAATAATCCAATCTGCTTCTAGGGCAAGGTGAGTCAATTTCAGTTTCTGTTATCATAGATTAGGGAGGTTTCCGAGCAGAGTGGCAGGCCTTGGTCCTCAGCAAAGTCACCCTCAATGTGCCGTTAAGAAGGTGAAGGAAGCAGAGCTTGCCTCTGCCTCGGAAATCCTGTCTTCACCTCTGGCAGAGGGAGTTGGAAAGGAATGTTCTCACAATAGGGTCAACATATGGTCCTCAGAAGCTCAATTTGAATCAAAGAAGCAACAGCAGGCCCCCCTCTTCTGAAGGTGAAAGGCCAGAGGGCATTGTTTGGAAGCAAGCCTGTTTTAAGGGATCCAATCCCTGTTCTTAAGACAAGTGACCCAAGCCTCATGAAGTCATACTTAAGGTGCCTTTTTCTTCAGGAAGTGGAGGGGACACGAAGGAAACGAATATCACATAGAGAATCAAGAAGAGAAATCTTTCCTCAAGCACACTGTGCTCCCTGGCGGTCCTAACTTAGCCCCTCCCCATGCCTGCCACTTCAAAGGCTCTCTTTTGTGCAGCAACATATTAAGAGGCAGGCCTTAGCTATGGATTGCATCTTTGAAGACAGGCTCCCAGGACATCTCCAGCTGTGAGATCCCAGGACTGGCAAGGGAAGAGCTGCTCTTCCTCACAGAAAGTTAACAGAGGCATGCATCAGGCCTTTTATTTCATTCACTGGAATGTAAACAGGCAGGTTCCTGAAATCCACATAGCTTCCCATTTCTGGGTTGTGCTCACAGAGATCACACCGGTATGCTAAAAATCAGAGATGGCTGTAATAATTATGTGACATAACAGCAACCATTCCAGAAACTAGGTATGGCTTACATTTAAAGATTATCCTGCTACCAGGTTTGTAGTGTATCATAATTATCTTTTTTTTTAGTTTTTATGCACATTGGAATGCAGCCTCTGCACTTCAGTAACTTTGCTGTCACAGCAGCTGTCAAAAAGGGCACCAGTGGACTCCGAACCTGTTCTGTGCCACTGGTGAGCAGTGGCTACAGATCAGATCACTGATGCAGAAGGACACAGGTGTACAGTAAGATTTTGGCATGGAGTTTAAATAAAGAGGTCTGATTTCATTATCAGACCACACTTTTACTCATATGCATTACATACATCATGGTATTACCTTTGCCTAAGGGCAATCCTTCACACACATGAACACAGTAACACAAAGGACGCACAGTGTATGTCTATTTGGACACGAAAGCATATGGATACAGCTAGTGATATCTCACACCGACCCCAGGCTGGGATACACCACTACATTGTCTCACACACACATACACACACACACACACACACACACGCACATTCACTCTCTATCTAAACTAAGCTCTGTGTATCTTTACACACATACAAACACATAGGAAACTAGAACATTTATCATGTTTATCATAACACATTTCCCTTTTACATTCACCGAAATGGAAACATAAGAAAGTTATCCATCAAGAACCAGACCTCAACGCTACACTATTTCTTTCTTTGGAAACGTAAACCACTTTTCACACTGACATGATTGTGAGTCCACATTACACAATAGCAGTGCAGCACTTAGATTGTTTTTTCTTTGCATGTTTCCCAGTGGTTTAAAGGACTTTCTGCAGTGGAGGGTCTGCATTATTGTTCTGTTAATGAGCTTAGAGTGTGAGCCGTGTGTGTTCTTTTTGGGGCTATGCACAGCAGTGGGCTGGTGGTGGTTAGATTGGCTAGCATGTTATTGTACTGGTAGGTGGGCTTAGGTTCAACATCAGAGTCTAATTCCCAGCCTGTTTCTCAAGTCTTCTTGGTGATAACATATTGGCATCTACTGCTGAGTGAACGCCCCAGTTACTGAATGTGGCAATAAGCCCCAAGACGGTGGGGCAATACTGCCCAAGTTAATGCCCCCAGGGCCCATAGTTACAGGCCCTCGCATAGCAAGCCATTAGTATTCCGGGGTCTGCAGGCATGGGAAACTAGTTTTCCTAAGTTTGCAGCTTCGGAACACTAATGGCTGACGAAATCTTTTCAAGCAGCATTTCTTTTGCCATTTCAAAAGGTTTCGTCACAGTACACGTTAGTTCTAGGAACACTAGAACGCGCAAACTGCTTCATTAGTACGGAGCAACAGAGCGCCATTTTTGGAAAACTTGCTA
Organism: Ambystoma mexicanum; assembly: GCF_040938575.1. Lineage (NCBI taxonomy): Eukaryota > Metazoa > Chordata > Amphibia > Caudata > Ambystomatidae > Ambystoma > Ambystoma mexicanum. The sequence goes on along the minus strand of NC_090925.1, from coordinate 1,022,316,233 downwards.
CGTACGAATGAATGGTAGAAAAATAAAAAATAAAAAAAGGCCACCTTGGAAAAGGGAGAAGGGGCTACATGTGGTCCCTTCTCCGTTTCCAAGTTCGCATTGAAAAAAAAAAAAGAATGTACTCGGCGCAGAATGCACTTGAGTGCGTCCATGGGATTACACTGTGGTAAGGCTCGGAAATTAGCCAATCCATATGCAGTGTATCCCCTGGATTTGACGCGCCGGGTTCTAATGCACAAGTTAAATCGACTGCTGGTTTCAGCAGACTCAAGTTTTCATGAGAGTCGATCTGAAGTCCTGTCTGAACAATTGTTCAGTGTAAGCAGCAGTGTGTGAGATCAGCTGGACATTCAGAACCACCAATCCTCTTGTCGATTCTGTTGCTTGTGCTTGGCTTTTAGAGAGAAGAACAAGGCAGATCAACATTGGGAGAGGGCAGCGGAGCCTGTGAAATAGGCAAGAAGCACATTTCCGGCTTCCCTTTTCAGATTCACTTTCCAGCCTGTGACATTTTATTTGTAATGTGCTTGTTTTGCAAAGTTGCCTATATCCTTACTAGTCTCTGAGATAAAGTTTGTGGAACCCCTTTGTGATTGTTTTTTACACACCTTCCTTTAGTCCTTCCACCTAAAAAAGAAGAACAAGTAAAGGTACCCTTAGTGAATCCTCGTTACTAATTTTCTATCTCACCGCCAAACACCAAAAGAAAAAAAAAGACACAATCAGTTGCAGCCACTTCCATGCCCATAAACAATTGCAACATTTTCCCTTTGATATCTGTATTCAATCTTGTCACAAAAACATGGCACAATCAGCTACAGCCACTTGAGTGCATGCTCCTTCCTCAACAAAATGATTTGTCTTTCTCTTCTGACTTTCTCTTTGCTACTAGTATTCAGTCTCATCACAAAAAGATGGTACCCTCTGCTACAAGACGATGAGATGAAGCTACTTCACCAAAAAGAATTCCATGATTTTCTGTTCGCTACTAGCTTTCTGGCTCGTCTTCGTAAAATCTTGGCGCCATTGGTGCCAGATTGAGGGTGAACCATACTGCTGATGTATCACCATTATTCTGGTGTTGCACATAGTTGCATGCATTGACTTAGTGCAGCAGATTTATTTATGTTTGAAGATCCCATTGAGAAAACAGCGTATTGTTAATTTCTGTTGCTATTTAGCAGTTTTGCAATGCTATTTCATACCAGCTGAAATACAGGGCTATATTTGTTTAGGGCTGGTGTTTAATTTACTATTATTTAACTGTGTTCTAGTATTTAAGTTTGTTGATGCACATTTGTCATAGCGCAAATAGACCTGCAATACTACGGACCTAAACAATGGCTGGCCCTGCATCTGCGTTTCTATTCGGGAGAATTAATTTCCAGAAATCCTACTGTACTTGAGAGCACACATATCACTTTATTTTGTCAGCCAAGTCCCTAAGACACTTTAGCACTATTTGGAGCCCAATAAATCTCTGATACACGCCAGACACCACCTTCTGAGAGGCATCACTTGTTGCCTATCTGACACTCAGTGGATATTGTAGCACCAACACCATCATGTGCTACACAATCACACTTTGTAATATGGGTAATCTTTTCAACAACATTGACATTCAGGTGCCTGCAACTCTCTGTCACATTGGATGCAGGGTTCAGCACCTATCTAGTATACCCTTAATAGACCGGGAACTCTGCACAATTGTTATTCTGGATGGGTTCAGTAAACATGTGTTTTGACCATTTGAAGGTCTTCGTCAGGGCACAAATTGTAATCCTGTCTAATGCAATCCTGGTGTAAAACAAATGTCTTTACCAGGTTGCCTATAGGCACTCAATTTATAAACACTCTGTGTGTCTGTTATCCGTATGTTATCTCTAGGCAATGATAAGCTCAGCAATCTTGTATATAGCATGCACAGTCACAGTAACCAGTAATACACTAAGCTGTTTCTGTGATCTATAGGGATGATTTGAGGATTTACCTAAATTCCCCTCACCGATCCGAACCATGTCAGAGCAGTGAGAGGGTTCTAGGGAAACCCTTTTGGGGAAGAAAACCCTGTGTGGCTTGTGAGTGTTGATGGTTTTAAACAGGAAGGCCGCAGAAGTCGTCTCAAGGGTACACAGAGGGAAAGTTTCCCGTTCCGCCAACACGGATTGGAAAGAAATGGAGAGGGTAAGTGTGATTTAGATAAAACCCTAATGGCTTCTACACACAATGAATGGATTACCCTTTACCGGGAGACTGAGATTAGCGGGATCCCCGAGGGTGGAGGAGTTTCTGCGGACTTCGGGTAGCTGTTCGAACTGATGTGAAGAATAGAAATGTCAGACAAGTGTTTGACAGAGGTTAGTAGAAACAAGAACAAAGTGTAGGTAAGAACATGTATCAAAGCTGACCAAATTCTGGCAGTAATTTATCACCGAGGACAGACGGGACGAAAACTTGAGGCGTTCCAGCGCAAGGCGCAATGGGAACGGTAGTTCATGTGTGCGTGCGGACTCACGGTCTGAGAACAAAACAAACAGCGGGAGTAAGTTTAGACAGCGTGGGATAGAATGGGAATATGAGGATGTTCAAATCGGAGGACGTACCGCTCCGTGAACGCTCGATCTCTATAAGGAAGGGCTCTGGAGCTTGAAAGACTGCCAAGGGGAAAGCGCGGAATCTACAAAATGGAAAAGACAGAGAAAGATATTTAACTGACAGATAGTGTGAGGGAAATTTTGCTGCAATTCAGGTCAGAACCTAAGGGAGGATCAGAACTCAAGTAGTGTGGCAAATATAGGAGTAGCAACACGCTGCTGCAAAGGGATGGATTCCTGAAGTACTGCCATTTCCTGAAGGGGTGGAGCCACATCTTGCAGTGACTGTGGAAAGACTGAACCACTGCTCTCAGGAATAGTAGCCATCTTGCCAGGACTCCGTTGGACGGAAAGAACACGTCTCCAGCGATGCCAAAAGGACCACCAACGGCAAAGACTCATAACAGTGTCCCACACTGAAGTCTTGTTAAAAACAAGCATTGTCAAAGCAAACCGTTGTGTCTAGTGTATAAGTATTAGTCATTTACCAGGCACTGCTATTAGATGACAAATGATGGTTTCAGGTGCAAATGCTTGCACCATTTTGCACCTGCAACCATCAATGGCCAGTTAATACCATTAAGGCTATGCCTGGCAAGTGTCTTTCGAATGCCTACACAAAGGTCCACACTGTTAGCATTGTTGATGCTTGTTTTATCACCATTTAGAACAAACAGGCGTAAACCCAGAAAGAAGTTTCAGAAAGTTTGGTTTGTATAATCGCTTGATAATTGGGTGATTAAGATTTGGGTGAATAAGAACAAACTAACTTCAGGGGTCCCCTTTAGTCTGCCAACTCACTACCAGATGAGAGGATAGTACATTTGTGCTATGATTGTTGGCAATGTTCCCATCTACCTGAACCAATCACAAGGTTATAAATCAGAACCAACACATTGGTATGATAAAACACGTGCATCTATATCAACAAGCGGAGAGATAAGTACCTATCTTTCTCTAAATTACACAAAAATGCCAAAAAAATACATGTTGAAACTTTTTTTATTTTAAAATAACAAATCTTGAAACAACCAAACACAGTTATGGACAACACAAATTACACATGAACATACCCACATTTGATAACTGCATAGAAGGAATTAAAAAGACCAAAGGAACACTATTAGTATCCCAAACTGGTTAGAATCCCTTTAAATTTAATTTAAAAAGACACAAACACATATCTGATTTCCCAGATCAATCAGCACCATGAGAGACACCATCATCAGTGAGTGGAGTAGGCCAATCATACATTGTTTTATGATGGTGTTGGTGGATTTGGCAGTTTGCAGAGGCATGTTGATTTGTGTTGCAACCATAAAGCCACTTCATAAAGTTGTTTTCTTATGTTTCATTAATTAAACATATATCCGTATATTATAGTTGTGGCCAAAGAAACTTTGTGGTGTTCGCTAAGTTGGACTCCCCGTAAGAGTACTTTTAAGATGCTAAAAACGTTGCATCTTTTCAACAAAAATGCACAACAGATTGCAATAAACTATTTCCCTCCACTCTTTTTTGGAGAAGCTTTGTGTTGTTGTGTCCAGGCATGCAAAGTCATGATGCTGTACTACAAAATCCATGTCTCCAGTGAACATTTATATAGGCCACTTTTTGCTCACCCTACAGCAAAAAGAGTGATTTGCACCAAACCTGAGCCAGAACCTCCATCTGGTTTTACTTGTGATTCTTTCTTGGTCTGTAGAATGTGTCTAAAATAATGTATGGTATCTTGGCTTGCACCCTCACCCTTTGAGGAATTTGACCATCCGCATGGTGGGCATGTACTCGCCTGGGATTTTTTGACATGTTTAATTAAATGGAATGATGGCAGACCAACCTCAGGAAAAAATGTGGGGCTAATCCACACACATTTTCCTATGCTCAGTATTTAGGTTAAAGTGGCTAGTCCCAGACAATATTTACAAATGCATGTAAGTCAAATAATGTATATATTGACATATGAATGTAGGATGGTTTGCTACATATTGTTTTCATTTTCTTTTCTCCTAAGATTAGGATGCACCCTTGTTGACCGAATTTGTATTGTCCTGATATGATATGATAATGATATAATATGATCTGACATTTGTAACGCGCCCATACACACCTGTTTCAAGGCGCGACCGATGATGGCTGGTCTATGTAATTCAGGCAGACCATATAGCCGAAAATCGAGTCGACATAGACATCCCAATTGAATTTAACTGTTTGTCAGTACCTTCAAATTGGAAAAGCCAACATTGTATTTCAATTACTACTTGATGCAGACTTTCATGAAAGGAATGGTGTGATGTTTTTCTTTTTGATTGTATTTTGCACTTGAGGTGTACTGTGCGACCCTCTATTGTCTTTTTAATGGTGTCATGTATGAATGAATGGAGTAGGAATGCTTGTTATGGTATGATTGTTTGATGAGAGGTTGACCGGGTCACACACTTTCACTTTAGTATTGTGTTACTGGTCTTTAAGTATTGTTGAATCGTGTTGAAGGATTGAATAAAAAATGTATGAGTTACATAAAATAAACTATTTACTAAAACCATTGGAAGAATGTCTTTTTTCGAGAAGTTGTTCCCCTAATGAAATATGTGTATAAAGCTAAGCATGTTTTTTCGTGTGTGTTTGGCTTATACGCCTTGAGCCCATTGCAATAAAACAGTAAGTTTTGACCACATACTTTTTGTAGTGTAATCACACCACGACAAAAGCATAGACCTGTGCACTCTGGCATGAACACAGCCTAAAGGCACAGTCCGCCTCTACCATATTTAGTTGGAATGTGACAGGCAGGAGTACACAATGTCATCTCGAGGGAGGGGGAGGGCCAGCCTTTTCCAGCCCTGGCCAGCCTGATTAACTAACAAAGACTCAATGGAACCACCCTGCTCTTTATTTGATCTTACACTAGCCAGGGCCTTAATCTTGTCCAAATTGGACTATTGTAACACACTATTCCTAGGCTCCATTGATCGTAATTTGAATAGATTACAAGTTCTCCAGAACAATGCGCCCTGAATATACCCCGCTCCAGTCATATCTCTGCTATTAGACGGGACTCACTCTGGTTACCAGTACATGACAGAATCTTGCTTTGCACTCTTGTCATCACACACAAATGCCTGTCAAATACAACCCCTCAAAATCTTACTGACAAATACTCGAGGAACCGATCATCCAGACCCACCAGATTGTCATAGCTACACTGCCTCAATATCCCCAAGTACAAACTGAAAAAGGCAGGGGGTTCTAGCTTCCCGGTATTAACGGCCAAGTGCTGGACGCCTTCTCCACAGCCATCAGAGCTGAACCTTCCTTTTGGACTTTCAGATCCAAAGGGAAAGAATGGCTCTTTGCCCAGCTACATTAGTTTATGCTCAGTCACTCTCAAACAGATTCAACTACTATCAACGCCGGACTATTGATCATATTCCCATGATCCCTGACACTTGTCTGAACTTGTGTGATACTAGTACTCTTGTCCCTTGAATTAATTGCTGTACCATCACCACTGTATTTAATACCATTGCTCGTCAGACTAGGGAGTATTGTTCTCCAGCTCACCATAATATATTGTCATGTGCTGACCATCTGTAACCTGGTCTTCATGCCTTTGTCATTTTTTTGCAATTATAACTGTAACTAATCATCTATGCTTCAGCGCCCAGATACCTAATGGTTAGGTGCACTCTACAAATAATAAACTAAACTAAACTAAACAGGCCTGCAGCTGGTTGTCAAGATTAACATACCAATAGAGGGTACTTCAAAAGGCCCACATGGGGCCTGGCTGCAGAGGTTAACAAAGGAGACAGGAAATCAAACAAACTTTCATATGAAACTGTTTCAACCTATTGCCAGCTACTGCCCTCAGTATCAAAGACAGTGAAATGTCATGTCTGGGTCTGCTGTTTACAGTAGGCCACCCCACTAGGGTGACCCATTCATAAGGTATGAGAATGCGGTTTGGAGGAGCGCGAGTGTCTGGTCTTGCTGCTTATTCAAGGGAGACCTGCCGTTTAAATCAGGAACCACAGAGCAATCCATTAACCAGAGTCTCTTTGATGAACAACAGACAGGGCAATGTGTGGGACTGAGTGTCACAAAGGAGTGAGCAAAGAGCTCCTTCTGCTAAAAAGAAGGATTCCACCATATTAGTTTGGGGGCACACTTTGTTCCTTTTTTCACCACTTTACATTTCCTGTTGGAAAGCACTCTTGTTATGACCTCACGCACACAGGAGAATGTTGGTAGGGACTCCAGGATTAGTTCATTAATATAGGCTTATCCTACACCAATCACTGTGGCCCACTTGTCTTTAAAAGAGGGCAAATCCCCTCTTTTGGCAGATCATCTGATGACATCACCAGAAGTAAAAAAAGAAAAACTCAACTTAGGACCCAGGCTAAACGTACATCTGACTTACATCAGCTGCCAGTGAAGGAAGGCCAGGATTTCCAAAGAGGGAAGCATATAACATCTTCCAGGGAGCAGAGAGATATACAGAACTCCGAGGACACTCAAGCTGTTCCAGATCTGGTACCTAGCCTGCACGCAGCGTGACCTGCTAGGCTCTGCAGCAAGCTTCCTGGACAGGAAGTGAAAGAAGGTCTTTGAACCTACAACCATGGAAATGGCAGTTGTCTGAAATGCACTCCAAAGCTGTGGACCATCTGCCTTAAAGGACAGTACAAGCCCATTGAAGAATCTGAGAGAAGTACCTTGATGAGCATATACTGACGTCTGTCTCAAAGGACATTTTTGAGCCAGTCGATTACCTCGAGCTGCAACCGACTTGAATGCTGACCATTGTCAAGCCACAGTCATTTAAAGACATCCAAGACATCTCGACCAGTGCTTCAGAATCTCGGATCAGCACTGAGACAATGATTCCCGACCCTGAGCTGATGCCTTCAGCTGTTTTTCCAGCTTTGCTCGCCGAACCGTCTCGCCGCCTGATACCCGCCGGACTCCCATCTTGAACTCTGTTGCAGAAGCCTGCAAAGTGCCCTGAAGCAGATTCAACCCTGTCAAGCACTAAGAACAACTACAGCACAAGGCAATTTGTAGATCTTTCCCCTTGGTCCTTCCTAAAAGGTCCCTAGAAGGCCGCTAGAGACATTTTAAGACCAATTGCTCCCTTTGTGCTGAAGCCAAGTAACCTTAAACTGTTGTGGTTATTAACCATACTACTACATTCCTGTCTGTATCCTCAGTATTTCGTGGTGTTGCTAGAACTGTCTGTTGTGATATAAATAAAGTAGATATTTTTGATAGAACCTTGATTGGACAGCCCCTTTTCCCATTGGGTAATAAATGTATTTTCGCTGTGTTGCAACTAACCAACTATCCACAACCTTTTCGGAGATAAGCCTGCTGTTCCATTCACGTTAACAAAATTGGACAAGGATGTTTATAATTTGCTTGTTATCCCAATCTGTGCTGATCCCATCTGGTGTATAAGAGGTGTGGGGCTGATTGATGGTTTAGAAACAGATATTCACCCCTTGACCACTGGTGCCCTGGAAGTTCATTTGTCACCGTGACCCTCTGTAATATGTCACCTTCAATAGGGAAATTCAACTATTCTATCTATCACATATTATTGAAACCTTCTGAGGCTCTCGTTGTTTGGGCATGTAAATATCCTGGAGGCAGCTAAACATGAAACAAAGTATCTGCAAGTTTGTATGCCAAGGGCTCAGTGGTGCACGCAGTGTGAAATCCATTCAATGAATCTCCAGCTCCACTCAATGAAATCAAACAAAAACTGCAGTTATCCATGGATAAACTGCATAACCTCCTATAATTAATTCATATATATTTATGTGTAAAAACGCTGCATAATCCCCTCCAAGACAACAACCCTACTTAAAGAGATTATGTTTTAGATGTAAGACAGCATGCCAGAACTCATTTGTTTCAAATTAATTTAATCATTTTTTAATTATAGAAAACTTTTACAAAAGAGCATATCAACTATATTAATAACACATCTTTAAAAAAAAAAAAGTCAAGAACACACATTTTATCACATCAACAAAAAAGCTCACATCTCACATATCATTCCATACTCTTTCATCCCCATACATACAAAAATCACTCATACTTGTGCAAAAAACGCAATCCTGGTACTTATGTTCTCAGACTCAGAACATCCCATCCATATGGTTTTGATATTTTACTAGTTCCAAAAGTGCCTATTTAACAATATTTTTTTCCATCAAAAGATGTAAGAACACTGGGTGGGTATTCCAAGGCTAATTTTTCATGGACCCATGTTAATCCCCATATTTGTCTATAAAAAACCCAAGTTAGAGCCAACTCTGGGAGGAGTAGGCTCTGTGGTATTGTCACTCAATGAAACCGACAGCATCTCAATCCCCATATATGGCCTTAATGCTGGTAGATAGAGTGGTTTCCCTATGTACACTTGATCGTTAGTTACAGTAAACAAAAACAAACAAAAAGCCAGGATTGTCTAACAAGTGGGGCCTGACACTAACGTAGTTGGGCATACCGCAGTGACGTTAACATCTGTAAATGCGCAGACAGCACTGCTGCGTGGGCATTCACAGATTTTGGGTGGGTCTTGTCCGCTCAAGCCCTACCCGGGCTACGCCTCTGACAAGGCTTCTGGCATGATTGATTCTCACTGTGGGCGCATTACCTGGCTATTGTCAAAGTGATTTTTCCACCTGAAGCAGTAAGTGACAAGGAAATCCAGAGACTACTCAGATTTCCTTGCCATGTATCACACCAGCAAGAAACAAATTGAAATCCGGTGGAGTGGATCCAGAATGCAGTTGCAGGCACAGTCTGTTCTGCTGGCTTTACTGCATCTATTGAAATGAGCCCATATGAAAGAACACACCTTCCAGGTCTTTCTAAATTCTTTCTACCTTCAAATGTGTTCATTGTAAAGGAATACAGGGACTGATCATGTTCATCCAACAAACAATCATCCAGATGCAAACTGCAAACGCGCATCCTCAAGAGACAAAATAACAAATATGGGTCAATCTGGGCGAGGTGGCAAATCTCCAAGTACTGTTCCTATTGGAAAGATAAAATCTGGAAGAAAATGAGACGTGTGCAGTACAAATCTTTGGTGAGCTCGGAATAGGAGACACACCTTTACATTAGGTTTTTAATAATGGAATAAAATGTTTTCCACTTCACATCACTTCGGGTCCCAACTTGTCAACATTATGCGCTTACCGATGTGTTGCTGCAACCATGGCAGTTCATTTTCACACACATTCACGTCGATAAAATAACATGAATACATTTGCCGGGAATGTGTGGACAGAACTGCAAGTTATGAACGTGTCACGGAAGGCAAGATACTGTAGGTTTTCTGGAAGGATCCGCTTCAGAAGCGTCTGGGTAGATTTCAAAGCCTGGCTGCTGATAGCAGTTGATCCAAGATGTCTGCAAACCATACCAGACACGCTGAAAATGACAGGTTTCAAAGGCCATGACATTATCTAAAGGCCACTCCTCCGTAGCAGGTACTCACGGCAATGTCATAATTTAAGACTAGCGGCTTGAAATGGGTAAATTGGCTTTTACAGAACGGTCTATTAAAAAGAATGACATGGTTGATGCGCATAATGATATGTGCTTTGTCCTTTTCTGCTCTTAGAATGGAGGTCGAAAATTGATATAAGTAGTCGGGGCAAACTCTCCTGAGTGACCCATGAATATTCAAGGCCCCCTGTTTGAAGATTCAGTGACTTGTACTTTTACAGGCCACTCACAGGACGGTGTGGGGGAGGTTATATTATGTTATCTTGCATGTATATAGCGCCTCCTGCCATAGGTTTTGGTTTTAAAGTGCTTTGTCTGTGAGAGAGGCAAATGAGGAGTATGATATGACATGCAGTATTGGTAGGGAGAAGCAAAGTCATGTAGATAGTTAGGATAAGGGTGTAGGATTGATAAGATGCTTAGGAAGGCTTTGAAGAATAAGAAGGAGGAGAAATGTGAACATCTGAACTAATTGGATTGTGGGACTCAATTATATTCAGTGGGGCACAACCCCAAAAGGAGAGATATCTGTAGAGTGGTGTTCACTATGGGAGGGGCTATGTCTGGAATAGACTCACAGGCTGGTGAGCCTGGGAATGTTGAAGCCATGGACCCGAAAACACAGATGGCAAATCCCTTCTTCTTACTTTAAAACACGCTGTGCAAGGCATCTATCCCAGCAACAGACCAACTTAATGCAGGAAACCCAACGGGGACACGGACAGTGTTAGCCGACCCAACAGGGATTTTTACTTGTCCGACTGACTCTACCAATTCAGGCTTTCTAATCAGCAGATCCTCAAGAACGACCTCTGTGTCGAACCACTTGTCAGCTGTTATCAAAATTAAAGGAACCAGTCTAACTCTTTAAGATCACTGTTCATGTTATTTCTACAATAGCAGCTAACAGAATCTTAACAGCATTGGGTAATCAGGCTGAGCATGATTAGCGTCACACCGAGTTGCCTCAATCTGTATTTTAGGGTGGGTAGGGGTGTACCACCCTGTGACTGCAACACAGCCAGCTCCTGGTAACCAGATTATGAAGTCAGAGCACACTATTCATTCAGTCTTAACCCTCATTTATATCTTGTACCTTCTACTTACTTCCCAAGGCCTCCAACAACTTTTGGGAGGAGATATCCGAGATTGCCAAGTTTTAGTTACCTATCTATCTGGAATCATTGTGGTGCTCTATGAAACACCTGCTCCTTAACCCTCCTGTATAATACTCATGTACCTCTTATCCTCTTCTCACCCTTACTTGTGTAGTTTTTGTCTCCAGAGGAAATGTGTTGTGTTGCGGCTGCTTGCCAAGTCCCAGAACGTTTTGATTCACATTTCTACTGGGGGCGAACCTTTCCTATCTAGCAAAAGAAACAAATATATCTTGAAGCCTGTTACTGCATATTTTGAATTAACCAGTCATTAAATCATCTCGCCTAGATTGACTGCAATTTTGAGGCTTTTTCTCTTTTGCCCCAGTCTATTCTTGGGGACTAGCTATTGGCCAGCATGCTCTTTCATTCTAATTCATTATCAGAGTCTGCACACCTTGCAATAACAAAATATGAAGGATGTTTGGAGAACGTTATGGTAAGTACTTCTGCTAAACTAGTGACTCGCTCGAGAGCAGGGATTTGTCCCAAGAAAGTTCATCAGACATGCTTTTGATAAACACATCAAGAACAAGAAAAAAAGATATACATACAGAATTACTTGGACTGGCACACTTGGAACTATATCTGGCTAGGTATGCTACTAGGGCAAAATACATCAAAACAACTATATTAGATGGCTTAAATGGCATAAGTTTCAAGTGCAGTGCAATTAGTGGTGACGCTTGGTTCATGCATCCTGTACTAACAACAATACTATGTATTGGAAAATCATAAATGGAAAAAAATAATCTTTTTTTAGATAATTTAAGGGTGTTTCGGAACAGCACTGTAATACCTATGTGGAATTATCTCTTGGTGGGTGGCAACCAAAAATATCTGGCCTTTTACCATCCCTGCTGTTTGGCATTTTCAGAAAAGTCCTAGTGACATACTTAGGTTGATTATGGCCAGTAAATGGTCCGATCCCCTGACCCTAATGGCATTTGCAATCTGCTAATGAAGACAAATTATACTGGCTGTTTTGTTGAGGTACTTCCGGAACCAGAGGTGGTTCTCCTCAATTTTCAGAAAGGCAGGGAGGCTGTTTCAGTTGGAAGCCCCAGTGGAAGGAAGAGATCTACCACCAACTCGTTGCTTGGAGAAGCGACTGACCCTGAGGGAGTTGGAGGCGGATCCCTATACAATGGATGTGTTATGCAGACAATCTTGTTCTTGTTGATCTAATCCCGGGTGGGCTGCAATTTTTCATTAAGATCGCTCACATTATATTCAGAGCTAGACTACCTAAAAGGAACATTGCTGAAACTAAAATCATGCTCTTTAGCCCTTCAAATAAGAGGGCAAAAAAAAACACTTGGCACAAGGATGGAGGGGGAATTGAGGCAATCTCTGATTCTAAATATCTGGGAATCAATTTGGACACTAGGCTAAGGCGTGTTATACACCTAGAGCGTATTAATACCAGAATTGGTCAGACAGCTGGCACCATCAACTCTTGGCCATAGGGGCATGGGTTATTTTGTTGGAGTTTTGTGTAAATTGTGCCAAGCCAAAAGATGACAAATTATTCTGTATAGTGCAAAGGTTGGGGCTTTTGGTATTATGAGAAAGCTGATTCAATTGGAGATAAGGCTTTTAAAGAGCCTACTGAGATTACCTTCCCACACAGACATGGAAATTATTAACTTGGAATTTCAATTTATGTGCCTTAAAAACCTACTGGAAGCTTGTAAACACTCTTGACGTTGTGTTGAACAGGTTGTTGCATGGTGCATTATTGTCTAAATATAGTTGCATGTCCACCAGTTGTACAGTTAACATTAGGTTCATTGCTGATAGTTGGCTTAGTTTGACTCCAGAAAATTCACTCACAATGTCACTTAGCCAGTATAGGAAAACTATGAAGGCCATCTTACCTGTGCAGGGTAAGAAAAAACTGAATGTCAACTTGGCTACTAAAACAAATGCTGCCATTTGTATAGAGTAGATTCAGGCCAGGGAAGAATTTTCGAGTTACATTCATCATTTCCTGGGCAATTCCTTGGTCTGGAATCATCTTAAAATTAAATTTGATGTTGTAAATTCATTGGAAATGATTGGAGCATGGCAACATATTCCAAAGAATGTTTGACATTGCCGATAGTGTAGCAAGATACAACTGGAGTCCGCTGGAGTCTGCTAAACATCTTTTGACTGATTGTCCTTCACTCCTGTAGCTTTGACATTTGGCCATGAGGTCAGTAGGTCTGGAGGGGACTATCACTTCCAATGAACTATTGATCATTGTCATGAGTGGCGGTCACGATGCATGCATTGCATATCTTACCTCTATATGGAAACAGATTGTAAATATTCCGTCAATCCTTGCATGATGGTTTTGTGATCATGTTATATCTCCTTGTAAAATAAGCCAACAGAATTGAAGTATTCTGAGTGTTTGCTTGCTGGATTATAATTGTGATAGTTTTCTTGTGTTTCTTTTTATTTTATCCAATTTTCTATGTTGACTATCAAAGGCTTGTTTTATGAAAATCTGTAGTATTAAAATTGGCTTTTGTTAACTGTATAATATGTCAAAATATATAATTTGTTTTCCTTTTTCTGCACTAGGTCTCCTCACACTGAAAATAGAAGAAAAAAAAACATTCATTTTTTTTATATTTCAGGTTAAACATGCCTTAATCCCATTTGGGGTCTGCCAGATCTTGATGGGGCAGTGGTGAGGTGTTGTAGAGGACTTTGGGAAGGGGAGCCAGCCCTTCCGCCCATGATCCTCAACATGAATCGAGCAAAAATATGTTAATGACAGATTATCTAAATATATTCGAAGGATCAAAGATCATCAAAAAAAACAAATGTTTGGATGGTTCGAGTTTTCCTCAAAGTAGTTCATAGAAGACTAGACAAATGCATTGTTTTCACTAGTCTGCACCCAGGGATCTTCCTTGTTGGGTCTTTTTGTCTTGAGCGTTTGCACACCAGTCGCATGCACTGTTTTCACCAAAGTGCACTCCCTGACCTTCCTTAATGAGTATTTTTATCTTGAATCATCTGCATTTTGCACATTAGTTGCTTACCTAAATATAAGCATAACATTAATTATTCTTAATTATTCTAAAATATAAAAGGATATACATGTATCTTTTATATTGACAGTATTACTGCTATTCTTCTGGGAAACCATGAATTAAGGGATGTTTTCCTTCTAACAGGCAGGTCGTTAGTAATCCTAGGATTACCTAAACCAGACAGTTTACCTAAAAGCACTGCTGCAGCCCGCCCAATGGTCTTTAAGGACAACTGCAGTGATGTTCTAATTCAATGACCTCTGAACACATTGATTCCAGTGTATCATCACGTGACAGGAATATCTGTGTTACAGCCCCACGAAGAAATAATATTATCACACTTTATTTCTATTTCAGTTGTTTTGCCTTCTTGTCCTGCTCTCACCAAATGTACCCCTCTACACCTCTATTATTCATCACTGCCTAACCTTACTCAGCCTTCCTAGTGTTTGGGCTCGATTCATGGAATCATTTGCGTTGCAAATAGGGAATCTGCATGCCAACCTGCATGCAAATTCCTGTTTGTCGATTCATGGAATCAACTGCGCAGCACTTTTTTATAATTTGCGCATAATTCGCACACACTCGGTACATATCTGCGAATGGCTGAGGGCCGTGGGCGTGGCTTGCACGGAGGGCAGGGAAGGGGGTGGAACTTGTGAAATTAGGAAGAACAAGGAAAATGTGGGTTTTAAGAGGGGCGGCCCGCAGGCAGTCCATTGCATGCCCACTATTGTGTTGAACAATACATATTCATGGATCCGGCCACGTAACCACTCGGCAGGGAAATGGCAACGCAAAGTCTTCATTCTATCCGCCACTGGAAGGCAGGCATACAGACACATGAGCATAGGATTGACTGTGCAGAGATAAGATTGGGTGTTGGATTTAGGGGTGCATGCACGCAGTGTAGCAGGGAGCAAGAACGGTTTACAGGGGTTTGCACTCAGATTGTCTAGGTTTTACCAGAGTTACGATAAATCATATGCATGTTTTTGGTTTGCTGGTGACAGTTACAGGGGACCCCACGCATGGTCGCCTAGGGTGGGGTCCCCTGTAACTGTCCCCTGCCTGTTTGCAGGGAAACCCACACTCTGTTTTAAGGGTGCATGGATCTGTGCCCGCGGAGCACAGAAAGGTAGCTGGTTTTGGTTGTTTTTCCTCAGCAGCAGGGCATGTCGGGGCACTCCTGCCTCGACTTGCATATAAAGTTACTTTGCTCAAACAATTCCAGGAATACGCAGAGCACAAAGAAAAACGTGTGCACACAGGCTTGGGCAGACCCGTTCTCGGTGCACAGCCTTTGCAGGATCTCGTCACACTTTTCCATGGATCAGGCCCTTTATGTCTAGTCCAACTCTTTTGTACCATCCTCCTCTTCATATCCCCCATTGAAATCACACGTCACTCTTTTCATCCTTTCACTCTCTCAATCTGACATCCTCACATGTTCTTCCCCTTCCGCCCACCTGCGCCTTCCAATTTCACAAAGCCATATTTACTGCCCTTTTGACCCTACATGCCCCAAATCATGTGTCATAAATACATTGGGAAACTCCACCAGACACTCAAGTAACGTTCAAGAATAGTGTCTTTATGAGGGGTTGACTTCTATTGAAGGAAAAAAAGCAAAGAAAACTAAGTACGTTAGTCTGTAAAATATGTATTAAGAGCAAAAACGTATCATTCGGTGACCAGTATCAAGGTGCTAAAGCAAGAATTACAATTTACATGAGTACACAACCAATACCAAGCCCACATAGACATTACAGTATAACAGAAACTCAAGACTGGAACACATACAAATAAGTATGTGTCACTACAACTGCAGCTGCATTTTCTGGTAGGATTTACTGACAATAAGAGGCTATGGGCCTCATTACATGGATGGCGGTAAGGATTTACCGGTACCGGTAAAATACCGGTACCGGTAAATCCTTACCGCCTTACTACGAGGTCCCTCGCAAAGGGACCCAGGGAGCTAATTACGGTAACGCAATTTGCGGTACCGTAATTAGCGCCTTCCCCATTCCCATTGAGCCCTATGGGGCAAAAATGGGAATGGGGAAGGGCAATGGTGGAAGGGGGAATTACCGCCCCGCCAACCTTGGAATGGGGCGGTAATTCCCCTTTCCGCCAAGGCGGTGCCGGTATTTTACCGGCATGAACCATGGCGCTAATAGCGCCATGGTTCTCCGCCATCCGTGTAATGAGGCCCTATATATGTCCCTAACATGACATGAGGGCTATATCTCACTGCTATATCTCAATATGTGTCTGAATGAACATCCCCTTAGACCTTAAAATGAATAATGAGTCTCAGGTTAGGGTGTTTGCCAGCATCCATTATATGTGCGTGTATCATGGTGCTAGCAGCTAGCCACCAACCAGTTTATAGCAATCTACCTAGTACCAACTACTGTGTTCTTAACAAGGCCTGACTCCACCTGAAAGGCTTTGTTCTTAATATATCACTGGGGAATTCTACCAAGGATCTCCTTTTGATGTGTGTCTTTTAAGTCAACCTGTCATGTCCATTAGGAGCTGTTAATGCTCAGAATGTCTCATCAAACTATCATGATATGACTCTCAGTCTTTGGCGATCAGCCAACTTGCTCAGTGGGGCCCAGGTGGGAGGCAGGCCTCTCCACTAGGTCATCAGTGTCATAATCAATATCTTCCAACCACTATCTTGTAGGCAGAGGTTCTAATCAAACAAAATCAACTGCTTTCTCAAATTATCAGGAGGGTTTGGAAATGCTGTAGGGTACTCTCGCAGCGTATCTTCTGACTACTCTCCCAGGGACCTGAACCTAAAACTGCCACACCCGATTTGGCTCACCTCCTAACGGGTATGATGGTCCCTCAAGCCTCCTGGCCTGTCACTAAGCCTGGTATTTGGCCTTTGAGGTATCATCCAACTGTATTCTGCAAAGTGCTGCCACGTGTTGGCCTTCTCCAACTACCAGAACTCAAAAAGGTTTGCGTTGACCCTTGCTCTTTCTGACTCTCACCTTACACCTTCAAGGGAGTTGTAGGCTGGCTTTCTTCTGATTCCTTTCTTTCCCTCTACTCCCCCTAACCATCTGCCCCACCTAAACACCACCTCCTCTTTCGTTCTTAGTTCTTACAACGTTTCCCACTTCTCTCCCTTCTCCTGCACTTGGGTCGCTAGACACCTTTCATGCTGTACCACCCTTTCCTCCTGCAGCTTCGACCCCTACAGCATCTCCTGCTTCTCCATCTGCATCTTCATCACTCTACTCCTTTGCTTCTCATCACTTCACGTTGTTGTACTACTCCATCATCCCACCAGATATTCGTTATTTTTGAGCATTTATCCCACTGGGTCCCTGCCCCTGGACCGGCCCTCCACTAATGCCACGTAGTTTGTTATTCTGATCAGGGGATTGGCTTTAGTACCAGGGTTTCATGAGTTTTGGAGGTATCATGTGCAATGTGGCTGGCCCCCTATAAGGCCAGTCCACCTCATTGGTTCTTTCTGAACCACAGATGCACACCTTTACCATGCACACTGGCCCCCGGAGCTGGAACCAAGCAAGGAGGGATGGTTTATCTCCACAGCTCTACATTTGCTCACCACAGTGTGGGGGGGTGGGGGAGGGGCAGGAGCGTACATTTCTGATGTGTTCAATAATGTTAGATGGAAAAGCTGAATAATTCACCCACTGCAGTCCTCTTGCCCGCGGCCCACAGATTCCTAAGCAAGATGATGAAGCAAACACTTACAGGGGCAGAAGCTGCAGAATCATCAATGTGGTCGCCCCGCCCCGTGTGTACCCAGTGCAGTGGCTGGTCATGGGAATCTTTCCAACCCCACACCCGGGCCCTGTATCAGTTTGAGAGTGGTGTTTTTTTTGTCCCCATAGTCCCCCACCTCTACTTCCCAAGGGTAAGTCACACCTGATTCCACTATATTTACTTCCCATTGATCCCAATGCTTCCATTCCTAAAGCACTGGTCATTGTTGTTCCCCATCCCTGCAGTGTCAGCTTCATGTCTTCTTTAACATTCTCTTCTCCATTCCCACCTTAACTTCCATTCCTCCCTTTCCCCGAAACTGCCTTTCCTCTTGTACCTCTGCATCGACATTCCCCTGGCTAAAGTTGCGCGAGTTTGCCTTTCCCTTGTGTTCTGTTCTCTGTCATCTGTGCTTCGGAAGGGTGCGCCTTCAATCTACTCTCTACATGTGTGTGAGTCCTTTCACTTGGTGTGCTTCTATTCACTTGATATCCACCCCTAGCTCCATTCCATGCCCTTTCCACCCTGCTATAGCCCCCCCTTCATCACTTCATCAGCCTCCCCATTTTACTTTTAGCCCTTACTCCTGTCCTTTACTGCCACTTACTCCATCTTCCAGCCATTCGCACCCCATCTGTGTGCCTATTCCAACCCAGTGTCTAATTAAAACACTATATTTTGCTTTACTTTCATTTCTATTCTTATTTTAACGCATTTATTTGACTTTACTTGTTTATACAACGCATCAGGCGCTAAGGGACATTAGACCATTTAATAAACAAGTCAAATACATTTCTTGATCAACTTAATTACAGTTCTTTATTCGTGATATACACACGTTCCATAGCTATAGATTAAGTAGGCTTACAGACTGATTGTGGATGTATTGGTATTTTCTTTGGAAATACTGTGTAACTCAAATACCATAACTACATGCAGTAAGCATGCGGTAACAGGAAAGGGCCACATTAAATGAAGACATGCTGACCCCTTGCACTCCATGGGGATAGCATGCTGCTGCATGTGGTAATTACTGCCTGCGGTAATTGCCTCATCCGGTAATGATTTTGTGTGGAGGAAATTTACTTCACCCAAAACAAGTTGCGTTTTTTTTTCTCTCGAGTTTCATTTGCGTACTCTGCATTTGGTGGTGGTGCGGTAAAATTGTAAGTAATGATGTCACTGCCACTGTTTACTGGACTGCCAACCTGTAAACGTCACCTTCAATGCTGCAACTTCTCTGTGATAGAGTAGTAGCATATTTTACAGTTCTTGAAAGACATTTAGAGATTCACCTATTATTGAAAGTTTGAGAACTTGCCTCGTTCTTAACAAACATGGGGACAAATTCATAGACTTACAGTACCATATACCTGATAAAAACCCAAGAAAGAGCAATGGACTACAAGACAACAATTCTCCAAACACCTGATGCAGTATGGATAGAAGGATAGCCGGTCTTGTATTTACAATTTTCATATTCACTCCATTTCTTTTCCCTGTCCCCTAATCATGCTCTCCCATGTCATACTTTAATTCATACAATGCTCCAAATTTTGAATTTAGGTCCATTGCCATTTCGGGGATTCTCCAAATGTGAATCAAGGCCGCCAAAGTCCCCTTAGGAAGTGTTGGGATATGTTTTCTGGAAAACACTCAGTACAAATAATCAAATTGCACAGCCCAAGTAGAATGAAGAAATATCTGTTCAGACTCTCTGAGACTAGACAAATCTTAGCGGAACATTACATTTATTATAGTACATGGTTTATGATTAAGGATATGTGTAAGAATAAAATGTGAAGTCGTGGAAAATTACCTTGTTCAAACTATATGCCAAAAAAGAAAGGCCTATTGTCCATATTACTACATTAGTATTTGTGGGCGGAGCTTTTCTTGAAGTGCCGCTGAGCCTGCTATTTCTTTTTGCAGTGTTAGTGAATTTGCAGGGTCTTTTGAGCCTGGTCCGGGGCAGTAACCCCAGCCTCATGTGATTTCGCCAATCTCACCAAAGGTCATGCCTTGCCGGATTGCAGCAGTGGATCCTCTTCAGGAGAACACCAATCTCTATGGGTAATAACAAAATCCTTAAACTTAATTTCCATTTACTTTCAATATTCTCTGAGACGGTCCACAGATAAGCTCTCCTCCAAAGCTGTCAATGTGTGACAGTCTGCGGTGCTGTGGTTTCCCGGGTGGGTTGAGCTTATTTACAAAATCCGATATCTTTCCTGGAACGAATGAGGACATTGACAGCCTGCTTCATTTCCCCAATCAGACATGTTTAGATCTACCCATTAAGGTCTGATTTGAGGAGGTATGAGGGAGAGAGAACGAGGGACAGGGAAGCATTAAGATAATAGAAGGGCGCTGACGAGAGAATGCATGAGCGTGATATAAATTGAGAACAAGTCGTAGAGTAGAAGAGGGAGGAAAGTACAGAGAAAATGAATTAATTAATTTACTCATGAATGAATTGCCTTCAATAGAGTTGCTCTGTGGCGTGAACTTCTAACTTCCCAGTAAGTGGTTTGAGAGTGATGGCTGGATTAAAACAGATGAGTTAACCATGTTATCCCAGATACCGAGGCAGCAGAGTCACTGTATATACTAGCAATGCATCTAATTCAACACAAATGCCAATGCAAATAATTATAGTGCAAAATATTTAAATAATGAGAGAACTCATTGGATCATAAGTAGCAATGGCTAAAGATGTTATACACAACTGAATTTTAAACTAAAGTGAACACAGCCAACACCACTGTATTTGGTGGATCAGGGCAATAGTCCACCCCTTTCCCAAATGCCTGCTTCTGGGTCTCTCACTAAGACTAGTTAGGGCAGGCGCAGTAGATTGTGGTGGTTCTTTGCCTTTCTTGTTAAGTCAAAAAAGATGGTTTAGGCAGTTTTCTGTCGATAGAGGCAGCCTATTCCGGAGTCGAGATCCTTGCACTGCAAAGCATCTGACTAATTAGGTTTGCAGAATCTGGAAAGGCACTCAGTGAGTGGCCGTGAATGTGCCGTGGAAGCTTATTGTTAAGGGACTTGGGAACCTTGTGTTGGATGCTTTTTAGTCTAAGGCTCAAGGCATCAACATGATACAGGCGTTGGCTCAATGCCATTATGGAGCATTCAGAGTGATTAAGTCTTGGTGCTTCTTCTGGCAAATAGAATGTTAACCAAATCTTGGACTGCCAGGAGATGAGACATTAGATATGTGCACGTGCTGTGATTCAAAAACAATCTGCGTGGGGTGTGGGGAAAGGTGGATGATAGAAAATAGTTAGAGTTTCAGTCAGCAGTGGTAGTACTAAAAGGGGTGAGAAAATGTTAAGAAGTAGTGGGAGAAAGATATAGATAATCATTGATTACAAGAAGAGAAATTATCAATAAAGAAGACCATTAAAAGGGAGAACAGTGGAAAGATAGGATAGATTCTGTTCAGGAGCAAGTGTAAAACAGAAGAAGAGTGCAGAGGGGTGAAATAAAGGGATAACGCACAGGTTTGTAAGCCAAGAGTGTTTGGAAAAGTGAATGGAAAGTGGGAGACAAAAGTCCAGAGGTATAGAAAGAAGTGCGATAAGATGTAGTCAAATTGACAGTGATTGAATTAGTGGAGTGGATCCTAAAGGAGAACTAGCGGGTGAAGGTGACTTGCTGAACACAGAGCAGTCACGCCCAATGTGTAAATGGATGTTGGGCATTAAAGTAAATTGGAGTAAAAAACAAGCAGCCGACAGTTAAATGTTTTGATCGAGAAAGAGTGGAGATGGACTGATGGATAGACTATATTAGGGTAATGGCAAGGGAAGGAAAATGGAGGAGAGCGATAAGAAAGGGGAGAACATTTGGACAGAGATGAGGCAGAAATGAAGCAAGTTACAGACAGAAAGGGTGGGAGATGGCCAGAGACATACTTCTGCTGAGTTCAAACAGGACTAGACGGTGAAGGAAGCATACAGAGATTGAGTGCAAAGATTTCAAAAAGCATGGATGATATCAAAAATGAGTACTAAGGTGAAAGTAACAACGCAAGTGGTGGGGAAAAAGTGCCAAGAACGAAGATCGATTGCAAAGGTGACAATAGCTTACGGTTAATAGAAAAACAAGTTCCCTTTCACTTAGGCATTCAGCAACCAGGAAAATGTGTTGTCTTGTTAACGCATTCCAAAAGGACATTTTTGCAATGCTTCAGGAGACTAATTAAAATTGCAGACAGTGTGCATGGTATCCGGTAATATTATCCTATAAACATTGTCACCATACATATTGTCACCGGAAAAAGGTTGTGACGACATTATATATGGTAACCATATATTTGGTGTGATAGGGAGCAGAGGTTGCAGGGGTGTCCCCCGCCCTCTTTGAAAAAAAAAGGTTTTAGGGGTTGCAGGTATGTCCCCCGCATGTTCAATGTAATAATGTCCCTGCAAAAAACAGCCGTTTCTTTGTGACTTTTTTGCCAGGCGACATTTTTGCACGGATAATTATTCGAACCGTTTGCATAGAGTCCTTACCGGCCACTTAAAAATAATGTACACAATTATAATGTACCCAGAACATGCAGGCTTTACATGCTTCCCACGAATTGCTGAAGGATTTCTCAGGTAGAATTTGCAGAGAGATAGACTTTAAATGGGATCAGCCTTCAATGTGTAATGTTCGACTTGTAACATGTCCGTTTCTTCCTGAAATTACATACCGTCTGCTTTGTTGATGCTGGTTAATCGATAGTTCAGAGACAATTTGTTTGGGAAACCAGATGCATGACTATGGATTAGGAAAAGAGTTTTGAACTGACCGGTCTGATCGGATGCCAATACCAAATTTACAAAATGTGGTAGCTGCATGGTTTCGTATTCGGAGGAACTTGGTTATGGACTTTGCAGGAAAGCTAGGCTAGATACCATTGAGATAGTGTATACTAGAAGGAACCAAAACCCAATCATGCAGTTACTATGGGTTTGCATCAGACGTGGGAAAATCCCTCAAATGAGGCATGGGTTTAAGAAGGCATTGTTAACAATGTTGTTTGTCTGCAAAAGTGATGTCTGTGCCACATTTAAGATGGTTTCCAAATGTTTAGTTTTGATTATTCAGTGGCACTAAAGCACCACCCATAAGCTGAACCTTTTGTCTTAGACTACAGCTAAGAAGAAATAGCATAGGAGGAGGGACACACAGCTTGTAGGCGTTGTTTGCCTACTTAGTCACCCATTGAATGCCCATGGCCATGGTAAACCCTATGACCATTCCCTGCAACCTGCGGTACATTCCTGCCTAAAACACATCCTCTGGGATCCCTTTGAGCAGCTTGTGCTCCAAGTGCCTGCCAGTGTTTTTGAAAGCAGACTTCTGAGAGTGAATTACTTAATTGGAGTTATAAATGCACTACTAGTGTAATACAAATGTCTTAACTAGGTCTGCCCTCAGATACTCACTTTATAACCACCATATGTGTCCTTCACTGAAGTCCTGCTAAAAACACGCCTTGACAAAGGCAGCAGTTGTAAACTTTTGTATACGTTTTAGACATTTGCCAGGCACTGCTATTATATGCTCAGCTACTTGCACCATTTGTCAGCTGCCACCATCGATGGCCAGTTACCACTATGACAGGGCCTGGCCAATTCCTTTCCCACACCTATAAAAACACCCGGACTGATGGCATTGCCAAGGCTTGTTTATTATATAGGATAGAATGTAGGTGGGATCCAATGAAGGCGGACAATCACATGGCAGGGGGTAGGGAGGCGCTAATTATCATAATCAACCAGTGACACCTTCGTTTTGGATATTTTGAAGCAATGATGAGTTTATTTTATAAAATACAGACATGAGTATGGCAATCAGATTTGTAGTCGTTTTCACTTGCTACTTTAGACAATTTGTAATACATCTGCGTTATATCAGAATATGGGCCTCATTACACGGACGGCGGTGGACCAAGGTGCTATTAGCACCTTGGTCCATGCCGGTAAAATACCGGCACCGCCTTGGTGGAAAGGGGAATTACCGCCCTATTCCAAGGTTGGTGGGGCGGTAATTCTCCCTTCTCCCATTGCCCTTCCCCATTCCCATTTTTGCCCCATAGGGCATAATGGGAATGGGGAAGGTGCTAATTACGGTACCGCAAATTGCGGTACCGTAATTAGCTCCCTGGTCCCTTTGCGGGTTGGTTTTTAACGCCTGCAAAAAGCAGGCGTTAAATTCTCCAACCCGCAAATGGACCTCGTAGTAAGGCGGTAAGGGTTTACCGGTACAGGTAAAATACCGGTACCGGTAAACCCTTACCGCATACCGTGTAATGCGGCCCTATGTCTGAAAAACCATTGTTAGAGCAATCATTGTCTTGCATGTATGGAGCCAATGTGAACATTAAAAAGTATGATAGATTTGACCCATATGGAACTCTATATGTACCTTTGGTGGGCACAGTGAGATAGGGGTTGAGTTGAATGTTTTGGATGTTGGTTGTATGGAAGGACTGGGAACAATGGAAGTCAGGCTGTGCCAATCCTTCTTCGGGCAGAAGCAGAATTGTGTATCCTGCTGTGTTTGGTAGGAGGGGACTGTGGATTTTGAGATCAGGATACTCTTCACTGAAATTGAATAGAACCTCTCTGCCTCATAAGTGTTTGAGCTTTAATTTTTCCAAGATTAGTGAAATTCAAAGGTTCGATACTGTATGTTAGGCGTCCAGTTGCTTTTTAGGATGTTAAAGACATTTCTAAATGTAAGCACTCTCCCTTGGGCCACTGACCAAGGTTACTTCAGTAATTAGTGAACATAGTATCTCTATGATATATATGTGTCTAAAATAATTAAGTGTATATATCGTCTTAGCTTGCCCACAGACGTGTCCCTGTGGGACGCAGACATGACCTTTTGTGGTATGCTCTTGTTTGAGAATCCCTGTTTTATTTTTATTTTCCAAATGCCTGTCATCTCTCTCAACTTTATTCAATTGCCCTGTTTGATGAATTGCTGACAGCATTTTGATTGTATGCCTTACACAAGGGCTTTCCGGATACATGACTATGATACTTATGTCCAATTTTCATGCTTTGTTTACTCAGGGTTTGGAGCAGGCTGACACATGCAGGTTGATATTCATGATTGTATACTTTAACATATATATTCCATGTTAAATTTGAAGAAACATGCCCTTCTTCCCCCATTTAATAAGTTGATGTTGGGTGAATTATCAGAACAACTACAGGTTATTCTGTTAGGAGGAGAAACCTTATTTGCATACAGTCTTTTCCCTTTCTGTATTAACGTGAGAGGCAAAAACGCAAAAAACAATGGTCTGGAGGTGTTCCCAGAGCAATGCCAGAGATTAATATTAATTCTAAAACGTTCGCTATCATTCTTTGTTTTGTTCTTTTCTGTTTTGGACACAGGGCCATAGTGTGACAAATTAACTTCCAGGGCACCAGTGGTCCTGGGATGAATATCAGTTTCTAAACAATCAATCGGCCCACACCTCCAGTACTCCATTTTGGATCCCAACAGATTGGAATACAGGTAAATTATAAACCTCTGTGCCGTGTAACGTGCACAGAACGGCACACTTATCTCTGCAAGGTCCTGGATTGTTGGTTAGTTGCAACACAGCAAAAATACAATTATTACCCAATGATAAAAGGGACTGTCCAGTCAAGGTTGTATACAAAATATCAACGTTATTATTACTACAACAGACAATTCTAGCACACTACAAAATACAACCCACCCTGCAAAGGAACACAGAGGACAGATAGTTTCACGAAGAAAGGAATGCACTCTGGATACTATCAGGAGAGTAGTCGGTAAAGCAATCCGTCTTAACGGTTCAAGGTTCTTTGTTTTCAGCACCAAGGGAGCAAGGGGTCATATATGTCTCTAGGGGGACAGAACCACAATGCACCTAGGGCATGAGAAGTTCTTGCTGCTCGACAGCATCAAGTCAGTTCCAGGATGCTTTGCAGCTCCTGCGACAGAGTTCAAGATGGGAGACAGCAGGAGGTATCAGGTGGCAGGCAGTTCGGCAAGCGAGACTGGATGGGCAGCTTCAGGCTGTCCTACAAAGCAGCTCAGGGTCAATAATTGTTGTCTCTGTGCTGGTTGGCAGATCTGGAATGTTGGTCGAGCCATCTCAGACGGCTTTAGTAACTTCAGCGTTACAATAGTCAGTGGTGCAGACGGTCGTGGTTCAAGGACTCAACTGCCTCAGAAATGTGCTTAAAAGATGGATGCTGCTTGATGCCTGTGTGGTACTCCTCCTAGCTTCTTCGCAAGTCTCATTACATCCTTTCAAGGTGGACAGCCCAAAGCTGAGGAGAGTGTTTGCAGGCAAGAACCTTGTCCTTTGTTCAGAGACTCCCTATCACTTCCCACATAGGAAGCTTGCTGGCAGAACCTAGCAGGGCATGCTGGATGGGTTCTGGAGCTGTTGAATGGGTCCTCTAAGTCCGGTATCTGAGGCCGGTATCTCCCTCTTTTCCCTGGGAGATGTTTATTGGATGGATCTAGCTTCCCTCTTGCAGATCCTGGCCTTCCTTTACTGGCAGAAGATATAAGGTAGACTGTACCTTCAGCCAGGGTCCAATGCTGAGTTTTTCTTTCCTGCTTCTGGTGACGCTTTCAGATCATCTTCTAAGTGAGGGTCTGAGCCCTCTTTTAAAGCCAAATGGGACCCAGTGCAGTAATTGGTACACGCTAAGCCTACCTTAAGGAACCAATTCGGGGTACCCACCAACAATCTTCTGTTATGCGTGAGGTCAGTAACAGAGTGCTTTGCAACAGGAAAGGTAAAAGGTGACATATACTTCTAAAACCCCTGACATGTACTCCTGTCTGTTGTAGATCAAGATGTCTCTCTGCTTAACTGAGCCTTCTGTGGCTCTAGATTAAAGCACAGGTCTCCCTTGAAGTTTGTGGTCAGAACAGACTTCTGTCTCCCTCAAATCACATACTCCGTCCCTCTGAAAGGGGTCTGTTCTGCAGGTGATGCCTACGGTAAATAGTGGACCCAGACATGCCATCCACGTTCCTTCATACAGAGGGGTGGGAGCTAGCTTCAAGGTGACACAGTGCATATTAAAGAGGTGTTAGCTTTCCTGCCAATTGTTAAATTCTGTTTTCTGCTTCAATTAACTATCATCAGTATGCGCTGACACCACACAGAACTTAGAGAATAGAACAGGGCGGATCCATGGAGGCTTAGTTGTCACCTGTCAAATACATGTGACAAGGGGGACTGCACATGTAGGCTCTATCCCCAAGAGTACACTGGACAACGTATTTGTTGTGCGGCGAGCATTACAAAATGTGTGCGGATTAACCCCACACATTTCTTTAGGTTGATCTCCCATCATTCATTTTCATTTTTTAAAAATCAAAACGCTCAGGGGAGCGCATTCTCCCCGTGTGGATGGTTGAATTCCTCACACATAGTTTTCCAACTTTTCAGAAGCATGACCTTTGCTAGGCAGACAGACCTACATCTCACTGATGGTGACCCATGCTCTAGGTCTTCTGTGATATAGGACTTCTTAGTTCTCACAATTTGCTAACCATTCATTACTTTTTTAAACATTATATGTCAAGGTATTCAGTGAATGAGAGGACCCAGTGGTTCTTGGCTTTGAACAATGGTCGAACAAACCAGGGCCCGTCCAGACGGATGACTGCTCCAGAGCTCTGCATTGAGGGTTCCATGGTTCCATCTTGCTTGCAGGCATAGATTTTTCTGATACTCGGTTGATTGATTGTTCTTTCCCTTTCTGCAGGATCAGCATAGACTTTAATCCTGCATGGTCACCTTTGTGGAGTGGCTACATATGCATGCTGTCTTACTGAACTAACACACACCCTTGTTGGGTCATACCATGGCACATATCATAGAACTCTTTTTTGACATCTCCAGCAGTCTTTTGTCAGTTTCTTAGTCTGCCTTGCAATCATGTGTTAGCCTTCTGTATATGGCCTAAGTTCTTCCATGTACCGGCCCTACTGCTGCAAATGCTTGCCCGGTTTCTTTGAGCCCTGTTTTGAAAGGAGCCTAAGAATGTTTTTGCTCCAATGCTCTGTCTGGGGGCTTCAATGCACGCTCCACTCTTTGGGTTTGTGTTGATGTCTTACTTCAAGCGCAGCATTATCCCATTACCTAGCAGCCTTGAAGAACAAAATGGATCTCTATTTCGCTAGCATGTGTAGGATCAGGCATTACACTTGCCATTGTTGGCCTTGGTGTGTCCTAGCTTTTTTTCCCATATTCAGAGTCCTTGTGTAATTTGATTTGTCTCTTTCCACTGTCTCCAAATTCAGGTTCAAACTGTTGTGTTTTGAAGGTTTCTGCTTGGCTGCTTTGGCATGATTGATTCTGAGCTTATTCCAATTGAAATCGTAAACTTTCCAGTTCTTTGCTTCTCTTTCTTTGTAATAACTGTTGGTAAAACTGTTCGTTTGGGAATACAGTAGTCGTGTTATTGTTGGTTTTGTTCTCTGAACACTGATGGCCAGTTCTTCTAACGGCCCCTTCACTGCCTGTGCTGTGAGTTGATCCATGCATTTCCTTGGCGGCCCTTGTTGCTGCATGACTCATGCAAGGGTGCCAAGGAGCGTCGGTCAAAGACTTCACACTGCTCACAGAGTAAGTATTACAACAAGGAAGTAGGGTGAAGGAGTAACTGTTTGATACTCACTCTTTAATTTCATACCACTGAGTCCTGCTCTCCCTCGTCACATCCCTGGATTCCTACGATTCCAATTGTCTTCCTCCATTGGGATCCTGCTGGGCCTTTGCCAGCAGGAGTATGGGTAATCGGTCTGTTTCTTTGTATTGGAGGTATGCAGCGCTGTTTTCTTCCTCCAAAAGAGTCATGTGAAGTTCCCTTACAGGCAGCCATGCACAGTTGCAACATTCCCTATTCAATTTTTCAAGGAAATGGCTGACAAAGTCTTTTCCCTGTACCACATTTGCAGGACATTAAAAGAAAATTAATCGGATATGGATATGTTAAAAATAAAATATGTTGAATCCCATTTGCAGAGTTTTCCTGGAGTAAACATGCATAATACCATTTGCTTGGGAACAATAAAATGCACAATTGGCCAACATGACTAACTGAAATACAATTCAAATATAGCAAAAATGTGCTAGAGTAAAATAAAAATGTTTGTGTTACCCCGGCTTCCATATACGAAAACGCGGTACGAGATTTCACCAAAAAACCCGTGGGGAATTCGATACTTGTGTGAAAAACTCGTGGTATGCACACGCCCAGCCATAGGGGCCACATATATGTTCCAAGTCACGAGGATGTTCCTAGTCCTATTCAACACTGACCGGCCATCTTAGAATAACCGACAGCGGAGCTGAAAGTGTTACACTCTGTGAGGTACACGGCATGCTCAACTCTACCATCCCGTCGAACTGGAAGCAATTACTAATGATTTATGATTAATAATGTCCGCAATTAATGCTTTGCAGGAACAATTATCCGCACTCATGTCCTGCTGAAAAGATTTACCACACGTTAGCCGTTTTTTTTCTCTTTTCTCTCTTCTAGTTAATGCTCTTCCACACGCGCCGTTTAGGTCCTTAGTATAAATTATGCACACCCGCACAATCCAATTTTGCAAGCTGTATGCCACAAGCTAAACCCTTTGCAAGTTCGTGAAGTTAACATCGTTTTAGACATGTTTTTGTAAGATGTATAAAACGAGTTCCATCCTCTTTGCACGCCCCTTCTTCATAATGAGGGCAGGAGGACAGGTTTAAACATGATTTCTTATTCCAAACTAAAAGATTCTCATCAATGTCTGTATGCAGAGCGTTTAGCAACCTCGTGGGAAAAAAAAGGGCTGTGATGATGGTGAGATGAGGTAATCATGCTACCACCTGTGGTGCTTCAGAGAGCAACACGTCACTGTGCCAGTTGTAGCTTGGGGTGACATGGGGGTGAAGGAGTGGGATTGTAAGGATTACATCCAGTCCTTTGGAACTATGAAGTGGCCTGGGCGTTGGCGTCATCTGCTACCTACATGGCCCACCACTGAAGGCTGCAAGCAGTGTCTGGCAAACAAGCCATATTTTCGCAGACTTATTGATATGCCAGCCACTTCCCTTTCCTTCTGCCCCATCCTTAGACCCGCACTCTTATCATGGCACATATTAGCCTTCACCGTTAGAGAAGGCGTGGATCAAATCTGAATTTTAACAACGCCATTTTGTATGCACCATCTGAGTGATGTGACTTTTCAGAACAATTTTTTTCTTGGAAAAGAACACACACTATTGTAATGTGGCACGTGTGTGTGGTGTGTACGATGCACAAGGGGGTTAAGAGTGAACACGACATTCATTTAAGAAAGGATGTGTACATAGCTGTAACACTTGTCAGCTGGGAACGTTCTTTTCCGCTCTTTTATAGCGGTTGAGAAGGTAGGGACACACAGGGGTACATCGTGTAAAGGTTTTGCTCTGCATCCCCTATATTTCCCTGTTGATTCACTCTAAGAGAAGGCAGCATCATGACCTGAATTGAGTTACCGATTGGGGTGCGTGTTGACGTGCACTCCCTCATTTCCACCCATAGTTGTACAAAAACGGAGGCTTGTCCCGTTAACAAAACTCCCTCGTCTCCTAGCAACAGGTTGGAAGGCATGTTACCGGAAGTAATACCCTAAACTCCTCTAACCCATGATACTGTTTTAGCAGGGCGGTTGCCCCATTAGGACGAAAGGGGATCGCGCTTGGTGTCATCTCCATCACTCATGCAGTTTGCAGCAGCACCAGGTGGACGAGCAAGGCTACGCAAGCCGGGCCCAAATTATTGACTGGGGCCTTAAAATTGAAGGACCCCAAAATCGTGTAGGAACTTTAATCCCACCCCCTTAGCCTGACTCTGACACAGGATGAGGTGGGTTCAGTAACTTGCTAACCCCACCCCTAAAGCTAGGATAGGGGGCGGAGTCAAGGAAGAGGATGTCCCTAGAGTCACTTGTTGAGGGAGGGCGGAGGCAGGGTCTGCTCCGTAATCATGCCTCCGCCTTCCCTTTGCACGTGACCCAGGTGGCGTAACCGGTTCAGAAAAACAAGGATGGAACACAGGGTCAAGCCGGTGGCATCCTGGGCAGAAGATCTAACAGCAGCAGGTGCCCAGGGACTAAACAAGACGAAATGAAGGCCCCAGGAATTCTGAATGCAGGGCTCAGATCAGAAAGATAAACTAAACGGGGACAGGTTTCAGCAATTCCACGCTGTCAAGAATCACTGTCCCTCATCAAGAATCAAGTTTAGGTTAAGGTAAGCAGTGAAAGAGGCGTCCATGTTGTTCCCGCTGTTAATTAATGTTCTCCTAGGCTCAGTTTACAGCCAGTCTCTCATTTGTCTCGCGCTGATCTCGGCCTGTTTTCCGTCAATACACCGTTGTAAAATCGGAGTGATCGCTGAAACAGCCCCTTCCCCCCCCTCCTGCTCTGCCATGGCCCTAGGCCTCCAGCAGCAGATAGGAAAAACACGTCTCTTTATATGAAAACATAAATCAGAACAGTTCATGTGACACCTCCGTCCATCTAGTCGATCCGTCCCTAATACGATGTTTTTGTTATCAAATATATGACACATGAACTGTTCGGATTTATGTGGTCATAAAAATGGGAAGCACATATTCGTTTTTTTTTAACTGCGCAGGTGCTGCTGTCTAAAGTTCAAAACAACAGCCAGCCATAGGTTGTAGTCTGAGATATTGCTGGTCAGAAGAAAAACAAAAAAAACAATCACCACATGTAGAGCACGTGCTCCACCGCACTGGCCAGGCAGCTATGGATTTGCAACATAACGTTCTACATTGATGCAAGCTCCTTCCCAGGCTTGTACCCGCTAAAGTAGCACAGTGAGTGCATGCATGCTTTCGCTGTAGAGACCTGTGGGAAAATATACATACGTTTTGTCTGAGTGTTCCATTCATACTAGGTGGCTGTTTCATTAATAGTGTAACTGCACAGGGCCACAGCCCCCGGGTCCATACAAACAGAGACAGAGATGAGCAACTAACGACTGGCTGTGCATTACGATGTCACACACACACATGACTTCGGGGATGAAAATACTCTACCTTTGTTGGGTGTTAGAGACACGTCACGTTTGTGAGTGCGCACACAAGTGTGTCACTGTCTGGATTAGTAACAGAGAATGTGTGTCATTTGCAAGCCCTTGCAATTTGAAACCTCTTGCATCCAAAGCACATTCCTCTATGTTTGCCCTCATTTGGAAGGGATCTGTCTTCATCCTTGCACTTGAACCCTCTGAACTATCCTCCCATAGTCTTCAAACGTTTACCAGTCAGTTTACACACCTCACAAATGTGTCATTTCCAGTGGGATCATCCTAAAAGGAAATTCAGATATCATTCTTTCGGAGGTTCAACAATATAAAGATTGCAGTATAAAGACTTGGTTGTTGGGGGGGTATCAGCACGTCTACCCTTGATATGATTCGGTCAGAGGCACAGAGCACCCCAGCCAAGGCTCTCAATTGGTAACGTTGAACGAGCAACCAGGCTTAAGCTTCCACAAGTTTATGTAGGCAGGTTCTTAAGTACAGTGATTCCCCAAGGGATGTCCACACACTATGTTATGTGATAACACAGTTCTTTGCCACCATCAAGATTGTATATAAAAATGGTTCAGTAAGAGATATACATATAACTAATAACACTTTGTACTCAGGCGCTCTTTTCAAAGAATGGCACATATACACACACTCTATGTGGTGCCACATTAGAATTAAATTCAGTAAAAATGCACAAACGGCTGACAGTGTAAAACAGGTATGTGAATTCTTAAGGTGTACTTTCATAGATGAAGGACGAAAGGCAGATTAGTTTCAGAACATAGGCTGTATACTTTCATGAGACTCAAAAAGCAATCCTGTGTTCGGATCCCCCCACCTCTGCAAACTGTAATGGAAATGATAGGGAGTACATTATCTTGTCTTTTACAGCTCAGTCCAAAAATGTTCTGCTTTCTTTTTTATAGATTGTACCATCCCAGTGTACCTGAGATGCCACTGAAGAACAGGACCCAAAAAGAGTCTGGGACCCCTGGGTGACTCCTGAGGCTGGAAGACGGTCTTCCTCATCACAGTACCTTTGTTGCCTTGGCAGGCGAAGTGGCAGGGTTTCTTGGCTTCACTTGACAGGACCCTGTCTGCAAGAGGGAGTCGCTAGGATGCCAATGCCAAGAGAAAAAAGAGGATTTGAGTGCTTTCGGAAAAGCAGCAGTCCTGCTCTCCTCTGTGGTCTCCTTTGGAGAGTTGTTAGTCTGGCTGTGAAAGTAATACAAAGGAGAAACTGGCTGTGGACTTCGAAAAGTCCTGGTGAAGAAGATATGACACCTGGGGCCCTTGGATGCCTTTCTGTGGTGAAGGGTGCAGTGGCAGAAGGTGTTGGGTTTCAGAATTTTGCAGTTCACCGACTTTTGGATCTTCGGTGATGCAGCTACAGCACGGACATCTGGTTGGCTTCTGGCAACGTGGACTCGACCACTAGACTGGACTACAGACCCTTACCAAGGCTGGACCTTTGGGCCATCTTCTTGAGATTTTGGTGGTGGGAAACCCAGCGACTGACCTTTCTCTGCATACAGCGTACTGGAATCTTCTTTGGCGCAAAAAGTGGCCGGATGTCATATATCCACTTGATCAGGAAGACATTTTGCAGCTCCGTGTGTCAAGCAGCATTATGCCAGGTAGGCCCTTTTCTGGGTGGTAGAGAGCAACCTGGCTTCCAGCCGCCACAAACATTTCCCTGGACCCTGGGCGACACAGTTGAACTTGTTCGACTCAAGATGTCCAAGCACTTCTCTTCTGGATGCACAAAGGCCCCTTCTCTGGGCAGCAGGCACACAGGACTGGCTTCCAGGGTACTTCTGATGAAGAGTAGCAGGTGCACATGGTTCCCTTGTAGCTTGGGAAGAGCTCTCCTATCCAGGTCCTCTCTTGATTCCATCATTGGGTCAGCTCAGCAGTCTTCGGATTCTTTGAAGAAATGTAGCTGCAGACTCCTTCCTCCAAATGGACCCAGGATTCAAACTTCAAGTTTCAGCTTTAGCTTCAGCACAAATCGATGAGGGAGAGGTCCACTGGTATAGGCATTTAGTCCCCATTCACTTAGGCTGAGCCAGGCTCATCAGCCAATCATTCATGAGTGCACTCATGCAGGCAGACAGCCAATCAGGCTTACAGTGCCTTCATGCAGGCAGACAGCCAATCAGTCTCACAGGCATTCTGACTATTCAATTCACTCAGACACCCATGATACATAATGTGGATTGGAGTAACCATGCAGCCTTCTAGCACACTGTTATCTACAAAAAGAAGTTCAGTTCCTAAAAAGGGCTCACTGTCAGAAATGAACCTTGTCTATTTTTAGACAATCCGGAATTTAAATTGAAGTGGAGTTACATTGCTAATAAGTGCTGCCGTGATTGGCTGATACTTATTATAGAAACTGTACAAGAAACAGCAAACAAGATTGGAATAGACTAAAAAAAATTAGAGGAGGAAATTAAGAAAAAAAATGGACATAGAGGCTTTTAAAAATGGCTTAGAGAAACATCTAAAAGATATGCAGGAATTCCAAAGTGAAACTCTTTCTGATCGGCTTAAAAGAATGAAGAAAGATATACAAAACTTCACTCATGAGAAGGCTTTTGGTTATACTAATAAAGATTACAAATTTGGAGAATCAAGATCTAATCCAAGGCAGCATCGGAGAGTGTGATTTCGCAACACCTCATATAGTTCCAGTGATGGGGGATCTGTGGAGTATGATGAGTGCAACAACCAAGGTACTAGTGCGCCTAACAACAGTGGGGCCACTTGACCGAGTCTGGGGAGAGGATCCAGAAGTGACAATCGAAGAGGGAATAATCAATGACAGCCTTATTTAGGAAGGGGAGAAAATCAAAGACAATGGGCAACAGAGCGGATGCAAACACGCAGTTACAGGGGTTGGTAGTAAACCTCTCATATGTTGGTTTGTCTAAAAAAGAGGTACTTAATAAAGGACTAAACTTTGTGATATCAAAATATCACAACCCCTTTGAATTCAGGGTGGAATTCAACTAATTTATGCGTAAAGTACATCTCAGAGATTTCTTTTTTAGAATACCCCGTTTGAGAAAGATTAAAACTGCCGTGCTTTTAGGAACCCTTTGTATTTAGTGCTCCCTTTAATTCTCACTCACCTGAATCTAAAGTTTTCTGAAAGAAATGTATGGAAGAAATTAACATCTTAGAATCGCATGGGATACCACACCATTCCAACCTGAGTAGATCAGAACAACATGTTTTGAAAAATGTGGGTGCGATTGAGAAGATCATTATTCGCCAAGCCGACAAAGGTGGCGCAAAAGTGGTATTGAATAGAAGCGACTATATTGAGGAGTGTGTCAATCTTCTTTCTGACACTAATCATTACCAAAAGCTAGACAAAGATCCTAGTAATGATCTCATTAGCAAAATTAGAGACAAGGTTACCAAAGCAGTTGAACAACACATGATCAGCAAACAGGAGGGTAAGTACCTAATCAGAGAGAATGGCAGAATACCTGTATTCTACATTCTCCTCAAAATCCATAAAAATTTGGAGAAACCCCCGGGCAGACCCATCGTTTCGGGAGTTAATTCACTCCTAGAACCCCTTTCCAAATTTGTGGACTTTTATTTGAGACCATTCATTCCTAATATGAAAAGCTAAATAAAGGATACCACGGAGGCCATCAACAGGATTGAGGGCAATGTTTTTGACCCTAGTGTGAATTTGTTACTGTGTTTGGATATTCAAGCACTCTATACCAATATACCTCAATTAGCAATATTAGAGGTAGTAGAAGAGACTTTACTCAATAGAGAAGATCAAAATCCAGTCTCTAATTCATTCATAAAATGGTGTACAGAAATGGCCCTCACAAACAACTTTTTTCAGTTTATGGGTCAATTCTATAAACAAATTGAGGGTACAGCCATGGGGGCGGCTGTGGCCCCCAATGTGGCTAATTTGTATGTTAATATGTTTGAGGAAACAGTAGTGTAAACCAACTTAAATCCATTCCAAGAGAATATTCTATGTTGGCTTTGTTATATAGATGGAAAGGCAGTGAAGAAGAATCCCAGCGATTTGTAAAATGGTTGAACCAACAGAACAGATACCTGAAGTTTACTAGCAATATCAGTAATGAACAGATCTATTATCATAAGCGTTATAAGGGTGTACCCCACCCATGGGTGCCGCAAGGGTATCCCATGGGTGTTGATCACCACATGGGAAACATGAAGAGCTGCACTGCCAGAGGTCCAGGCTGGACCTCAGTGACAGAAAACATAAAGAAAATGGTACCCAGTGATAATATTGCATGAAATAATAACTACTACATTTACAAAGATACAACAATGTTGCTAGAATTAATAGAGTGGATAAAAAATAGAACACATATCAAAATAAAGTCAAGAAAGTGTTATGATAGGAGTGAGTTTTAGCTGTAACAATAAAACAACAGACACATGTAGGTTAAAGTTGGGATAAAGGGGAGGGAGACAAGGGGAGTTTAGGAGTAGGAGAGTTAAGGATGATTGGGCATCCCCCCCAAGAAAAAGGTATTTTTACAATTGGCAATGTAAAAGGCATGTCGATTTTATTCTTGCAATATTTATTGCACTTTGTAATTGTACATCACTGTTAATTCAGCAATCAAATCACAGTAAACCAAGAAAACACACACAGAGAAGTGGCAGGACAAGGGCTAAGGTGGGCCTGTCCCTCCAATAGGCATTTCCAGCATCGCAAAAAGGTTGATAGCCTGTCAAAAATGCAGCTGCAGGCTCATCTCTCCATCTATAAACAAAAGTGTCAGTGAGCACCTGGAAAGGCTGCAATGACATACATCGGGCCTCATTACGACCCAGGCACTAATGGGTTAACAGAGCCGTAAAAGGCTGCGGCGTCGTTAACCTATTAGCGCCTAATTACGAGGTCCCTTTGCGGGACCCGACCTTAACGGCTGGTGTAGACCAGCCATTAAAGTAGGGTCCCGCAAAGGGACCTTGGTGCTAATTACGGTGCCGCAATTTGTGGCACCGTACTTAGCGCCTTCCCCATTACCATTGAGCCCTATGGGGCAAAAATGGGAATGGGGAAGGGCCATGGAGGAAGGGGAAATTACCGCCCCGACAACCTTGGAATGGGGTGGTAATTCCCCCTTTCTCCATGGCGGAGTCGGTAACTTACCGGCATGGACCATGGTGTTAATAGCACCATGGTCTTTCTCCAGGGTCGTAATGAGGCCCATGGTCTTTTATCCAGTTTTGGTTTTAGTGTTTGTAGTCTGCCATTGATGCATCTTCAACACTATAACACCAATACAACTGGACAGCTCAGTAATACGTGTTCCACTTTATGAAATGCATTCTTATCAGAGGTCTCTTGTATTCTCTTTCTGTGTTTCCACAGCGTCAGACAATATGTGATGACAGTTCCTGTGATACAGGAAACATTGTCTAAAGCTGCCTGATCCATGTCTGCTTGATAAGACATGTGCCCACATTCTGTATTGCTGCAAATATGCATAACAACAAGATGCACTTGGATGGAACTTGGCGCTAGGATCGTCATAGGGGCAGAGCAATGGCAACGAGCAGCTTAAAAATGTGGTTTACTTTGGCAATGCTGGAACCTACTGAAACATGCTTCATTATTTTCTTTGGACAGAAGTAACATGAACATGTGCTTTACAGTTGAAATGCTGGCACATATCAGGATTGCTGTGGGCACAGCCAGCCTGAAAATGTGTTGAGGAAATGCTCCTGTGAACTGTTGATGGCCTTCCATATGTTGAAGTATTTTATGTGCTTTCCCCTATAGAAATGATTCTAATGATATGGCTTTTTACCAAATGTTTCAGACGTGTGCTGTAAAAATGCACCATTTTGATGCATTAAGAAACTGCTTCAGCTTTGCTCACTTGCTCATGTTAATACATAGACACGTTACTACCCCAACACTTTGAAAATTCACCAGTTGCCACTGCTCTTTCAAATGAGGCAGGAAGCCAGAAAATGTTGCCAATGCTACATGGAATGCTGGACCAAAAGGAATTCCAAGTAAGGCTGCAGAGCCTCTCCTTTATGTGTCATTAATTTATCTGAAAATCATTGTATTAAGCATTGTAGCAATACTTTATTACCAAAGTGGACAGGAGGATACCATTGAATATTTAGGATATGGCTACAATAGTCCCTGGGAGTAAACATGGTCTTGCCATGCTCAGGTGCATGCTAAAGAACATAACATTGAGCTATTACAAGGACACACAGACCAACAGACTGGCAACCTGAGCGTATGGTGGTAGTACAACACCCAAGACGAGCTCACCGTCTGAATATGCTCCAAAAACTGTAGAGGCATTGGTCTTCAGTAAGTGCAGGCCTAGTGCCATCCAACAATATCTTTCTGTTGTTGCCAATTCTTATTCCTATATCCTCTTCCAGTCAGTCTCCTTCCAGTCAGTCAGTCAGCCCATAAGTCTGTCCCCTGAAATTTGGGGTTTGGACTTGTATATGTTACATATCACTTCCTTTAGAGGTGTGTATCATTTCTCTATTTTAATTGGTCAGTCTACGTGATTGAACAGTGTTCTAAAAGTGAAACCAATCTAAACCATGTCCTGTGTACTCATTGTGCACATTAATGAAGAGTGATGCCCAGTGGGAGTAACATTCCAAACCAGTTTCCCTCCCATTTGATGTGAGGTAATCTTGGAGATTTTATATTAAACAATTATGATTTACTAAAACAGTATGTTCCACCCATGTGATTAGTTACTAATTAAATTTCCAAGCCGCTCACACTCAGATGAATCAAATGATGTCAGTCTCATCTTGGCACAACATGTGATCTGTGTTTGACAGATGTTTGCTCTTACTGACTGATACTATTGCAGATGGCACAGCAGCACAGAACAGCTCATCCCAGTTGCTGCACCAGTGTAGGTCTCCAAACTAACCTGGAACTGACATCTTATCCCTGCCAGACCACAATTCAATGATACAGGGCTAAGCAAAGAACAAATCAAGTGTGTCAAATGTGGAGGTGATATTGGGTAGCTACACACATTCTCTCCGTAAACAGCCGAGATGTTCAGGCTGAAGTGTCAGCTATTTATGTAATTCAATTACAAAATTGCATGAAGTAAAAACTCTGCAAGCATAGTACATCACACAACAAACAAATACATAGCAGCAAGAGAACTGCATCTAAAAAAGGAGTCGCAGAAGGCTATAGTTCTAAGAATTGTTATCCCAAGCAATGATAACCACTCTCGAGTACCACCACAAGGGCTATCAGGCTAACAACACATAGTGGTAAATGCATTATAGGTGTTGAATTTCCAGTGGTGAAGAAAATCAGCTAGTTCAATAGTGAGTTAGGTAAATGGACAGACAGCGGTTATATATTGTAGTACTTATATGACAAGGTTGTCTTCATAAGGTAGGCATTTTTATTGTAAGCTTGGCTAAACTTAAATGGTTTTAACATGATTGTTATGTAAAAAGTACACAGTTTGTCTATGGAATCAAAGGTTTTTTTCCATGTTTTGAGATTTCACTGTAATGCATTAATTTGCATGTTGCCTGTCACATGGAAGGTTCAGTGAAACAAAACAAAAACATGGTACTTGCAGATAGGGTGTGGCTTGTTGAAATAAATATTGCTAGAAATGCCACTGTTGTTTCTCGCATGTCGATAATGCATTTGTTTGTTGTTACCCTTACTGCTTCTGAAATCAGAATGCTTGGAATGCAGTTCACAATAGCAGTTATTGACTGCACTGCAAACATGTTGATTGGCTCAAAGAAAATATTGGACCATTCTGTGGCTATAATCAAAATCTAGGAAAACATGGAAAAACTCCAGGACTCAGCGCCAGTGTAGAGTTGGATTGTTTAATGGCACAATCTGTTTGCACAATCTTATGTGCGAGCCCTCTACTCGATTACGCGTTTCGGCTCCCACGAGCCTTTATCAAATCAGGCTACATTCATTATTCAAACCAAAATTTTTCGTCCATAAAACACATAATATAATAGGCAAATGTATGATTCAGTTGCACACATTGTATATACATTAATTTGTTACAAGACATATAGCACATTGTCATTCGACATAGAAACAGGGGTTGGTGAAAGGGAGGATTGAGTCGGTTGAGAATATTCAAAAACAAAGTCATCATATCAACCATAATCATAGTGTTCAATTAATAATCATAAAGAAAAACAAAATAAAATTGTTTCAAAAAACGAGGAAACGGGGAAATGGAATTAACAAAAAGAAAAGCCCATTAGTTCCAGTTGCTACAAAGACGAATCACTGAGTATAATGCTGTATTTCAAATAGAGTACATGCCTGGGGCTTACCCAGTAGCTGAAAAGTCCGTACGAACATTGTCTGAAACACAGTTATAGGGACAAATCCCAAGGTAGATATTCTGTAAACACAAAAATTAAACATGACCTGTATTAGTGGGATTGTGAGAAGGCCATTATAGGTTCCTACATAGCAACATCTAATTGCGCTTTCACAAGTTTTCCAACATGCATTGCGCCTTTCTATCACAACAAAAACCGACCTCGCATTCGCGAGTGTATGACTACCAAAATATAAAATTACATTCAATGGTATACTCGTGTCGTTTACCAAAAAATAGACCTCGCCTTCACAGGTGTTAAAAATGTAAAATCACACTATGCCGTTACATCTAATTCATACACAAACATATATTGAAGATGAATCTCGCCTTCGCGAGTATTTAATTACAATACGAACGCGTGCCGCTTAGTCGCACTGCATCCTCACAAAAGCCGTGCTCATTATGAAGCACTCCTCGCATACGCAAGTGATTTAAGGTAAAAGCAACTCACTGTTCGGCTCTGTAGTCTCTCGCGTCGGCTGCTCGAATGTTAGATGCAGCCGGCGCCATTTTGAAAAATCTAAATAGTATTATCGTTGTCACGGCAACGTTAGCACCTGTTGCTGTGGTAACCTGGCTCAGTGCCTTGCAATGACCCAAATTAAAGGGGAAGTTACCCTAAAGTGCTTGGACAACGAAGAAATGCCTTTATACAAATTCATTCAATGCCTTTCAGCTTGAAAAATTGGGAAAAAGCATTGCTACTTTGTATTAAGTACATATATTGTTTGAATGGCATCCTAAGATATCAATGTAGAGAGAAAAAAAGATTTTTTTACATTATACCTGAAGAACGGAAACCATGTAAAAGACAAAAAACCATCCCAAAAAACACTGGAATAATTGAAGACATATTATTTGTAAATACATGTAACAAAAAAACCCCTTGCCTTCCATATCCCAAAATACATGGCCAAAAATACTGGACATGATTCCAAACAGTAAAAACGATTCAACAACAAGAAAACACAAAAAAACTGAGTAACCAGAATTCTATAGGAATGAAGCCATCTCATTGTCATTGTTCAAACCTGTTTTGGTAGAATTAAAAAAACAAATGATGCGTGCTTCCGACTGCCGCAATGCCTTCAATCTATCTCCTCCTCGTTTGCTCAAGGTAACTTGTTTTAAACCAATGAATCTAATATCAGATTTATTATGCAACTGATGACAGTTCTGCCAGTGATCCGATAGTGGCAACGAAGTGTCTTGGCTGCCAATCTTTGCCAGGTGCTCACGAATACGGACTCGTAACTCTCTTTTGGTGCTACCAACATAAATCTTCTTACATATACAAATAATACAGTACACCACAAATTTAGTTTTGCAATTAATCCCTTGTTGTATGAGCCATTGCTTGCCATTAGAATCAATGAACTTGTTTGTAGAGTTGTGCGCATATTTGCATTGGGTGCACCCACCACATTTCCTGAAACCAATTGAATTGTTAGACAGCCAGGTTGTGCGATTTATTTGTTCGATCTCCGGCAACAAAGATGGACTGAGCATTGTTTTGAGAGTTCCTGCTCCCTTGAAGATCATTTGTGGTTTTTCATCTATCAATTTGCTAATGTGGTCATCTAGTTTCAGCAGATACCAGTGTTTCCCTAGTATTCACCGAATCTGCCGGTGGTCTTTACAGTACTGTGTAATGAAACTAGGTCCAAATTTTTCATTGATAACCTTACCCATTTTAGTTTGAAGAGTATCTTGTTGGTGCATGTCCTTTGTTCTCTTATAAGCCAATTTAATACATTTGTCAGAGTAACCTCTATTCTTGAAACAATGTCGTAAGAGTAAGCATTCTTTTTCAAAATCCATGTTCTAGTTGTTTGGTTGTAATTAGTTTTCAACACATAGTAACCTGTGTTGTATTATTCCCCTCTGATATTATTTTGGGGTAACTTCTGTTAAGGACACATTATTCCATTTGCATTATGCAAAGTTGAGCCCCTGTGTTTTCTCTTTCTACTACATTATTTTATTGCCACTGACTTCCCCCACAAAGTGGTATAACAAACCAGCATCATGTCAATATATTCTGGTGCCAATACACTTGAGCCCAGGGAACATTCGTTGCTGGCACAATATTATTTAGCTTTGTTCTTCTTGATGTTGATCTGTAAAGGTATTTTTTTATGTTACAGTTATTCTGGGTCTTCAGTCATGGAAGTATTTATGCACCTACCACTGTATTAGTAAGATTGACATATCAATTAGCATTCACAATGGACCGTTATGTATTTCCTGACATGGCCTTTCAGTTACCATAGATTCTCCTACTAACAATGGCCCGTTCTGTATAATCAATAATCACTGTATTTCAGTGTCACACTCTTTCAAAGTGTCAAAATGACCCCTACTCGACAGTTGTTCTCATGCTAACTATGTCTGTTTTAAGCCTAAGATGCAGTGCTTAATTTGTAAAAGAATAAGTGCCAAAGCCCAAATATTTTCTAGCACTCCTCTGACACTGATGGTGGGCACCACTGCTACCACCACCCATCGGTGCTCCCCACAGTGTTGACATATTTGGGGCTACACTGCAGCTCACAATAATGATCAGATATTAGACTGTTGGATGGGTAGAATGGTCCAGGAACAGAAGATGGAGGCATCAAATGATGATAATATCTTGGACTGCTGCCTGGGTGGGGAGGGTCAAGGAACAGAAGTGGATGGCATTACATTATAATCATATCTTGGACAAACTTCACCACTCTATCAAGGAGATGAACACTCTGCATGGCCGAATTCCATGTCTAGTGGGACTAGAAGAAAGCTATTTGGGAAACATGTAAAGGGGCCATGACAGAATGGTCATTGGCAAAGACCATGGCTAGTGAGCGGGAAAGAAAGGTAGTGTTTTTTAATCTATACAGTGGGCACAGACAAATGCTGTGCTCACTGGGCATGGAACAATGTTGTGGCTAGTGGGCACAAAAGACATGCATAGTGGCCTCTGCATAGTGGTTCCAAAAGAAACATATTGGGGGAACAAGTACAGAGGACATGGCCGAAGGCTAAGGCCACTGGTCATGGCCAAAGGAAATGGCCACTGGTCATGGCCGAAGGACATGGCTTGTGGCCCTTAAAAAAAGATGGTATAACAAAACCCTTGAAATTCACTGAAAAAACCTTAATGAAGGTGCAGTTAAGATGCGCAGATGTATTGCAACAAAACTCTTGAAATTTAGCGGATGTAGGAAGTCATGACCAGCTTTTCTCAGCGCATTTCCATTGCAAAGCCCATGAGCACATACGTATTATATGGAAAAAGAAAAAGAGGGGAGGTGCGAGTGGGCCCCCTCTCCTTCACACTGTAGGGAGTGCCATCAAGAAATCATCCACACACAAAGTAAGGTTCAAGATGAGTTTATAATTGCTATGCCCTATAGTTGGTTAAATTACATATTATATGAGAAGGGATTCACAATGACATACAACATTGCATTATGGGAGAAATAACATTATGGGGCACATGAACAGGAGTGTGCCGAGTTAAGCTTGTCATGACTTCCCACATCTGCTGAATTAGATCTTCTAGCCTATTAGCTTGAGATTATTACTAGTTGGATGTCCATGATGGGTAGGATGATTTAATTGGGTGACATCTAGTTCGAACAGCTTCCCTCCCCTTTCAGCAGACAAAATATGCAGGGATATCAATGACTACTACAATGTTGCATGCTCAATTCACTGGTCAGTTCAATTGTCAAGCTACATTTAACTTAAAACACATGTGATGTCTTGGGAGGATAGCTCAGGGGCAACACTCTCATCTTTGAAGCAAAATGATGCAGAGCCACACAGGCTCGATCACCAGGTCCGCTCTTAGAAACCTCTGGGTATTAAGCACATTATAAATAACCAATTACATTAAAA
The DNA here is from genome assembly GCF_040938575.1 of Ambystoma mexicanum. NCBI lineage: Eukaryota > Metazoa > Chordata > Amphibia > Caudata > Ambystomatidae > Ambystoma > Ambystoma mexicanum. The sequence goes on along the minus strand of NC_090925.1, from coordinate 1,022,271,749 downwards.
TTACTACATATGAATAATTGGTTTATCTTCAGCGCATTCCCCTTGCTTTGAAATGTGAATTAGGATTCAGGACAAACCTTTAATTTTATAGAAAGAAAAATTCAATCAGAACATCCCTGCTTATCTAAAAATGTCTACTTCTCATGTATTACAAATAAATACCAAAGGTTTCAAAAATAGATAGGACTGTGTTTCAAACAGCACTTTAGAAAACTTGACTATTTGACTCTTTGGTAAATGCCTTCATGGTGTTTCTGTTGCATTAATGTGTAACGAGAGAGAGTTTATTTTCATTTATTTTTTGCAATTGGTTTGCGGTAATGTTGATGGAAATTACTATTCCTTCAATATATATTATATGTTTCACTGGTATTCTAAAGAAGTCGGCTTCATTACAAAATGGCCGCCACCTTTATTCACTATTCTCCTCCTGTTCTCACGTAACCATAGCAACTTGAAACTACTTAGCTGCTTGCAAAGTAACGCACGTCCTCGCGGTCTCACTCAGTCTTGTGATCGTTCCGAAGAGGAAAGGTATGAATGAGCATTCGTGTCAAGTTCTTTTGTTTAGCCCGAATATTCTATAGGCTAACAGCTGTCATACACATATATTTACAGAGCGTTCTGATGAGTGCTAGTTTTATGCACGTACACAAGACATTGTGCAGGGAGATTCTCCAGTCAGCTCTTTTCATGCACCGTTTCAATAAAAGGGAAACCAGGTCAGTTTTTATTGCAATAAGCTTGTAACGATCATGGAAACGTTCTTTTTTAGAGCAATGATTCATTTCCGTTCATACTGCTTTTTTCTTCTTTCTTTTTTCCAATGGTGATTCACAACTTGTAATTGCTGCGTTTTCCTGCAATTTATCTGTATGTATATATCTCTTACCTTATACACAATGCATGATTATGTATGGCTGTTTTCTCTGCTCTGTGACATACACTTATGTAATGGACAAAAAATGGTGTAAATAATGCTGGAATCCATGTGACATACTAATATTATGCGCGAAATTGATATATACAATGCGGGTCAATACTGTTTGATCTCAATGTTGTTTTACAATGGTGAAGTCATTATGCTGTATTTGTGTTATGATGACCCTTACTAGGCCCTGATGAAGGAAGTAGTATTCCGAAATGCATTGGCCACCCCTATAGGCACCTGCATGAACAGAGTTTTATTTACCTCACTATATTTTGAATTAAAGCTAACTACATGAAAAAGAATTGTAGTGCATATAATTCTTAAACTTTTGGGACTCAAATCCATTACTAACTAAAGGAATCCACTATTTAGTGGGCATAGGAGTGCAGCCCACACCGCTGGCTTCACAGCCAAGGTCTTCGAACATAGGAATCAGACATTTGTCATTTTTCAAAGGGGAATTTAAAGTGGGAAATAAGCGAGTAGCAGATAAAAGAAAACATGTTCCCCATGTTGATGAGTGGTTCAGAACCAGTAACACAACTCTGCTTGTGATGTAAATGGGGAATTACTTACATTAGTGTCCTAGACATGTGTAAATTGAGACATTATGTGGCTCCCATCCTGTATTTGGACATAGCACTGAAAAGGAGATAGGGGGCCTGACAATGTTCACACTGTGTGGGTCTATGTCATCCAATCCAAAGTTTTCAGAACTCATTTCCCAGCATGCACATTTAATGTATGTACCACCTCATAAATTTAACAAATACGAAGGACTGTGATTTAATATATTCCCCCTTTATAGTATACCTACCCTCAGCATGATATTTCTCTTTGACATTATATTCAAATAGGAATTTCTTTTGACTGCCTTACAGGCAAGTGGGTATCCTCTCAGACCTCATGTTATGAATCCATTCTAGCAACAGATGGACATCAGTCAGCAAGATGTGTCAGATTCCCTCCATCCTTTGACTTATTTACATCTGTATTGGACCTGTCTGCTTCCTGTTTCACTGTGGAAGGCATGACCCAAACTCTCTCTAAGCCTCTCTAACAGTGGTCTGCCAGCAACCCAAAATGTTTCCAAAGGAAAGCATGCTAGGCTATTCTCTTTCTGTTGTTGCTAATTCTTATTCCTATATCCTTCTTCCAGTCAGTCAGTCAGTCAGCCCATATTTCTGTCCCCTGAAATCTGGGGTTTGGACTTGTATATGTTACATGCCACTCCCTTAGAGGTGTGCATCATTTCTATATTTTAATTGGTCAGTCTATGTGATTGAACAGTGTTCTAAAAGTGAAACCAATCTAAACCATGTCCTGTGTACTCATTGTGCACATTAATGAAGAGTGATGCCCAGTGGGAGTAACATTCCAAACCAGTTTCATTCCCATTTGATGTGAGGTAATCTCGAGATTTTACATTAAACAATTGTGATTTACTAAAACAGTATGTTCCACACATGTGATTAGTTACTAATTAAATTTCCAAGCTGCTCACACTCAGATGAATCAAATTGTGAAAACAAGGAAATAATATGAGGCAGGGTAACCAAAAAGGAAACACACCAAACACAGGTTACAAAGGAACATACAAAGTACTTTATTTTATACTGAATCCAGTTACAAAAGAACAGAACAGAATTCAGATAGCTATCGACCCTCAGTACAACACAGCGAACTCCGGTGTGGTTTGGTGTGCTCAGTGAGTGCAAATATTCATTGAAACAGTCAGGCTTTTATACATTTCTCCAGCCTGTTGTCCAGCCTTTCTTCAGGTTAACCATTCCATAAATAAGTTACTGCTCTAGGGTCCCTTGCCAGGTCAAATCTAGTTCATCTTAGGTTTATACATTAACAAGAAGAAATGGTAATAATGTATGCTCTAGGACTAACATTACAATGCAGGACTTAGTTTATACAATGTAGTTAAGCAGGTGTTCTCATTCAATTATAGATCAGTTTCGGTGATACAGGTAATCCATTGCACACAGGTCAGCAGAAGGACAAGGTCTCAGCTCATGACCCTAACAAGTGGCCTGCAGGCAAGTTATACATTAGCTGTACAGAGGTCATGACAATCAAGTTCTGTTCTGAATAACATAGGCTACCATTTTAGCTCACATGGTGACTTTATAGAGCAAGAAAACCTAAAATGGCGGCTTGACCCAAAATGACAGTTTACATGGTTTCTACGGTCAGGACCTTGCAATGTGAGTTTATTCACATGTAGTTTATAAGCAGCTTGTTAGCAGATTGGCGTAGGCCAATATACATATATTCATAGCAATAGGAGGCACGATATAATTTCTAGTTTGACAAACCCTCCTTTTGGCCTATGCCAAGTGCTAAACTACTTCTGATCTCCCTGCAAATAACTCCATGTGTCATCGTCCATACACCCTGAATGGCTGTCAGAAATATCTATCGCCATTAGATCTTTTACTAAGATCTCTTTCAGTACATACTCCTTAGAGGTTTTATCCGGGGCATACACTTTATGTCCTATTGTACCTATCGCCTGAGCGCAACATCCCCCTAGCATTGAACATATACTTGCTAGACATTGGATACAACAACAAAGAAATGGCAGAATTCCCAAAATAATCAGCAAGACTGAAAGCACTTTCCAACCCCAAGACCACAAGAAGTCCCAGAACCAAGCGCTAAGATCCCAATTTCCCTCGGGAACATGCACTTCTGAACTAAGAATGTGCAGATTCTGTATGTCCTTAAAAATAGTTGGGGAGGAATCCGGACCGAAAACACAGCAAGCGGACCCCACTAGTTTACATACTCCACCACGTTCAGCCAGAATGACATCTAATGCCATTCGGTTCTGAAGCGCTACCAATCTGATCGCTTTCTGCTCTAAAGTCATATTATAGAGTATATCTGTGGTCCGGTTGATGGTTCTCTCCAGTACTCTCGCTAGTTTCTGATATCCTCGGAATTCACTATCTGCCCAAAGAATGGAAGGAATGATTTTGCTACATCTCCTAAAACCTGTGCTGGAGTGTCACCATTCTCGTCCCGCCGTGGACAAGCCTTCGAAACCTCTACAGTACTTGCTATAAACACCCCAGGTAACAGTATTTCTAGATAACAAGTTCCCTGCCAAACCCTGGGCAACCATGGAAATGCTACATTACCGCAAACAAAATAGGTAGGTTCGCCTACATACAAAGGTCTGTCTTCCCCAGTCAAATTTGCAACGTTGGCACAACCTTTAAAATCTCCCATTGACCGGGTGCCATTCCTCTGTATGCAGAAAGAAACTGAATCGGGGCTATGGTTAACAGTACAAGAAGGAGGCACGGCATCCTTATTGCCTATCTGAGCCATTTTAAAGGAAATCAAAAATTGGAAAGGACGAGACAGTCTATCAGAAGTCCTAATAGAAGCAATATTGAGCTTACTCCTATTTGCGAAAAGCGAGCATCCCAGGGGAGTCAGAACACGTTTCTCAAAACTATTCAAATTAGTGCCATCAAAGTTCCCAAAGATGCTATCGTTCCATCGGCCAAAGAACAGTGCTCTAAGTGAAGCATAACAAGCAGTTGTCAAAGGTAAAGGGTGAATATACCAACCTAGCCCCTTATCCCCATGTTGCGGTAAATGCGAGCAGATCCAACAATTGGTTCTGTTAAAGATTGCATGGGTAGCATTCATAATTAGAAGTAGAATGTTATTTTGCTAATTCCGTCTATGCAAAAGATCTCTAGGTGACAAGGTATGTAGTTGCACAGAAGGAGTTGGAACAACAGTTATATTTTCAAGAGGTAGGAAATCATTCAAAGGGTACATTCTCTCCAAATACCAAAACCCACAACCAACAGTTACTAAAAGTCCCATGATTATCACCAGTAGACAACAAAACGTTTTCGGGGCCCCCATACATATCTGCTCATTGTCTCTCCTAGTCACATTTTTGTCCAAAAGTTCAGTACGAACGGTAGCGGATGCGGGCATTGTCGTCTTCAATCGAGAAACACCAATTGTTAGTTTGCTGGCGACTCCGGTCGCGCGTCTTCTTAATGTCTTTTCCCACAACCCTTAGCCAGCAGAACCCTTTATGCAATTGGGCCAAAAAAAGGCAAGCCCTCAAATTCTTTCAATTGTACAGCAAGAACCGTATTGCAAACCTATCTCCTTGGGCGGAGATTATACTTCACAGTTTCCGGTGCAAAAGAATCAGCAGACAGGATGTCGTCACTTCCCACAGGAGGTGGCGAGTGAACGGAAGTTGGATCAGAAGATGGATGATCCACAAACGATGCAGTGGGAGAGCAAGGAGGCAAGATGGCCGTTTTTTCGGGCCTTACAACTTCCGGAACGGCCTCCGATATTCTCTTTCCACCGTCTGCCGTTTCGGGTACGTTGGTTTCAATTTCGGAAAGGGGTTCTGCGTCTTCTGTATCGTATGGCACTGGGTGTGGGATCCGTTTGGTGTGGCTGCTGTGGATCCAGTGGCGACGTCCTCCTACCCGCACTGCAGTTTCAGTGACCAGGAGCACCTGGTTGGGGCCCCTCCAACGTGGTGCGAGGCAAGACGCTCTATCGAAGGATTTAACGAGGATCCAATCCCCTGGTCGTAGATGTGACCGGGACCCTCGTACCTCAACGGCAATGCCTCTCACCTGGTGATAAATTGAAAACAGGTTTTTAGTCAATTGGTTACAATAGTCGGAGAGAAGTACATTTTCTACATCGCGCAATGCGCAGCTTTTAGGCAAACCCCAAATATTAGCAGGTCTCCCCATTACCACATCAAAGGGAGAGAGCCCAGTCTTAGTTTGAGGGGTTGTCCGCATTGAAAGTAACACGATCGGTAAGGCGTCCGGCCATTTTAGTTTGGTGCCGGCACACGTCTTAGCGAGCTTGTTTTTTATGATACCATTGTGTCTTTCCACTAATCCGGCGCTCTGAGCATGTCTGGCCGAATGGAATAGTTTGTCAATTTGCAATGCCGTACATATCTGTAGAATTACAGCAGCGATAAAATGCGGACCATTATCCGACCAGATAACTCTCGGCACCCGAACCGTGGGAAGAATTCCTTTAACATGGTCTTTGCAGTGGTCGTGGCTGTAGCGTCTTTAACAGGGAAAGCCTCGACCCACTTACTAAAGGCGCAAATGACCACAAGGACATATTTTAGATAGTTACATCGCTCCATTTCAATAAAGTCAAAGTGAATCACTTCAAACGGGACAGAAGGAGGCCCAAAGCTACCTCTTGGAGTTGCTGTCCCCTTTCCCACATTGTGTTGTAGGCAAATCATGCAATTTTGGACATAATGCTGGGCAATTTTTGAAATCTTATCATTTACCCAAACTTTCTCTAACATTCTCGTGATCTGTTGAGCGCATACATGTGTGAACCGTGTGCCATGGTAACCATCATTACTATATAGGCATTAGGAAGCAACCATTTCCCTTCAACCATGTCCACCCAACACCCGTCATCATCGAGTTTCCCCAAGCCCTCAGCCCACCTCTTGGATTCTTCTAATGTGGCATCGGCTTGGATATCCCGTACAGACCCAACACCCTCATCCATTGCATAGGCATCTACAGTCTCCCTTGAAACATACATCTCTGTGAAGGGATCAGAGGCAGTTTGTCTAGCTATTTGATCAGCGAAAGCATTCCCTTTCCCTACATCATCTATAATCTTGCGATGTGCTGCGCACTTAATGATTGCTAACTGACTAGGGAGCGCAAGCGCTGAAAGCAATTGTACTATCAGGGAGCCATGTTGGTTCTTGGTGCCATGCGAAGTTAAAAACCCTCTCTCTGACCAAAGTCTCCCAAAGTTGTGAGCCACCCCAAAGGCATACTGGCTATCAGTATATATGTTTACTGTTAGCCCTTCGGAAAGGTCACAAGCTCGAGTCAATGCTATAATCTCTGCGGCCTGCGCAGAGTTATGCGTAATTCTCTTGGTCTCCACAACCGTACTTAATGTAGTGACTGCATAAGCAGCTGTGGATGTACCATCCAGTAGTTTGAAGCAGGAGCCATCACAAAACAGTTCCCCTTGTGGGTTATCCAAAGGAGTGTCCCTCAAATCAACTCTGCCTTTTGTATCTTGTTCAGTAGTATACAGGCAGTCATGTGACTCTTCATCACCGCAAACAGTATTTTGCGGGAAAGGTAGGAGTTCAGCTGGATTAAGAACGCAGCACCTCCTAATTTGAATGTGGGGAGCAAACAAGATTAATTCATATCTTGTCAGTCGTGCGGAAGTGAGGTGTTGCGTTTGGGTTTTGTTCAATAGAATATCTACAGAGTTAGGCACCATCAGGGTTAAATCATGGCCTAGGACCATTCCCTCACTCTGTTTTACAGACGCAGCAGTGACAGCGCGCAAACATCTTGGCAAAGCGCATGCAGCAGGATCAAGGGCGGAAGAGTAGTAACCGCATGGCCTATTCTTCCCTCCATGTTCCTGCGTTAATACAGCCAAAGCACATCCATCACATTCATGCACAAACAACACAAAGGCCTTCTCATAGTTTGGTGTGCCCAAAACTGGCGCCGAACATAATGCAGTCTTGAGCAACTCGAATGAATGTTGATGCTCCGTATTCCATGGCAATGGCGAGGAAATACCTTTCTTCGTCAAGGCCAACATCAGTTTTATCACTACTGAGAAGTTTGGGATCCATAACCTACAGTAAGAAGCCATACCTATCAAGGCTCTAACTTCCTTTTGTGTATTTGGGACAGACATGCCAGAAATGTGTTTTATTCTTTCAGGTGTCAATCTTCTTCCCTCTTTTGACAGGAGATAGCCTAAATAGGCCACCTCCTGGCAACAATATTGAAACTTTTTGAGCGAAGCTTTGTGACCATGCTTAGCTAGATGGATAAGCAACAACACAGTGCCCTCTTTACAAGAGCTCTCGGAGTCAGCGGCTAAAAGCAAATCATCAACATATTGAAGCAACGTACAAGTAGGGGGCAATCCAAGAGTATCAAGCTGCTCTTTCAAAGCCCTACTATAAATACTAGGACTCTCAGTATAACCTTGAGGTGCACTAGTAAATGTGAATGAGCGTCCCCCTAAGGTGAACGTAAACAAGTATCTACTATCCTCATGTATAGGAATACTGAAGAAAGCATTCTTTAGGTCCACAACACTGAAGTGAGTTGCCGTAGCTGGAATCATGGTTAATATTGTCGTCACATCGGGCACAATTGGAAATTGCGGAGTGACGACTTTATTATTTGCACATATATCAATTATAAAACGAAATGGAATTGCATTGTCACCTTTTTTGTACACAGGTAAAATCGGACTATTGCACAAACTTCCTGCAATCTCCTCAATCACCCCACGATGCACAAAATCGGAAACAATGCTCTTCAAAGCTTGCTCGCCTTTAACTGAGATCTTATGCTGTAGAATACGGGGCAGCTTAATTCCATGTTTTAAAACTATTTTAACAGGCTCAATCTGCAAAACGCCGACATCATTGTCATCAACTGCCCACAAACACTCTGGTACATTACTGAATTCTGGCGGCAAAGGTCTAGTCAAGAATTGCGAAACAGAACATTGCTGTGGTGAAATCGTCAAACGCACTCCATCAGAAGAACAATGAATTACCGCCAGTGGTCGAAGTGAGCGGGAGCGGTCGGGAGCGGTGCTCCTATACTTTTTTTAATTCCCTTGTACAGCTCCTATACTTTTATTTTAAAAATAAACCCTTCCGGAATGGTTTTCTTTTAAAATAAAAGTGTAGAAAGAAGTTGAAACCTTCACTTTCAGTGCACTGCACTGAAAGTTCCCTTAAACATCAGGTGCAAGTGTTTGGAGGGGTATATTGTGTGTGGAAGGGGTTGTGGCAATGTGGTTTGTGGGGAGCAGGGACAGGCCAGCAGGGAACATAGCTCCACTACTTCTATTCATACACTTCGACCACTGATTACCGCATTTAATTCCGTCAACAGATTCAACCCCATCAATTTCTCTCCACAATTTGAAGTCAAGAGAAATGGACAGTGGTCCGTAAAGGGACCCAAAGAAATAGGTACCGGTGAAGAAACCGGACAAACAACTGGTGTGCCAGAAAACCCACAGAAACATTGGCTTGCCCTGACAGTGGAATGTTTGGAACCCGAGAATGATCAATGGAGCACTTCTGTGCTCCAGTGTCAACCAAAAATTGATGTTTCCTATTTCCCACTACCATTTCAACGTAGGGACTTTCTGATTAACAGGAATAGGTGTAGGTTCCAAACCCTGCTTCGGGCAATCCTAACGAAACAAAATATCATCAAAAGGAAGCTCTTCAGATAGATATGCAGCAGAAGGATGATCAAATATGTTTCTAGTATCCACACTCGAAGTCTGATTATCCTGTGAAAAAGGTTGTTGGGGATCCTGCAAAAACTGGCCTCTACCAGGGCCCCCTACACCCGGGCGAACTCTGGATCATCTACCCATATTTCCAAATGTGTTATTCGACCTCTGTCGAAGGACGGGGCATTGTGCACGCCAATGACCCTCCTGGCGACAACAGGCACACTGGTTAATATTCACAGGACCCAAGGGCACATTCCCTTGTGGAACATACTGACCTCTAATCTGCGAACTACCCCCTCTGGGGCCTCTAACAATTTGCTGTAACAATACTTTAGTCTTCAAATCACATTTTCTCTTCTCGACTCTATCTTTTTCATTACTGACACGGTTCTCGTAGTACTGAGCCATGTGCAGTACTTCTGATTGGGATTTCACCTGCCAAGCGCTCTCAGAAGACATAATTTGTGACTGGATGTCAGGCAGCAATCCACATACAAATTTGTCCACAAATAATCTTTTCCCAGACTCTGTGCCTAAGTCTTGTCCACTGAAATCCGAGAATACCTGTTCGAACCTATTAAAGAACTCGGTAGCACCCTCAGATTTTCCATGGACACAGGCCGTAAGCTTGTCCCAAATAATTCTCTTTTCGGGGATTATAGTTTTCAGTTTTGCAATGATTCTGTCAGGCAAAGTTAGTATCACCTGAGGTGGTCTCTCACAAGCTGGCCTTTCCCTATCAAGCCTAACTATGTTAGCCCATGTATCTCCCAACCCTGGTACATCGTCTATAGTTCTAACTTGTTTCCACAAATCTACAGGCAGGAGTACAGGGAATAGCAAATCAATGTCGCCTAGGGTAAACACTGAGGACTGCAAAACGGACTCTATCTCTTTATAGAACCCTGTCGGATTTTTCCTAATGTCAGGAATAGTTTGTCTAATAGTATTCACTTCCTGTCGTGAAAACGGGACGTGAACAAACTGCGATACATAATGTGCAGGAATGTCCACAGCAGGTGTACCTGCTGCAGCATTAGCAGGAATCTCAACCTTTGGGACAAATGTCGGAGGAACCTCTCTCATAGGCAACTGAGATGTAGGCAACTCCGAATGCTTACTAAGCAACAGAGCTAAGTCGAGCGCTAAAGCAGTTGAAGAAGTGTCAAGTGAAAAAGCTCTCTTATAAATGCTCAATAACTCTGTGGGACAACTAACCTTTCTCTTTAAACATTCATCCTGCAGGTACTCTACCATTACCTGTATCACTTTCCTATGCATTTCTAGCGTATATTGACTGTATGTGTCATATACCTCAACTGGAGTTATCGATATGTCTGAAATCCATCTAATCGCATCTTTTGTACAAATTCGCGCCTCCTCAGATGTCTATTTACGACACGGCAAAAATCGTTTCTGTACATACATACTTTCTTCTTCGTCATCCTCATTCCGTAATCTTTCCAACTCCTTTCTATACTCAAATATCCTCTCAACATGCTCATGTACCTTCTCCACAGTGTCTCTTGAAAACGCTAAAGTATTCAGGTCCCTCAACCCTTGTGGGAGGTCTGCATTATTTAATTTACCCCACATTACACATAAATGAATCCCTAAACCTTCAATGAAAACATTTTTCTCAGGAAAATTATCCATATTAGAAAGTGTGGCAAGAACATTAGCTCGATCATCTCTCTCCATACAATGCTTAGCCCATGCAAACAAATCCTGTTTCTTTTCTGTAGGAACAGTATTACGAGTAACAATCCTCGACCCCGCACCCTGATTAACTACAAGCGGTACAGAACTACTTGGGAGTGAGGGTGCAGGCAAATTCAATGGAGGTACTATTACTGGTGCAATGGGAAGAGGCAGAGGAGCAGGTGGAGGAACAACAACCGGAGGAATAGGAACAACAGGTTGAGCAGGAAGAGCAGGAATAACAGCAGGAAGAGGTACAGCAGGAGGAAGAGGAACATACGTAGGTGGTGCAGAGGCACCAGGCCTTCGTTCATTTAACAATTTGTCGATAAACTCATCAGAAACATGAAGATCTTTAGAAGGATAGATTTTCTGAATACCGAGTGAGAAAACCCTGTCCATATCCCTAACCGACTCAGATTGTTTGTCCTGATCATTTAACAACGCCTTTTCAGCATTTGTTTTATGACGGCGCACATGTTTTTCCCTACTTTTAAGCTGCTGCAACGCTTCTCTTTTCTAATTTTGCAAAACATCAAATGCTGCAGGTCTGCCCTTCTTTTTTAACAAAACTGACTCTAAATATTCAATACGAGGGATCTCAAAACTACCATTGACTGGCCACTGAAGTTCGGAGGCATGTCTGGTTTGTCTGTGCCAAATTTTATTAAATACTACACTTCCAATGCCATGCTTACAGTACATAGTACATGCCGGTGACCCCTCCTGTGGTGCCGGACGGCTAAATTCCAAAGATTGTCTATCGCTGCGGAATAATGCCCTAAAGCAGCTGGACAATTTCCCCGGCATTTCTCAAATACTCTGTGTTACCTGGTCAATAATTGTGTCTGCAGATACAATGCACCAAATTCAAATTGTCAGGGTTGAATTAAGAGTCGGGTAACGACTCACCTGACCAAACCTAAGGAGGACCGATCGGTTTACAAAGGACTTACCTAACGAATTTTACCTTGTGTATGGTGATTTCGGCAAATCTGCCCGCCTCAAAAAATTGACCCTCGTCAAGATGCCGTCTCAGACCACACGGCTATCGTCCAGAGAACGGATCGTGCAGCGCTGTTGAGGTGTCGCATCTCGTTCAGTCGGGCCCGTTATGTCACACCGTCCGATCCCGGTCCGATAGCGTTCGTCAACCTTCAATAATCCGGCATCAATCTTGAGGGTCCCTATTCCGGGCGCCAACTGTGAAAACAAGGAAATAATATGAGGCAGGGTAACCAAAAAGGAAACACACCAAACACAGGTTACAAAGGAACATACAAAGTACTTTATGTTATATTGAATCCAGGTACAAAAGAACAGAACAAAATTCAGATAGCTATCGACCCTCAGTACAACACAGCGAACTCCGGCGTGGTTTGGTGTGCTCAGTGAGTGCAAATATTCATTGAAACAGTCAGGCTTTTATACATTTCTCCAGCCTGTTGTCCTGCCTTTCTTCAGGTTAACCATTCCATAAATAAGTTACTGCTCTAGGGTCCCTTGCCAGGTCAAATCTAGTTCATCTTAGGTTTATACATTAACAAGAAGAAATGGTAATAATGTATGCTCTAGGCCTAACATTACAATGGAGGACTTAGTGTATACAATGTAGTTAAGCAGGTGTTCTCATTCAATTATAGAACAGTTTCGGTGATACAGGTAATCCATTGCACACAGGTCAGCAGAAGGACAAGGTCTCAGCTCATGACCCTAACAAGTGGCCTGCAGGCAAGTTATACATTAGCTGTACAGAGGTCATGACAATCGAGTTCTGTTCTGAATAACATAGGCTACCATTTTAGCTCACATGGTGACTTTATAGAGCAAGAAAACCTAAAATGGCGGCTTGACCCAAAATGACAGTTTACATGGTTTCTAAGGTCAGGACCTTGCAATGCAAGTTTATTCACATGTAGTTTATAAGCAGCTTGTTAGCAGCTTGGCATAGGCCAATGTACATATATTCATAGCAATAGGAGGCACGATATAATTTCTAGTTTGACAAAATTATATTAGTCTCATCTTGGCACAACATGTGATGTGCGTTTAACAGATATTTGCTTCTTACTGTCTGATGCTATTGCACACATATTTTCTTTCCCGTCTCAGAATATCAGCCTTGCCAGCTTGGATGCTAGGATATATGAATCAGTTATGTGTGTCATTTCTGTACAGATATAACTACATTTGTACAATGTGCATAATAAAAAGAATACCATAAGATTATTATTTTATATTCAGCTGATACAATTTTAATAAAGTAAGTTCCTACAACACTCCTATCAAATGATATTCAGGAAAATATGATCCCATATGTAAGATTTAAAGATGCACATATTTTCCTTATTTAACAAAATATTAACAGGCCGATTCATGGAATTAATTTGCGCTGAAAATATCGGCGCAAGCGTGCCAAAACATGCGAATCGCAGTGAAAGTGCGAAAATCGCAGTGCAAGTGCGAATATCTCAGGGAAACCAGCGCACATCTATTCATGGAAGTCCGTGCGCGAGTAAAATCTGGGATGTGCGCTGAAAAAGTGTGCGGCGCATGCCGGCGCACAGGACATCTAACGGCGTGCGCTAAGGCCACAGTGAAAGCGCACATAGCACAGCGCGCATAACAAAAGCAGACGGAACACGGGGAGTGACACGCGGAATGGGGAACAACTCGTGAAAATGTGGGCGTCACTGGGGAAGTACAGGAGGCAAGTGCGCGGAACACCCACACGCTCGCCTACAACACGTATTCATGGAATCGAATAGGGCAAAACAGCGCACAGGCAAAGACGCGCAAAGGCCTAAACACGTCCGCCACACGAAGGCAGGTGGCCGCGTCCCTGCGCATGAAAAAAATGTGCACCAAAATGTGCGCCCACAAAAAGCAGGTATATACAGCTATGTAGAATGTCCCATACTGTGGGCCTCTAGGACAAATGACGTGCAAAGGGGTACGCGACAAACTCGGACACCCGCTGTGTGAAAAATAGCGTGTGTGTGTATTTTGGGGGTTCCCGTGAAGTTTAACACGCGATAGGCCTTGGTCGAGCGGGGTACGTGTAAATCTGGGGTTCGCTGGAAGTTTCACACGTGATTGGCCTGGGTACATGTATTTCAGGGGTGCGCGTGAAGTTTCACACGCGATTGGCCTGGGTACGTGTATTTCAGGGGTGCGTGTGAAGTTCCACACGCGATTGGCCTGGGTACGTGTATTTCAGGGGTGCGCGTGAAGTCTCACACGCGATTGGCCTGGGTATGTGTATTTCAGGGGGGCGTGTGAAGTTCCACACGCGATTGGCCTGGGTACGTGTATTTCAGGGGTGTGGGTGAAGTTCCACATGTGATTGGCCTGGGTACGTGTATTTCAGGGGTGCGCGTGAAGTTTCACATGCGAATGGCCTGGGTACGTGTATTTCAGGGGTGCGCGTGAAGTTTCACACGCGAATGGCCTGGGAACGTGTTTTTCAGGGGTGCGCGTGAAGTTCCACACGCGATTGGCCTGGGTACGTGTACTTCAGGGGTGCGCGTGAAGTTCCACATGTGATTGGCCTGGGTACGTGTATTTCAGGAGTGCGTGTGTAGTTTCACACTCGATTGGCCTGGGTATCTGTATTTCAGGGTTGCGCGTGAAGTTTCACATGCGAATGGCCTGGGTACGTGTATTTCAGGGGTGCGCGTGAAGTTTCACACGCGATTGGCCAAGGGTACGTGTATTTCAGGGGTGCGCGTGAAGTTTGACACGTGATTGGGCCTGAGCGAGCGGGGTACGACTCACCGTCTGCCTTGCGTGTAGAAGTACGCGTAACCAACACCCACCCGCTTTGAAGTAATAGCGTGTGAACCCCAACGCCTGGAAAACACACGCACTGCACCCCACGAAAAGCACATACAGGCCCGTGCGCGATACGTCACAGATGTGCTTACGCGCTGAGGGCCTTTGGTCCAATGAAATCGCGTATGCGTGCTGACGCGCTTGCGCGCTAAGGGCCTTTCCTCGAATTACACGCTGGCGTGCAAGAATGTCACGTGCCAAATCACTCCGTATCAAGCTGGCCACGCGAAAACACACGGAAGACCACGCTGCTGCTCAAAAGGAAACACACGGAAGACCACGCTGCTGCCCAAAAGGCCAAATTACTGCCCCCCCAGAGCCCCGAGCAGCCTCCCACGAGCCATCTGCTGCTGCCTGCCTGCTGCCATCGTACCCTGCCATTTTGTGCCTGCACATCTGCCATCTGCAGGGGTCCAGTTGTTGTGTCCACCCCTGCTGGAACAGAAGACTCCCGACTGGTATACCATCACTCCACAGCCCAGCCCCAGGACCCAGTTGCCCACCCACACCTGCCTCGGGGGTTGCCATGTCGGGGCAACCACCATCTGACACCACTGGCGACCCCCAGCCAGAGGGGCAGAGGGCCACCATCTTCAGTCAGAAGAAGTTGGTGTCCTGTTGGAGCTTGTCCTGGGGCATTATGATGCCCTCTTCGGATCATCACGCGCCAACAAGGAAGGACGGGACAGGATCTGGGACGACTTTGTGGTTGCCATCAACGCGGAGGGGGTGGCAACCCGCAACATCAAGCAAGTCAAGAAGCGCTGGGAGGACTTGAGGTCCAGGACCCTCTTAAAGGCCCGGCGCCTCGTGGAGGGGGGCTGAGGCCACATGAGTACCATCCAGCTGAGGGTCCTGGAACGCGTACGCCCAGCGCTCTACGCCCAGATCCTTGAGAGGCAGACCCGTCTGGTGTTGAGCGGTAAGTGGCCAGGCATTGCTGTGTGAGACAGGGCATCTTGCAGTGTGCTGGTTGTCTGATACTTGCCTGTATGTGTGACAAAGGCCATGTACGTATGTGTGTGTGCAGGGACATCATCGTCATGCATGTGAGACCAGTAATGTGTGAACCACATGGTTGGTGCATGTGTTTAAATGCAACATGGGGAGCTCTATGCGGAATGGACACATGAGAGCATGCCAGTCTCTGTTCCTGGACATGGGTGGGGGTGAGGGATGGGTGCTGATGCCATGTACATGTATGGTGTCCATGTCTGTGTGTCTGACCTGCGTGTCTGTGACATGTGAATGCCATGGATGCATGACACATGTCTGTGACAAATTTCAGATTCACTGATGCAGCCTAGTCATCCTTGTATCCACTGTGTCTGGGGTGTACGAGGCCAGATGGATGAATTTACTGTGAAGTGTGTGCATGTGATAGGCATGACCCATGATGCATGTGAGTCTCCAACTAACATTGTATGTTTCAAGAGTCCCTTGGACATGTATGCTAATGTCCATAGCATGTGCCATGCCTGTTACTGCATGTGTTTTGCCTGCACTGACCCATGTGTTGTGGAGGGACATGATGGAAGTGATGTTTGACAGTGCCACTCATCTGCTATTGCTTCCTGTCTAGGGGACCATTGTACAGTCCCCTGATGCTTGTGTTCTATGTCTCCCTCTACACAGCAGCAAGTGAAGAAGAGGGCGGAGACGGCACTGTGGAGAAAAGCGGCGGGGATGCCCCCACGGCTGCAGCCGAAGGGGTAGGTGAGCCCCCACAGGGGCTTGCAATGGCAGGAGACGGTGTGGAGCCATCCAGGTTGGTGGTTTCCACAGAGGAGGAGGAGGCCGCTACTGAGCTGCACATGGGGCCTGGAGGGGGTGGTACCACTGGTGCAAGTGGTGCAGTTCAGGGGCAGGAGGCAGCACAGGTCGCCGTGG
This sequence comes from Ambystoma mexicanum, assembly GCF_040938575.1. Lineage (NCBI taxonomy): Eukaryota > Metazoa > Chordata > Amphibia > Caudata > Ambystomatidae > Ambystoma > Ambystoma mexicanum. The sequence goes on along the minus strand of NC_090925.1, from coordinate 1,022,255,074 downwards.
AGGGGCCTGTGCATGTCACTGCCCCTGACACTGTGACTGCACCACCATGCACCAGCAGGGATGCCCCATCCCAGGCCCATCCGCAGGTAGGGGGGATGTCCATGTCATCTGACACTCCTCTACCTGCCGACGAGGGGACCCCTGGCTGCATGGAGAAGGTCCTGATTGGTGTCGCGTTGCGCACGGGTGTCATTCGTGATAAAGTGCGTGCTTTCCGGGGGGAGCATGCACGTCATCACGAAGAGCAGCGTGCCAACATGGCCCAGTTGGGAGTGAACATGGTTGGGGGTTTCGTACATGTGTCGGCCACTCTGGCGACCCTCTCCTCCTCTGTGGAGGCTATGCGCCAATCGTTCTCCATGCCGTCTTCCGGCCCAGATGCCACCAGGGCCCCCTGTGGACCTGCCCCGACCAACGCAGCCAGCTCGGTGGGGCTCCCATCCCTGCCACAGTCGGGAGTCAGAGGTCCAGCAGGGGTGGACACACCAGCAACTGGACCCCAGCAGATGGAGGATGTGCCGGCATCATCGGGCAAGGCACGTGCACGACGCCGTCGGTGGATTCCATCAGCTTGGACACCGTCGTGCTGGCAGAGGCAGTTGCGTTGGAGGCAGCGGCAGGCTCGACGTGGGAGGCATCATGGCTCGGGGCCATCTACATCAGAGGGGCAGGCATTGGCCGGAGTGTAGGAGGACCCTGGAATGGGAGTGCCTTCCGTGTGGCAGCAGTTGGGCCAGCAGATAGGTGTGGAGCGGCGGCGGGCGGAGGAGGAACGGCTCACAATGGTCAGGGCGGAGAACTCCATGCGCAGGGCGCTGAGGCGGGCTGAGTGCCTCAAGGGTATTCGCAGGGAGTTGGAGCTGGACACCGCATTATCCCTGCGAGACCTCGGGGCCAGTGAACATGCCCGCCTCCAAGCCATTGATCAGGAGTTCGATGATGCCCTGGCCCATGACATCAACCAGTGAGCCGTTGGACTTGCCCGCCGCCATTGTATATAGTTCATTAGTGTTAAGTTTCTGTTCTTTTTTTCTTTCCTTTGGGGCGCATGGACTATGCCCCACATTTCTGTACATAGTTGTTTATTCTGTAGGCTTTTTTGTAGGTTTCCTTTGGACAGTTGGGCTCATGGACCCAGGATTTCATCCTTGTAAATAGTTGGAGTGTGCATTTGTCGGCTTTTTCTTTTTTGACTTTTCCATGGAGCAATGGATTTTATTTTCCCTTGGATTTGATTTTTTGAACTGTGACTTTGGACAACATTTCTTTTGCTTATGTTTTCTTGATTTTCATAATTTATCGGACATGGACCATTTCTTTTGTTATTCCCACTGTTGTGTGTTTATTTTGATTTACGTTCATGTTATCTTTCATATATTTTTTTTATACTTCCATTTGTGGTATCATCTCATTGGTTTCATGCATGTCATGATATGTGTTTTGACATTCAGTTGCACCCATTGTGTGTGGGTGACGGACATGTGTTCATTTACATACTTGCCATTGGGGTTGTATCATATAATTTGCATTTCTATGTGGGTGGATGCAATACTTGGGTGGGTCTTTGGCATGTGGTGGCTGGCCATAAGGGCCAGGGATCTAGATTGTGATGATGTGTTGGCTGGGGGATGTGTCGGGGACTGCTGGCAGGTAGCCCGCACTGCTGGGGGCTGGGGGTGCAAGGGGACATGAGTGGGGGCCTGCTGGCAGGTGCCCTGCATTGCTGTGGGGTGGGGGTGCAAGGGGGTAATGCGTTGGTGATCACTAGTGCAAGGTGACATGTGGCTTGGCTGGGGGGCATGCCCATGGTGGATGGGCTGCCTGCGGGATATGACCAGGGGTGCAGGGTAGTCCCCTGTGGTGTGGTCTGCCTGCAGAGGCCGTGGAGGGTGTAGAGGGAACACCTGGGAGAACCCACACTGCCAATTCACGTGTAGGACTCCCCTGCACCCCCGAAATACACATACCCCACTCGCACAGGGCCTATCGCGTGTGAAACTTGCCCGCACACCAGTAATACACGTACCCTGCTGAAATCGCATGTGGAACTTCCCGCGCACCCCTGTAATACACGTACCCTGCTGGAATTGCGTGTTAAACTTCCCCACACCCCAGAAATACACGTACCCTGATGAAATTGCGTGTGGAACTTCCCGCACACCCCTGTAATACACGTACCCTGCTGAAATTGCGTGTTAAACTTCCCCGCACCCCAGAAATACACGTACCCTGATGAAATTGCGTGTGGAACTTCCCACACACCCCAGTAATACATGTACCCTGCTGGAATCGCGTGTTAAACTTCCCCGCACCCCAGAAATACACATACCCTGATGAAATTGCGTGTGGAACTTCCCGCGCACCCCTGTAATACACATACCCATCTGGAATTGCGTGCTAAACTTCCCCGCACCCCAGAAATACACGTACCCTGCTGAAATTGCGTGTAGAACTTCTCCGCACCCCAGAAATACACGTACCCTGCTGAAATCGTGTGTTAAACTTCCCCTCACCCCAGAAATACACGTACCCTGCTGAAATCGCGGGTGGAACTTCCCGCGCACCCCAGTAATACACGTTCCCCGCTCGGCGTTTGCTGATTGCCAGCCCTGTATACTGGTCCAGGGTTAGCGCAGCCCTTAGCGCTGAATTGGGAATTTTGATGGCTTTTCCTTGCGCGAGGGCGTTCTTGGGGGCGTAACTGGTGCTGCTGCAGGGTCGCTGCGCCACTCTGCACCACGGCTGGTTTTGGAGGCTAAAATCCATGAATACGCTGTGCGCGGATATCAATTTTAGCGCACGTGGCTGGCGCAGACATTTGCACGCGCACACTGTGCGCCAGCCGCGTGCGCCACTTTTGTGCGAAATTCTATCAATTATCCTGTAAATAATAGTATACATTCCCTGGCCTGGCCACAGCTACATGTCGTCAGTCCTTTGAAGCTCAGAGCTGGGCCATTTATGAACCGCAAGAAGCACAGCTGCCATGGCACTATTGTCAGATGTTTCTTTGAATTTAGTCTGCTCAGAGCCCAGATATGGACACAGTCATCTGCCTCTTAAGCAATTTTATCAGCTGGCTTTACTAATGCCAGACTCTCTGTTTCTGCAAGTGTAAATGGAATCCTCAATGTGAAGCTTGTTTGATGAAAGTTGCTGATCATTTGGACTAGTTCACTTTGTGCCTAGGTTTCAAAGTATATTTCTATATTTTTAAGGAATCCTTGGATAGACCCAGTCGCAAATGGAAAATGTTAATGGTCATCATTTGTTTTATTACCACGTACTGTTGTTTAAAGCAAAGAGAGCATTTCACATATTGGTGCCAGGATACATTTATAATGTTTATGGTCCAGCCTCATAGCCTTGGTTTAATGTCTTGTAGGAAAAAGTCTCCTAAGAACTTCTGCTGGATCAGAAAAACAAATGCCATTTTCTTTTAAGCCAATGTGTCTGGTTTCATGTAAAAATGTAACATATTGAGTCACTTTTGCTTCCACGTTATATTTTGTTTTTTAAATAGGGGCATTCAAACATTTTGCAATCAAACTCTTGTTGATAACAATTTTCACTTAAGTCTCTGTAGGTTTCTTATACAAGGGTGATTCCCAGTCCGGTAAAGAATAAAGCAGAAATAATGTAGGCCTTATTTTGATGTACACCTTTCTATAAAATGCTGTGCTCTTTCCTCCCAAAAATGACTGGTCTCCATTTAATAGATATTGCTGTATATTTCAATGAAAAGAAAGAGATGTATTGTTGTACCTCGTCATTTCCTGTGGACAAATACACTTTTGCTGTAGCTGGTCTGCATGCATAACAACCTGCCCTTGCCTCTGTTCATTTCAAATGCTTTACACAGAATGCAGTTCATATATGTATTCTTTTTAAATATGGATTATTATTTTGCTCCTTTTCATTTGTATAGATATCTTTACAGTTAATGTATTTGGTGATGCACACTCATACCTCACGATCCTTTGACTTGGGGTGTGGCTGCTTTTGAGGGTTAAAACCTTTAACTATTTAGGTATCAGCATTTCTTGAAAAGGCTCCTGGTCTCTGCAAGAGCTAAAGGGGACCTACATGCTTATTAAAACATCTAATGTTGTATTACATCTAGACAGCCACTTTTCCGGGACCTTTAAGGGAGGCCACAGGGGTCTATCATTGTAGAGAAGAGGGTGTGTGGCCCTATGCAGAAGAGGTCTGTAGTTTGTGGCCTCCAGTTCAGGTAGTACAGGCCGAAAATGCATTTGTGTGTAAACTATTGTGGAGTCTTGAGATATTCTCTAATTATGAAACGGAAAAGGGGCAACAGGTTAGGGCCACTTCAAAAACCGAGGTAGCTTTGCTTGAATATCAATGGTAAATTTACATCTAAAATGCCTATGCTCATTTAAAGGTTTTAGTAGGGGACTGTTTATTGCATGTATAAGGAAGTCTCTGTTCATTTGAATGTGACCAACCTTTGGGTCATTACAAAGGTTATCACCAAAGCAATATGAAAAGAATGTAATTTCCCTTTGCACAAAAATCAAAGAAAGTATGATTGAAAAAGTAGGCTTGATCCTTGGCTCTTGCAATCATGTGTGCAGATGAAGGGGTGGAAGCTAGCACAGTACTTAATTATGATGCTACATTTGGTCGAAGTAGGTCTTTGTATATGAGCTTTCATTTTGGCTAAATATCCCTGCTGGTAATGGTGGGCCCCTGGGAAGCTTTGCTGCTGGAGGACAGCCTTGGTGTGTATAGTACTAATCAAGCAGAGGTGCATGTCCCCGTTCTGTTATGTCCTCTGTAGCCTTAGGCACACTGACTGGAACAGCTCTGGGTATCTACTGGTGTACACTTCCTGATCAATGCTGGTGCCTTCCTCAAGTCGACTGCCAATCAAGAGGTGGTTTACACAGTTTGGGAGTTTGGCCACAGGGCGTCAAACAGCAATCATGCACTGAACAGGATGAGGTCAGAAGGGTGTGGGGACACAATATGTGATTGCACTTTGTGCTTTAATGTTCACTTGGAGGGAACTGTCCAATTTTAGTTAACAATGTATTGGATAGTTATTCCACAAAATAGTTATTTATAATGCTGTGTGTTCTATCATGATAACGTATGTAGTGGTTTTATATTATTATAGCTCAAATTGCTTATACTAAACATTTGATTTGGTTTGCCCTTTGCATAGAGTTGTCTAATTGTTAGCTCCAAATGCTCTTGGCCACGTGAAAATGATACAAATAATGATGGTCTCTCCAAAAAATGGCTTACAGATAGCACTACATTTTGAGAAAAAAAAAATGCAAAATACCCTTAAGCTTCTGAATGCAGCCTTTAAACATTGTGCATAAAGCAACACTCAACACGTTTGTCATTCAACTCATTAAGTCTACAACTATAAAATCCATAATTTGTAAATTGAATTCACACCGTGCATTTATGGCATATTTCTTCTGAGGCATTCCTGAAAAATAATTCTGATCCTGACACAAGAGTATTATGGAGAAAAAAGGTTGTCAACCCTCCCTGAGACTTCTATCTATATATAATTTATAAAAGTGAAAATGTGTGGGTGGCTGAGTTTGTGGCAAAACATTGTTCCTTATACAATTCCACTCCTTTTCACTAATCTGTGCCACATTTGGCATATTTACCTGTGAGGACCCTCCAGACAATACTTGGCTACATGACATTTGGGCACCCCATCCCATTGGCCAGATTTCAGCACAAGTCAAAATGTGTGAGTTTGTGGCTTGGCAATGCGTTGTTCCTTATACAATTCCACACTGTGTCACCATTCTGAACCACATTTTTCATAGTTCACGTTTAGGACCCTCCAGCCATTACTGGCTATGAGTCATGTGGACAACCCAACCCTTTCCCCAGAATTCAGCACAAGTCATAATTTGTTTGTGGATTTGTGGCCTGGTGAAGCGTTGTTCCTTATACAATTCTGCACCGTTTCACCAATCTGCAACAAATGTTGCATAGTTACCTGCTAGGACCCTCTGGACATGACTTGCTACTTAACATTTGGCGGCCACCCCACCACTTTCCACGAATTTCAACACCTTCACCAATGAGGCAGTTGTCTGTAATCAGTAAAACATCATTGTGGTCGTAGAAGGACCTGTTCTCAACCCTAGAATGAATGGTTTCTGGGACATTTGCAATGCACCGCACCACAACAAACTGCACC